>NC_034174.2:36120336-36475336 GCF_002021735.2 Oncorhynchus kisutch
ATACTTAGACGCATCTTACGTCTGTTTGTTAAAAGGGCAGTGCACTTAAAAACATGATTTTACATGTTTCAGAATAATACAGGATGGAATAATACTGTGAAATTGTGAAAATGATCATAATACAATTTTAGTGTAAGAGCTGTTTGAAAAGACTGCCTGAAATTTCAGCTAGTTTAGCATAGGTGGAGTTTTGGCCGGCCTGGCGACATCACCACCATATTTGACTCTATGTAAACTGGAAACCACATATCCTGAGGCTGCATTCATTGTAGCTGGGAATTTTAGGCTAATCTGAAAACAAGACTCCCTAAATTCTATCAGCATATCGATTGCGCAACCAGGGCTGGTAAAACCCTGGATGATTGTTACTCTAACTTCCGCGACGCATATAAGGCCCTACCCCGCCCTCCTTTCGGAAAAGCTGACCATGACTCCATTTTGTTGCTTCCAGCCAACAGACAGAAACTAAAACAAGAAGCTTCCGCGCTCAGGTCTGATCAACGCTGATCCGACCAATCTGATTCCACGCTTCAAGACTGCTTCGATCACGTGGATTGGGATATGTTCCGCATTGCGTCAAACAACAACATTGACAAATACGCTGATTCAGTGAGCGAGTTCATTAGAAAGTGCATCGGCGATGTTATACCCACAGCAACGATTAAAACATTCCCAAACCAGAAACCGTGGATTGACGGCAGCATTTGCGCGAAACTGAAAGCGCGAACCACTGCTTTTAACCAGGGCAACGTGACAGGAAACATGACCGAATACAAACAGTGTAGCTATTCCCTCCGCAAGGCAATCAAACAAGCTAAGCGTCAATATAGAGACAAAGTAGAGTTGCAATTCAACGGCTCAGACACAAGAGGTATGTGGTAGGGTCTACAGTCAATCACGGATTACAAAAAGAAAACCAGCCCCGTCGCGGACCAGGATGTCTTGCTCCCAGGCAGACTAAATAACTTTTTTGCTCGCTTTGAGGACAATACAGTGCCACTGACACGGACCGCTACCAAAACCTGCGGACTATCCTTCACTGCAACCGACGTGAGTAAAACATTTAAATGTGTTAACCCTCGCAAGGCTGCAGGCCCACATGGCATCCCCAGCCGCGTCCTCAGCGCATGCGCAGACCAGCTGGCTGGTGTGTTTACGGACATACTCAATCAATCCTTATCCCAGTCTGCTGTTCCCACACACTTCAAGAGGGCCACCATTGTTCCTGTTCACAAGAAAGCTAAGGTAACTGAGCTAAACGACTACTTTGCTTTGAGAGACTAGTCAAGGACCATATCACCTCCACCCGACCTGACACCCTAGACCCACTCCAATGTGCAACCACACTGCACACTGCCCTAACCCATCTGGACAAGAGGAATACTTATGTGAGAATGCTGTTCATCGACTACAGCTCAGCATTTAACACCATAGTACCCTCCAAACCCGTCATCAAGCTCGAGACCCTGGGTCTCGACCCCGCCCTGTGCAACTGGGTACTGGACTTCCTTCCCAGGTGGTGAGGGTAGGTAACAACATCTCCACCCCGCTGATCCTCAACACTGGGGCCCCACAAGGGTGCGTTCTGAGCCCTCTCCTGTACTCCCTGTTCACCCACGACTGCGTGGCCACGCACGCTACCAAAACCTGCGGACTATCCTTCACTGCAACCGACGTGAGTAAAACATTTAAATGTGTTAACCCTCGCAAGGCTGCAGGCCCACATGGCATCCCCAGCCGCGTCCTCAGCGCATGCGCAGACCAGCTGGCTGGTGTGTTTACGGACATACTCAATCAATCCTTATCCCAGTCTGCTGTTCCCACACACTTCAAGAGGGCCACCATTGTTCCTGTTCCCAAGGAAGCTAAGGTAACTGAGCTAAACGACTACTTTGCTTTGAGAGACTAGTCAAGGACCATATCACCTCCACCCGACCTGACACCCTAGACCCACTCCAATGTGCAACCACACTGCACACTGCCCTAACCCATCTGGACAAGAGGAATACTTATGTGAGAATGCTGTTCATCGACTACAGCTCAGCATTTAACACCATAGTACCCTCCAAACCCGTCATCAAGCTCGAGACCCTGGGTCTCGACCCCGCCCTGTGCAACTGGGTACTGGACTTCCTTCCCAGGTGGTGAGGGTAGGTAACAACATCTCCACCCCGCTGATCCTCAACACTGGGGCCCCACAAGGGTGCGTTCTGAGCCCTCTCCTGTACTCCCTGTTCACCCACGACTGCGTGGCCACGCACGCCTCCAACTGAATCATCAAGTTTGCGGACGACACAACAGTGGTAGGCTTGATTACCAACAACGACGAGACGGCCTACAGGGAGGAGGTGAGGGCCCTCGGAGTGTGGTGTCAGGAAAATAACCTCACACTCAACGTCAACAAAACTAAGGAGATGATTGTGGACTTCAGGAAACAGCAGAGGGAGCAGCCCCCTATCCACATCGACGGGACAGTAGTGGAGAGGGTAGTAGTTAAGTTCCTCGGCGTACACATCACGGACAAACTGAATTTGTCCACCCACACAGACAGCGTTGTGAAGAAGGCGCAGCAGCTGTATCACTGCCTGGTATGGCAACTGCTCCGCCCACAACCGTAAGGCTCTCCAGAGGGTAGTGAGGTCTGCACAACGCATCACCGGGGGCAAACTACCTGCCCTCCAGAACACCTGCACCATCAAGGACAACAACCACCCGAGCCACTGCCTGGTCACCCCGCTATCATCCAGAAGGCGAGGTCAGTACAGGTGCATCAAAGCAGGGACCGAGAGACTGAAAAACAGCAATATATCTCAAGGTCATCAGACTGTTAAACAGCCACCACTAACATTGAGTGGCTGCTGCCAACATACTGACTCAACTCCAGCCACTTTAATAATGGAAATTGATCGAAATTGAAAGAAAAAATGCATCATATCACTAGCCACTTTAAACAATGACACTTAATATAATGTTTACATACCCTACATTACTAATCTCATATGTATATGTATATACTGTACTCTATATCATCTACTGCATCTTGCCATCTTTATGTAATACATGTATCACTAGCCACTTTAAACTATGCCACTTTTATGTTTACATACCCTACATTCATCTCATATGTATATACTGTACTCAATACCATCTACTGCATCTTGCCTATGTCGTTCTGTACCATCACTCATGCATATATCTTTATGTACATATTCTTTATCCCTTTACACTTGTGTGTATAAGGTAGTAGTTGTGGAATTGTTAGGTTAGATTACTCGTTGGTTATTGCTGCATTGTCGGAACTAGAAGCACAAGCATTTCGCTACACTCGCATTAACATCTGCTAACCATGTGTACGTGACAAATACATTTTGATTTGATCACCAGGCGGTATAAGTTAATTGACCAATAACAAAAAGAGTTTAAAACCTCTGCCAATAAGAGCTAGTTTTCAGGTTACATATCCCTCCCATTAGGCTAAACTAATTAGGTCCCGCTCTCAGACCACTCCCAGACAGTCCTAGCTAAATTATTGTGCTGGCAATGGTGCCTCTTCACAACTGTGTGGGTGTGTGTGGACCATGTTAATTCCTTAGTGATGTGGACACCGAGGAACTTGAAGCTCTTGACCTGTTGATGGTGGCGGATGTGTTGTTGCCTACCCTCACTGTCTGGAGGTGGCCCGTCAGCAAGTCCAGGATCCAATTTTAGAGGGAGGCGTTTGGTCCCAGGGTGATGAGCTTGAACTTTGGTGTTGAAAGCTGAGCTGTAGTCAGTAAACAGTATTCTTATATAGGTATTCCTTTTGTCCAGGTGGGTATCATCTGTGGCTCTGTTGGAACGGTATGCAAATCGGAGTGGGTCCAGGGTGTCTGGGATGATGGTGTTGATGTGAGTCATGACCAGCCTTTAAAAGCATTTCATGGTTACAGATGCGAGTGCTAGGGGGCGATAGTCATTTAGGCAGGTTACCATGGCATTCTTGGGCACGGGGACTATGGTGGTCTGCTTGAAACATGTTGGTATTACAGACCGGTTCAGGGATAGGTTGAAAATGTCAGTGAAAACACTTGCCAGCTGGTCAGCACATGCTCTGAGTACACATCCTGGTATTCCATCTGGCCTCGCGGCCTTGTGAATGTTAACCTGTTTAAATGTATTTCTCACATTGGCTATGAAGAGCAAAATCACACAGTCGTCTGGAACAGCTGGTGTTCTCATGCATGGTTCAGTGTTGCTTGCCTCGAAGCGAGAACAGAAGGCATTTAGCTGGTCTGGTGTGCTCGCGTTCCTGGGCAGCTCGCGGCTGGGTTTAACTTTTTTAATCCATGATAGTTAGCAAGCCCTGCCACATCCGTCAAGTGTCAGAACCGACATAGTAGGATTCGATCTTTGTCCTTTATTGATGCTTTGTCTGTTTGATTGCTAGTTGGAGTTCATAGAGGGATTTATTATAAGCTTTCGGAGTATTGTCCCACTCCTTGAAATCAGAAGCTCTAGCCTTTAGATCACTGCAGATGTTGCCTGTAGTTTATGGCTTCTGGTTTGGGTATGTACGTACGGTCACTGTGGGGACAACATCATCGATGCAATTATTAATGAAGCTGGTGACTGATGTGGTACACTCCTCAATGTTATTATATGAATCTCGGAACATATTCCAGTCTGTGCTAGCTAAACAGTCCTGTAGCTTAGTATCCACTATATCGAACCTCTTCCATATTGAGCGCAGTACTGGTACTTCCTGTTTGAGTTTTTGCTTGTAAGCAGAAAGCAGAAGGATAGAGTTATGATCTGATTTGTCAAAGGGAGGGAGAGAGGGGGCCTTGTACATGTGATTTAAAGTTTTAAATCGCCTCTAGTTGCACAGGTGACATGCTGGTAAAAATTGGGTAAAACAGATTTTAGGTTCCCTGCAATAAAGACACCGGAGACGAGAAACCATGCCTCTGGCTGTGCATTTTCTTGTTTGTTTATGGCCCTATACAACTAACTGAGTGCAGTCTAGATGCCTTCATCGAGTTATGATGGTAAATAGACAGCTACAAAAAATATAGATGAAAACTCTTGGTAAATAGTATGGTAACTTGAGACTTCCTTAACATTAGAGATCGCGCACCAGCTTTTGTTAACAAAGAGATACACCCCTCCCCCCTTCATCTTACCCGAGTCTGCCATCCAGTCTTGATTATACATAGAAAAACCAGCGAGATGTATATTATCTATGTTCTCTTTCAGCCACGACTCTGAGAAACATTGAATATTACAGTTTTCCAGGTCCCGTTAATAGGATAGTCTCGAACAGAGCTCATCCAGTTTGTTCTCCAGTGACTGCATGTTCGCCAATAGAACTGAGTGCAATGGTCGTCTATTTGCTCGTCGACATAATCTCGTCAGGATGATGACTCGCCTGCTTCTCTTTCTCCACCGCCTCCTTTTTCGAGTCGGGGGATTAGGGCCTGGTCCGGAGTAAGTAGAGCGTCCAGAGCTGCTGACTCGTTGAAGTAGATATTTTCATCCAAATCAAGGTTAGTAATGGCTGTTCTGATGTCCAGAAGCTGTTTCCAGTCAAAAGATATTATAGCATAAAAAATCACAACATAGCAGACTTGGTCAGGAGCCTGTAAGATGGCTACTATCCGCTGCAGCATCATCTATAAGGTGTCAAGCATGCAAAGCAGCTCTCTCACTGTTCTGTGCTGTCTGTCTGTGGGTTAGACCCACTCTGCTGTCTGTCTGTGAGGGTAAGACCCACTCTGCTGTCTGTCGCTCTGTCTGTCTGACGGTTAGGCCCACTGTTATGTGGTCTGGCCTCAGGAGGTCTTAGCAGCTCATTCAGCAGCCTTGTAAAGTACAGCACAGACGTGCTTCTACACCTGCATTGCTTGCTGTTTGGGGTTTTAGGCTGGGTTTCTGTACAGCACTTTGAGATATCAGCTGATGTACGAAGGGCTATATAAATAAATTTGATTTGATTTGATGTGTGCAGCGTCTTAAAACGCTTCCTGTGCGTGTAACTCGGCTGCGAGATCCAGTACTATAACTCGATGTTAGACAGACAGAGAGCCTAACATTAAAGCTAGCTTGTTCTCTTACTGTAGTTAATGCTCACTTTGTATAGTATCATCTGACCGGATGGTATGACTCCCTTTAATCTGGAAAAAGAAGGTTATAAGAACATCACAGGGTTAATGGGTTGGGTTTATGTCAACTCATACACACACAGAATCTCTACTATTTCCAGTTGACTGCTACTGTATGATAGTAAGGTTTCTTAGTCAGAAGAACAGCTTATTTTTATCATCCAGCCAGTCAATGCTTTCATCAACAGAGCTCCACTGCACAAGGCGCTACAAGTCTTAGGAGAGTAAAAAAAAAAACTCACAAAGATCTGAAAGGCAAACACTTCAAAGAAAAAACGCAAAGCAAAAACAAACTCTTGTCTATTCTGGTATATGACAGAGTACACAGTAGAAAGAAGTCACTTCAGTGTTTGGGGAAACTAGGGCTAGCAGTGCGCATCTCCCAAGGCTGGCAACCCATTTCTCCAACAGCGTGAAAAGAAAACAGGGTTTCCAGGCAACTTCGAGCAGCACAACTAAAAGACCAACAGCTAAAGACAGAATGTAATTTGCAGGAACATTGAGGTGAGGCAGGGTCTACCTTCTGGGAGGTGTGTGTATGTGGTTACTGTCTTCACTCAAACAATAGCCTGAGGCTGTTCTGTTTCTGCACTGATGAAAGCTACAATTAACATATTCAATTGTGGAAATACAGACAGACGTGACTTCCACTTAAAGTGAACCGTGGTTGCAGCATTGATCTCAGTGCAAGAGGCATCACTGCAGTCCCTGGTTCGAATCCAGGTTGCATCACATCCGGCCGTGATTGGGAGTCCCATAAGGCGGCGCACAATTGGCCCAGCGTCGTTCGGGTTTGGCCGGGGTAGGCCGTCATTGTAAATAAGAATTTGTTCTTAACTGACTTTCCTAGTTAAATGAAGGTTACATTTAATTATGTGCCACTCTGATATTGGATTCTGTGTTCTATAAGCCTGTGTATTAAAACCAAATTGGTTTCCTACAGTTTGTCAATTTGAAAAATATGAGCGTGTTATCTCAAGAGACCTGTTACAATAAACGTGGCCATTATGACTAACACAATTACCATGACAGTCAGAGGAGCACCCCGGAATGAAACGGAAATGGAAAAACCAGACCTGTTGTAAGTCACTGCACTGGGACGGTCTGTATCAGACTGTACTGCCCATCTCAGACCCAGGGTGGAAACAGAGAGCAGAACATCTCCATCCTTTCCATAATGTATTGTAACAAACTTACTAACAGGGCGGCGTGCTGCTGCATTCATTAAACAATCAGCCTCTAGTGTGGCAGAGTTTAATAACAAATGAACCAAGAAAACTGCAGCAGGACTTCTTGCTCCTGTACTGTCTGGTTAATTCAAAAAAACTTTACAAATATATATATGTTGTTTAAATGGATCAGAGCTGCCAGGTGAATAATTGACTCTGTGATCCAATGAAGAAATTGCTGTTTTTTGCTCTCATTTCTCATTTCAGATTCACTACATATAATTCAAGCCACAGGCATCAAGCCTCATGCCCTCAAATCAATAGCTGTCTCAGTAGCACCAGCAGCAGATACTTAAATAATGTTTGAACAATGGCTTCAGCCAAACCCTCTTAAATCTCTAGACCCTGTGCTAGTGAATGTGACATATTCAATCAATCCCTATCCCAGTCTGCTGTCTCCACATGCTTCAAGATGGCCACCATTGTTCCTTTTCCCAAGAAAGCTAAGGTATGACTATCGCCCCGTAGCACTCCCTTCTTTCATCGTGAAGTGCTTTGAGAGACTAGTCAAGGATCATATAACTACCACCCTACCCTGACACCCTAGACCCACTCCAATTTGCTTACCTCCCAAATAGGTCCACAGACGACGCAATCGCCATCCCACTGTTCACTTCCCTATCCCATCTGGACAAGAGGAATAACTATGTAAGAATGCTGTTCATTGACTACAGCTTAGTATTCAACACCATAGTACCCTCCAAACTCATCATTAAGCTTGAGACCCTTGGGCTCGACCTCGCCCTGTGCAACTGGGTCCTGGACTTTGACGGGCCGCCCCCAGGTGGTGAAGGTAGGAAAAAACATCGCCACTCCGCTGATCCTCAACACTGGGGCCCCACAAGCGCATTCTCAGCCCCTTCCTGTACACCGTGTTCACCCACGACTGCGTGGCCATGCACGCCTCCAACTCAATCATCAAGTTTGCAGACAACAGTACAGTGGTAGGCTTGATTACCAACAACGACGAGACGGCCTACAGGGAGGAGGTGAGGGCCCTCGGAGTGTGGTGTCAGGAAAATAACCTCTCACTCAATGTCAGCAAAACAAAAGAGATGATCGTGGACTTCAGGAAACAGCAAAGGGAGCACCCCCCTATCCACATTGACGGGACAGCAGTGGAGAAGGTGTAAAGTTTTAAGTTCCTCGGCGTACACATCACTGACACACTGAAATGGTCCAGGCACACAGACTCTCAGGCACTCTTCACTTCAGGAGGCTGAAAAAATGTAGCTTTTCACCGAAAACCCTGACTAACTTTTACAGGTGCACAATAGAGAGCATCCTGTCAGGCTGTATCACTACCTGGTACAGAAACTGCACAGCCCACAACCTAGGGCTCTCCAGAGGGTGGTGCGGTCTGCACAACGCATCACTGGGGGCAAACAACCTGCCCTCCAGGACACCTAAAACACCCAATGTTACAGGAAGGCAAAAAATATCATCAAGGACAACAACCACCCAAGCCACTACCTGTTCACCCTGCTTCCATCCAGAATGCGAGGTCAGTACAGGTGCATCAAAGCTGGGACAGGGAGATTGAAAAACAGCTTCTATCTCAAGGCCATCAGATTGTTAAATAGCCACCACTAGTACAGAGAGGCGGCTGCCTACCAACAGACTTGATATCATTGGCCACTTTAATAAATGGAACACTAGTTACTTTAATAATGCCACTTTAAGAATTTACATATCTCGCATTACTAATTTCATATGTATAGACACTTCAGTATCCTTCACTATTCTTTACTATCTATTGCATCTTAGCCGCTCTGTCACTGCTCATCCATATATTTTATACTTATATATTCTTATCCCATTCCTTTACAAGATTATGAGTATTAGGTTTTGTTGTGGAATTGTTAGATATTACCTGTTAGATACTGCTGCAATGTCGGATCTAGACGCATAAGCATTTTGCTACACTCGCAATAACATCTGCTAACCATGTGTATGTGACCAATAACATTTGATATGATTTGATTTTAAAGGGATTCACAAGGGATTTCTGCAATTCTGCATTGTTGTTTGCAGTCCATAAGCTCTGTCATCTGATTACCAATGAGCTAACCGCTTCGACTGTTCCCATGTTTTTTAACTGCCATTTTATACAATGAATAAATACGACAGCCAAAACCACAATCATCATTATCATCAGTATTTCGAGAAAATGTCACATCTGTGGGTTTCTGATTCTGATTAGTTTGATTTTTGAGATGGGGCAAAAATGAAATGGGGCACCACAGGAGTCAAATGGGGCTTGAAGAAGAGAGGAACAATCATAAAACATGATCATGGCCATTCAATCTGATAGCAGCCCACATGTTTAACCAAGCCATGGCTGGCCCTAGCTGTTGAAGAGCAGGGAGAGGAGCAGAGTAATTATCTGTTTTCTTGTCTGCATCCTGATGCATTTGGACTCCTCTTGCTGTGACCTTGAAATGCACACTGCTGCTGGAGCGAGCCCCCTGGGCCGTACCCCGCACAGGGTAGGGTTTAGGACACCAGCCGCTTAAGAGGAAAAACTATCTCTGTCTCATTCATAAACCTGGTGGGGAAAGCCTGGCAGACTCGAGGGAAGATAGAGGTGCTGCTGATGCAGCCGTGAGCTCGAATATCCTTGCCTTTAATGTGTACAGGGGGGTTAGGAAATATGCAGGGTGAGAGTGGGTCAGTTAGCATAGACTAGAGGCAGTGATTGAACGTGGAGATTTGATTCAGTCAATAAAATATAGTCTGCAGTGGAGAGAATACATGGGTTTGTCAAATGTAACACCACATTTAGACAGATACTTAAGTGACTTGGTATAAAAAAAACAGCATTTATCATTATTATGCAGTCCTATATTTTGGTTAAGGCTTCACTTGGTATATGGTATAAAGAGGTCTGCCTTTGGTCCTTTGGCCCTGATCGTAGTTGATGATCTTTCTCTTCACCTTTAAAAGGAGTTATAACCTCTATTCTACCTCTCTATAACCCCTTTTTACTGTGTCATGGTGGACAGATGGTCCAATCAGAGAGAGATGGCATCTGTGCCAGCCCTGTCCTTTGATAGCCTGTCACTCATGACATCAGATGAATAAGTCATCGAAGTCTGCTCTTCTTGGGGGAGCAAGAGGACAGCTGAAGTTGCCTGGAGCTTCTCCAGACATAGGCACAGTGTCTCCTTCAGTATGAGCTTCACAACGCGACAGGGGGGCAGAAGCACAGTGTCACAGTGTGCCCTTGATTTCTCCCTGGTCACAAAGGAAAGTTTACAGAAGAGTTAATAAAGGCATAGAGAGAAGCCCTGACGGACACATAGATACAGTAGACCCGATGGTTGAGCGAGGGGTGTTTTGCCTTCCTGTTACTGTGGGCCCAGCCACTGGCACCAGAACAATATTGCAATGTGGAAGTGATCTGAGCTGCAGCCTGCAACTGGCCCACTTGGAGAGAAATGCAACGTTTCATTCCATCATCATAACAATCACCCACCTCCTCCTCCATATCATCCTCTACATCTGAGAATCACACTGCAGTTTGGAGAGAGAAAGAGAGAGAGATAAAAAGAAGAGAAGGGAGCGAGAGAGCGAGAGAAAGAGGAACGCTAGTCTCATCACATTGCCCTCAGTAGAGGCCTTGATACTGGCTGTGTCTGGATGTAGGTATGCAACAAGAGGAGAAGGAATCGATTCTGACAGGGGAAAAGAAGATGGGTTTTGTTGTACTCACAGTGTAGAGTTCGTTGGTCACTTTTACCAGCTCCTCGTGCATCTGAATCCCAATGTCCTTGCTCTGAAAATCAATGGGTTGGAAAGCAGTTAGTGCCAATGCACATCAATCAATCCAGGTGGATGAAGTGCATCAACAAATAGTCAAAATAGTGATGAATATCCTGTAACAACAAACTGACAGGCAATGTTTTTCAGTGTGTTGGTGGTGATGAGACCCTGTCTGGATTGGTTTAAATCTTAACAGCAGTTTAAGAAAGTGCACATACAGTACAGTGACCAACAGCTTAATTAAACATACAGAGACTTCTGAAAGTTTTCAGACCCCTTGATTTTTTCCAAATGTTGTTACATTTAATCTAAATGGATTAAATAAAATAAAAATAAAACTCAGCAATCTTCACACAATACCCCATAATGACGAAGCGAAAACAGGTTTTTAGAAATTTTAGCAAATGTATATATATATAAAAAATAAATACCTTATTTACATAAGTATTCAGACCCTTTGCTATGAGACTCGAAATTGAGCTCAGGTGCATCCTGTTTCCATTGATTATCCTTGAGATGTTTCTACAACTTGATTGGAGTCCACCTGTGGTAAATTCAATTTATTGGACATGATTTGGAAAGGCCCACAGTTGACATGGCATGCCAAAGCAAAATCCAAGCCATGAGGTCGAAAGAATTGTCCGTAGAGCTCTGAGACAGGCACAGATCTGGGAAAGGGTACCCAAAATATTTCTGCAGCATTGAAGGTCCCCAAGAACACAGTGGTCTCAGTCATTCTTAAATGGATTAGTTTGGAACCACCAAGACTCTTCCTAGAGCTGGCCGTCCCGGCTAAACTGAGCAATTGGCTGAGAAGGGCCTTAGTCAAGGAGGTAACCAAGAACCAGATGGTCCCTCTGATAGAGCTCTAGAGTTCCTCTGTGGAGATGGGAAAACCTACCAGAAGGACAACCATCTCTGCAGCATTCCACCAATCAGGGCCTTTTAAGGTAGAATGGCCAGACGAAAACCACTCCTCAGTAAAAAGTACATGACAGCCCACTTGGTGTTTGCCAGAAGGCACCTAAAGACTCTCAGACCATGATAAACAGGGTTTTCTGGTCTGACGAAACCAAGATTGAACTCTTTGGCCTGAATGCCAAGCATTACGTTTGGAGGAAACCTGGTACCATCCCTACGGTGAAGCATGGTGGTGGCGGGAATGCTCTGGGGATGTTTTTCAGCGGCAGGGACAGGAAGACTAGTCAGGATCGAGGCAAAGATGAATGGAGCAAAGTACAGTAGAGATCCTTGATAAGAAAAACGGCTCCAGAGTGCTCAGGACCTCCGACTAGGGCGAAGGTTCACCTTCCAACAGGACAAGAACCCTAAGCACACAGCCAAGACAATGCAGGAGTGGCTTCAGGACAAGTCACTCAATGTCCTTGAGTGGCGCAGCCAGATCCTGGACTTGAACCCGATCAAACATCTCTGGAGAGACCTGAAAATAGCTATGCAGCAACGCTCCCCATCCAACCTGACAAAGCTTGAGAGGATCTGCAGAGAAGAATGGGAGAAACTCCTCAAATGCAGATGTGCCAAGCTTGTAGCACTATACTCAAGAAGACTCGAGGCTGTAATGGCTGCCAAAGGTGCTTCAACATAGTACTGAGTAAAGTGTCTGAATACTTATGTTTAATGTAAAATTTTCGTTTTTAGTTTTTAATAAATTAGCAAAAATCTCTAAAAACCTGTTTTTGATTTGTCATTATGGGGTATTGTGTGTAGAAAAATATATTCAATACATTTCAGAATAAGGCTGTAACGTAACAAAATGTGGAAAAAGGCACTGTGCATGTGATGGATGGACAGAGACATACATTACTCTAAAAGAGAGACTGCCAGCCAGACCAGCCAGTGGAACACAATCAACCCCTCGACTAGTGAATGAACTTCCCATCTGGCCTCTCTCCCTCTATGTCTGAAGAGGGCTGGAGTATGTGTGGTTTCATATTCCACCTCACGCTGCCGTTTCCTGTGATTATTACACGTGGGCTATGTTTAGCTACAGATGATGTGCTGCTGACTGTTAAAGCTGCTGTTTAGTTGTGGTGCTTGGTGGGTAAATGTCACATCCCTCTCTTTCTGACCTGCCACCTGTGATCTGCACTGAATGCATTGGGACAACACCCTCTAAAAACGGCTGAACCATCAACATCAGCATTTATAGTGTTACCACATTACTGGCGTATATGATGTGGTGAAACACACTCATGCAGTTAATGGATGTCTTTGTAAAATGGCAGAGGAGAAGAAGGCTGACCTTCTACGTGTCCCCAACCGATTGTGTTTTTTTGTTCATTTATTTGCATTGTTTGTGACAATTTTTTAAACTTATTTTGTACATAATGTTGCCACTACCGTCTCTTACTCACCACGGACTGGCAGAATCCTTTTTTTCCTTTAACGAGTCTGATGAGCCTGACACGAATGATATACTGATTTCTCGTGAACAGGCCCAGATCCCCATGATTTCCGTGAAGAGGAGGCAGAGAAAAAGGGCCCAGAGGGAGGGCTGCCTTCTGAGAATTCATAGGCGATCAAATAAACCCCAACCTCCTTCCATTCTGCTAGCAAACGTGCAATCTTTGGAGAATAAAATCGATGACCTACGCGGAAGACTAAACTACCAACGGGACTTTCAAAACTGTAATATCTTATGCTGTATTCCGCCATAAACAAACAAGAAAATGCTCACCCAAAGGCGGCGCTCCTAGTAGCCAGGGACTTTAATGCAGGGAAACTTAAATCCGTTTTACCAAATTTCTATCAGCATGTTAAATGTGCAACAAGAGGGGAAAAAACTCTCGACCACCTTTACTCCACACACAGAGATGCACACAAAGCTCTCTCTTGCCCTCCATTTGGCAAATCTGACCATATTTCTATCCTCCTGATGCCTGCTTACAAGCAAAAATGAAAGCAGGAAGCACCAGTGTTAGATCAATTTTAAAAAAGTGGTCAGATGAAGCAGATGCTAAGCTACAGGATTGTTTTGCTAGCACAGACTGGAATATGTTCCGGGATTCCGCCAGTGGCATTGAGGAGTACACCACATCTGTCATTGGCTTCATCAATAAGCGCATTGATGACGTCGTCCCTATAGTGACCATATGTACATACCCCAACCAGAAGCCATGGATTACTAAAGCTAAATTCCCAATCTGGCCATCAAACCATCACGGTCACCTAATAATCCACAGTTTACAATTGGCTCATTCATCCCCCTCCTCTCCCCTGTAACTCTTCCCCAGGTCGTTGCTGCAAATGAGAACGTGTTCTCAGTCAACTTACCTGGTAAAATAACGGATAAATAAAATAAAAAAATTACAGGCAACATCCACACTGAACTAAAGGCTAGAGCTGCCGCTTTCAAGGAGTGGGACTCTAACCCGGAACCCGGAAGCCTCGCTTCGAGGCAAATAACATCGAAACATGCATGAGAGTACCAGCTGTTCCGCAACCGATGTCAGTAAGACCTTTAAAGAGGTCAACACTCTCAAGACCGCAGGGCAAGATGGATTACCAGGATGTGTACTCCGAGCATTGGCAGACCAACGGGCAAGTGTCTTCACTGACATTTTCTACCTCTCCCTGTCTGAGTATGTAATACCAACATGTTTTAATCAGACCACAATAGTGCCTGTGCCCAAGAACACTAAGGTAACCTGCCTAAATGACTACTGACCCGTAGCACTCACATCTGTAGCCACAAAGTGCTTTGAAAGGCTGGTCATGGCTCACATCAACACCATTATCCCAGAAACCCTAGATCCACTCCAATTTGCATACCACCTCAACAGATCCACAGAAGATGCAATCTCTATTGCACCCCACACTGCCCTTTCCCACATGGACAAAAGGAACACCTACGTGAGAATGCAAATCATTGACTACAGCTCAGTGTTCAACACCACAGTGCCCTCAAAGCTCATCAATAAGCTAAGGATCCTGGGACTAAACACCTCCCTCTGCAACTGAATCCTGGACTTTCTGACAGGCCGCACCCAGGTGGTAAGGGTAGGTAACAACACATCTGCTACGCTGATCCTCAACACAGGGGCCCTTTGGGTGCATGCTCAGTCCCCTCCTATACTCCCTGTTCACTCATGACTGCACGGCTAGGCACGACTCCAACACCATCCTTAAGTTTGCCCGATGACACAACAGTGGTAGGCTTGATCACCGACAACAACGAGACATCCTATAGGGAGGAGGTCAGAGACTTGGCCGTGTGGTGCCAGGACAACAACCTCTCCCTCAATGTGACCAGGACAAAGGAGATGATTGTGGACTACAGGAAAAAGAGGACCGAGCACGTCCCCATTCTCATCACCAACAAACTAACATGGTCCAAGCAAACCTATTCCCCCTCAGGAGACTGAAAATAATTGGCATGGGTCCTCAGATTCTCAAAAGGTTCTACAGCTGCACCATCAACAGCATGGTCGCATCACTGCCTGGTATGGTAACTGCTCGGCCTCGGACTGCAAGGCACTACAGAGGGTAGTGCGAACGGCCCAGTACATCACTGGGGCAAAGCTTCCTGCCATCCAGGACCTCTATACCAGGCGGTGTCAGAGGAAGGCCCTAAAAATTGGCAAAGACTCCAGCCACCCTAGTCATAGACTGTTCTCTCTGCTACCGCACGGCAAACAGGACCGGAGCGCCAATTCTAGGCCCAAGAGGTTTCTAAACAGCTTCTTTCCCCAAGCCATAAGACTCCTGAACATCTATTCAAATGGCCACCCATACTATTTGCATTGCCCCCCCCCCCCTCCCACTCTTTTAAACCGCTGCTACTCTTTGTTGTTATCATCTATGCATAGTCACTTTAATAACTCTACCTACATATTACCTCAACTAACTGGTGCCCCTGCACATTGACTCTGTACCGGTACCCCCCTGTATATAGTCTCGCTATTGTTATTTAACTGCAGCGCTTTAATTGCTTGTTACTTTTATTTCTTATCCTTATCCATATTTTTTTCAACTGCATTGTTGGTTAGGGCCTCGTCAGTAAGCATTGTACTGTAACCTGTTGTATTCGGCGCATGTTACTAATACAATTTGATTTGATTTATTAAGTAGATAACATCAGTAATGACTCAAGCTGAGAAAAGGCACAATCAGCCGTTTCCTCTTTTTCCTGTTGTCAACCAATATCCAGATTGTCATTTTGTCATGTCATGTAGTGTTGTTTTTCAAACGGAGCCTTGAGAAAGAAGCTTGACTTGTCAGTGACATTCAGTTTTCCTATCAGATGGAGGAGGACTATAAGTAATGTGTTTTACAGAGGACAGAAATACTGCATTTACACCCATCCCACACAACCTATCTAGTGATGACGAGTGTGGGGAACACACCTGGTATTGTGGGAGCTCAGTGAGAGAACGTAATTGCTAGCACGGCGGTACATGCCACAGAAAACAAACTGTTCTTAGATTGAGGCTACAGGGGCATGTGAATCCACCCACATCACACATTACTGTGTTTTTGCAGAAAATCAAGTAGGCACAAAGGATATAACACCTTTAATTACTTCACAGAAGTACGACTCTGACTAACCTTTTCAGAAAAGTTTTTTTCTAGAGCACATACCTTGAGTATTTAATCTCAAACTCTATTTCATTGTTAACAGTATCTTTAATACTACCCACACACACATAAAGGACTTTTCACACTCCCACAGTGTGCCCAAAACCTCCGCTGTCTAAGACGCCATAATGTTCCAGGCCCTAGCTCTAGGTATACTGAATCTGATATATGGTCCCTATACATCCATGTCTGCTAGGATTTATGGTTCTGCCTGCTATGGTGGCCCTCCCTGGACATAAATCATATGGAGGGTAAAACTGTGGGATCGATAGAGCCAGCAGCACTGCTACACTCTGACTCTACAGCACAGAGCCAAGCACCAGGGCTAATCTCTAAACATGCGCGCACACGAACACAGAGAGAGAGAGAGAGAGAGAGAGAGAGAGAGAGAGAGAGAGAGAGAGAGAGAGAGAGAGAGAGAGAGAGAGAGAGAGAGAGAGAGAGAGAGATACAGGTAGATGCAAGTAAGCTTGCCTGAAGGCAGACACACACCCTTTTCATACATGACCACACATCTTTGTATGGGTTATGCCAACCAGGTAGAAGTTTTAACCATCAAAACCAAGCCCTAACATACGCAGGCTGATGAGTCAAAATTGGAATGTGCAATCAATCATGTAGAGAGGGGCTCATAGCAACAGGAGGAGGGGCCAGCTGAGATGGAATTTTATGAGCTTTCTTTTTTTCATTTTTTTGTGCATCCCTCTGTGGTCTGCCCTTTAAACTATACTGAGCAAAGATAGCGAGCCAGAGAGAGAGGCAAATTGTTATTTTATTTTACCTTCATCATCAAAACTCCCAAGGAGGACAGGAAATATGCCATGTTAAATCAGATATGAAAGTGCCTTGGCCTGAACATGATAAGTGGGAAGCTCTTTTTGTGAGAAATATGTGAAAGACTCCTGGCAGCTGGTGAATGGCATTTGTATGCATGGGTGGCTCTGATGTCAGACATACTGCAGAGTGAGAATGTACTGCAGAGGCACTGAGGGAGCAGAGCAGAGAGTGGACAAGTAAGAATATGGATGTGTCAAGTCAGATAGCGCTGGCCTAAAACTGCTCTGGCTGTCGAGACAAAAATAATACATTCATGAAATTCTCTCTTATCTCTCTAAAAATAGAGAAAAAATGAACACAGTGGAGCCTGATTGAAATGGTTTGTTCTATTTTTCTTGACCAAATTTTGAACTGTGCACCCCACTGAGATCTTGCAGTTCTCGACTGAGCCATGGCTTGACAGGAGTACTTTAAACACCAATAACTACCTGAAAATTGTACCTAATTACCTGTACATGCGTCAATTACTTCTTTGTTAAACAGATTGTGAGACCTTGATAATGTTCCCACGGATGTGAGAAACCAGACATTACCATACCAGACAGGCAACCTAGACCAGTGGTTCCCAACTATTTTCTGTTACTGTACCACCAATTGCTCTGCCGGAGTACCCCTGAAGTACCCCATTTTACAAGTAGGTCTATGGTCTCATAAGTCTTCTTAAGAACCCCCTGTGAATAGGTCAAGTACCCCCAAGGGTCCTAGTACCGCTGGTTGGGAAGTACTGACCTAGACAATCACAGTGTTTCCCCTAGCATTTTTTTCAACAGTGGTGACAAGTGTAGCGGGGGGACATGCTAGATGTTCCCATAGACTTTCAATCATTGAGTCAACGACTATAAAAGTATGTCTCAGCAGAAATATATATATATATTTTCAATTACATCATATTTCTTGCAGCGGTGGCAACAATTTAGCAGCGGTTTGCCACTGTTTTGGGATATCCATATACAGTGGGGCAAAAAAAGTATTTAGTCAGCTACCAATTGTGCAAGTTCTCCCACTTAAAAAGATGAGAGAGGCCTGTAATTTTCATCATAGGTACACTTCAACTATGACAGACAAAATGAGAAAAAAAATCCTGAAAATCACATTGTGGGATTTTTGATTGAATTTATTTGCAAATTATGGTGGAAAATAAGTATTGAAGATGAAACGTGGCTGGGTCTTTCAGCATGACAATGATCCCAAACACACCGCCCGGGCAACGAAGGAGTGGCTTCGTAAGAAGCATTTCAAGGTCCTGGAGTGGCCTAGCCAGTCTCCAGATCTCAACCCCATAGAAAATCTTTGGAGGGAGTTGAAAGTCCGTGTTGCCCAGCAACAGCCCCAAAACATCACTACTCTAGAGGAGATCTGCATGGAGGAATGGGCCAAAATACCAGCAACAGTGTGTGAAAACCTTGTGAAGACTTACAAAAAACGTTTGACCTCTGTCATCGCCAAAAAGGGTATATAACAAAGTATTGAGATAAAACTTTTGTTATTGACCAAATACTTATTTTCCACCATAATTTGCAAATAAATTCATAAAAAATTCTACAATGTGATTTTCTGGATTTTTTTCTTCACATTTTGTCTGTCATAGTTTAAGTGTACCTATGATGAAAATGACAGGCCTCTCATCTTTTTAAGTGGGAGAACTTGCACAATTGGTGGCTGACTAAATACTTTTTTGCCCCACTGTAGTCGAAATAACGTCGTTTTTTTTTTGCAGACTGTTCTGCTGCTTCTACAGCAGCGGGCAGAGGAGGGGCCGGTGTATATATGTTTGTGAGAAGGAGAGCGAGACTAAAAAGTAGCCACGATGGCTTGCGCTAGTCATACAAATTTGTAACGTTAGATGCTGGTTCTCTTATCATCCCACGACAGTGCCTGTCTTGACTGCATCAAATCGATGTAGAGAAGATAGAGTTAGCCAGCCAGCTAGCCAGATAGCTAGCTAAGTTAGCCAGCCAGCTAGCCAGATAGCTAGCTAAGTTGCCACCCAGCTAGCCAGATAGCTAGCTGAGTTAGCCAGCTAGCTAAAATTGAAGCTATAATATGCTGTGCTCCCCATCCTTGTGAACATATAACACCATGATTCAGAACAACAGCCTTCGTGTTGGTTGTTCGTAGCCCACTCCTTCTCATTTAGCGAACCTTTAATTCCGTAATATTTATTACATTTTGTATTGATTAGAAATGTCTCACTTCACTTTCTAGACATAGAACCTCTGACTGTAGAGCAGATTTGATTGGCTGACAAAATCAACCAGACTCTGAGGCTACTAAACCTCCAACAGAGAACACCTAACTGAGGAGAGAAATACTGCAACAAAGACCTGTGTATTTTTCCCAGAACAGATCCTGTCTAGAAAAGGCACAGAGTTTTTCCGTGGTCAGGTCAAAGTTTAGATGACATGGTCAGGAAAAACTCATTTATGACTATCTGGATATCAGAAATCTTGGGCAACACTTTCATCATCGGGGCAGCGTGATCGACTTGTAGCCTATTCAGCTCTCTCCTCCATGCATTTACATGACAGCTACAAAGCTAGGCAGCATATTTCTTTGACATGTTATCCATTGTCACCGCGAGGCCTGCCAGCAAGGACGTGTAGCTCCATTCATATTACCAGCCAGAGGAAAAGCTACTTGAGGGAACTGTACTGACTAACAGGAGGCTGTGTTGTTCTGTTTTCAGCCCTGACTGGTGCTCCCTAAAGCATGTGTTGCTTGTTTCCCCCATTCACATTCCTGCTTACACACACACACACACACTCTCTCAGTAGTGTGTGAATGGAGGCTGGCAGCGCGGGTTGGGTCTCACCTCTAGGAAAGCCTGCCAGGTGTAAACAGGGGTCTGGTGTTTGGGTTAGACCTCAGTCATCTCTGCTATGTGCTGACACAGGGCCAGATGCTGCTCACACCAGCAGGGGCCCATGGGTGGTTAGGGGGCCAGGGGGTACCCTGCCCTGCTCCATCTTAACCCTACTGCTGCACTACTACTCCACAGGCCACATGGAACTTATTTATGCCCGACAGAGGTATACAAATCCAATGTGCTGGAATACGGGTCAGCTGATAATGTAGCTTCTCAAAAAACATCCCTGCTTACAGAGTCTCAACCATCAAATCGGTATACTAAAGATGGAATATGGAAAGGATAGAGGAAAATTGGTTTCTTTCACTCATTTCAAAGGCTCAGGTGAAAACTGTTTTGAATGTGGTCGTAACCTTAAGCAAAAGAGCAATGAGATCTGGTGTTATTTGTATATGATTAGGATCTTAGAGAAAGGACAATTGACATCATGCCCATTACTGGTCAGCAAGCGAACGATAAAAGATAGTGCTCATTTGTATCTTCAACTCTGAACACATGAGCACAGGTGATAAGGAGAGGAGTAAACAGAGAGAGATAGGCAGATGGACAGAAGGATGACAGACAGACAGACCTTCTTGAAGAGGCGGATGACGTCCTCGCTGATTTGGGCGAGGCGGACGATGACATTGTTGGTGTAGATGTCGTTGAGGGTGGCGTGGTCCCTGCTTTCCCTCCTGGTCTGGTTCAGTACCAGGTACCAGCAGTTCACACTGGACAGCAGGTGCTGGTCTTTCCTGAACACAACACAGAGAGGAGGTGATGTTAGAGTGATCAGCAAAGGGTTACTGTAACATACTGTACATACATGTGGTTGTCTCTGCTTTTATCATTTCAATACTTCTAAGGGCTACTACCTGACTAGCGTGTCTATTCAACAGGCTCAACACATAGGCGTATAAACAGACAAAGTTGATGGTCAGAACAAATATCTGTCTGTCCCACAGCAGAAGTCTTCGACTTCACCCTAATAATTTATTTTGCACACCAGACGGACTGACAGGTTGATGACTTGCCATTAAGTTAAGCATAGCCCATCCCCGGTGAATATGAGTGAGCAGCCTATATTGCCCAGGGTCGCGCTGGGTAGACAACACACAGGCAACACAACACACACACAGGCATTGTTGGGAAAAACAAATAGGGCTTCTGAGACCGATTCCTGTTCCAAGTAAACAATACAGCTGCTACATGATCCCATTGTTGGCCGACTGCAGAGACTTAACCACACTGACATCACACTACACTCTCGCTTTCTCTGCCTCTCTCTCTCACTTATTCCCCCTCACTTATTCCCACTTTCTCTGTCTCTCCCCATCTAATTCCCTCCTTATATATCTCTGTTCCCTTTCCGCCATCTCTCTTCCCCTCCCTCTACGGCACATGTCAATCTCATTCCATGGAGGGCCGAACTTGACTGATGAATTAAGGTCACTAATTAGTAAAGAACTCCCCTCACCTGGTTGTCTAGGTCTTAATTGAAAGGAAAAAAAACAAAAATCTGCAGACACTAGGCCTTCCATGGAATGAGTTTGACTCCCCTGCTCTACAGTGATGGCGCTAGCCTAGAATAGACGCCATTAGTTTCTCCTCGCAGCGCTCCAGTTTGACACAGCATTGATTGCTTAAATCCTTAACGCTGGTTACCATAATGACCCTGAGAGGCATGGGCTCTGACTGAAGCGTAATCAGCTTTCACTACATCCCCCTCCAGTGTATGTTCACACACACACATGTGGACTCATACACAGTCACACACAAACACAATGCCCCCCCCCCCACACAAACACACACACTGATAGCAGCAGAGGGTTTCACTGAGCCGTGGTGAAAACTGCACATGTACTTACTGCAAAGAAAAATGATGAGCATTAACATCAAAGGCTCCCCTCTACAGAGAGCTTCCGCAATGCTAATCACCTCTAAGAAGCTGATATATGTCTGCTCTAGAGTGCTGTTACCATTATTCCCACACTTACCCCCACAGCAAGACACCACAATGGACACAGCTAATATACTGTACAGCCATATGGTTCTACCACAACCATAAATACATACTCTCTAAGACTCTGGCAAGATGCTATAGCAGGTCAACTCACCGTTTCAGGAAGGATGCTCGGTGCGAAAAAGAAGTTAGACAGAAAATTGATGTGTCTAATATTATACTATGAAAGCAGGTTTTCAGACTTCTGCATTTGCTGAGACAGGTCTGATTGAGCATTCTCCAGCTGATCACGGTTTAAAAATGACTTTTACAGGTTTGGAATCAAAAGGAATGGGAAAGTAATTTGAATGAGATGAGAAAATCTCCCAATTAAACCAAATTGGGGCCAGTTCAATAATCAAGAGGTCACTAGTGATAATAGAATGATTAAACTGAACTTTCTGTTGCTATGGCAAAGTGATGAATTGTCTCAGAGAGCTAGTCTAGAGGAAACAATAGACCGGGGGTGACTCTCTAACTACAATAAAAACTCAATGTGATGAATCATGTTTTCCTTGCCTTCTGGGATGGCCTATTTTCTGTCTCAGCACAGCCCTCATTCCGTAACAGTTCCATTTCAGTGAACTATCTGGCTGTTAGAGTCGTAGCTCCTCGCTGTGTAATTGGTGTTTGTGGATGAGAGGCCTAGGGACCAGGCACCTCTATCCTCTCCTAATCCCTTAGAGTGGCCAGAGATGCTTAATCCCCTCCTTAAGCACAACCAGGCTCTCTCACATACACACACACACACACACACACCTTAGTCATCCAAGCAACAAGACTCCATTCACAAGGCTCTCTGTCAATAGTACTGTACTCCTCCTCCAAATGTTTCGTCAAAAATGCTGAGCAGACACCTCCAAACTTTAATCCCTGATAAAATATTAATCTGCTCGTAAAGTCACTTATTTTCCCTGAATATTAAAAAAAAAGTCAGTTGTTTACCATGACAGGAGCTCAGGGCGACAGACAGACAGACAGACAGACAGACAGACAGACAGACAGAGAGAGATGGGGAGGGAGCTCCAATGCTCTGTGACAAAGCAGCCTATTCATTGTGACGTTCAATGCAGCACTGAAACTGCCAACACTGCAAAAACCCACCCACCCACACCACGAGACCATAACTATAAGCAGAGCCTCCAAAAAGAGACATCTGAGAATCTGGCCAGGCTGTTTCTCTGTGCTGTGGGTTAAACCCTTTTCCTGAGGGAAGAGACAAAAGGACACAGGCTCTCTTCTCCCCAGCTGCCTTCCTCATTTCACAGAAACTTGGAGCAAAAAGACAAGCAATTAGGCCTGTGTGGCTACAGCAGGACACATCTCTGCTCTGAGAGAGAGAGAGGAAGGGAGCTGATTATTTTCACTGAGTGATAAATGCAGCCCTGGTTTTATAGTAATGGAACAGTGGGTTGTAAACCCACAGGTCACAACTCTAGCATTACTATAACAGTGCCTCCTTATCAGACAGACAGTATGATCCTAAATCAGACCTCAGTAGGCTCAGGCGGTATACCATATATTCAGTATACTAGGGTATTTGGTTTTTCAATACCATCAATATTGTCTAAACTATTTCTTTGAAGTTTTACTATACATTCTAATATTTGTAACTACTTTTTAAGTAAATACCTGCAGTTAACTTGTGCAATATGTTAGAAGATTGCGTTCTTCATTCCACCTATAACATTATTTTACATTATGAAGCTTACCGTAGTTCAGTCACGTGTTTGTTTGTAAATGGCACAACTGGATAAAGCAGTTGAGTCCAGCTGTGTATTGACAGGGGTCAACAGTGTGGGTTTTATTCAATTGAGTGATCAGGAACATGCAAATATAGTTTTCCTTAACAGAAAATATATTCGTGTAACACATTCGGCAGAAAATAGCTTCATTTCCATCAGTTAACAACAGATGTGCAACGCTATTTTGCTGTCAGCCACACAAGTATGCTAAATGAGCAATCAATTTAAAAAAACAAGGCATTTTTGCAAAAACTATGCATAGACATGATATTTCTGTTAATTGTAGAAAGAATGTAGCCAGATACATTTCCTAATGTTTTTCTTGAAGTTACTCTTGCATTTTACCGTAGAAAAGTAGGATGGCTACAACGAAAAGTGGCTACACATCAGTCAGAGCGTTGTCTGCTGATAAAATGTCCATGCGTGAATTCTCATTTGAGTGGAAATTAGTCTGAAATTTTAGATATGTGTTACAAAAGATATGTCTTACGCATGGTATCTTTTTTTCCTATGCGCATTTTCATGGAACAGTTCCATTTCAATAATAACGTTTTAGTTTCGGAAAAGCATTGTCACGTGGTTAATCATAACATTCTAAATTAAAATGATAAAATTCTAAAAGTTAAAAGTCACCTCAAGATCAACAGCCTTTGTAATATGGCAACTAAAGAAATTAGCGCATGGAACTCATACTCTATAGGCCAATGCAGCAATAGGCCTATAACTTCCATTGCTCTTTCACATCGAGGATTGGTGATTATCAAGGGGGAGATTGTTGGAATGATTTTTCCAATAACTTTTCCCAATAGTGAGGAACTAATTAATTAATATATTATCATTCATTAGCAGTCAATGTTAAAAAACAACAACACTTTCCCACATTTCTGTGCAGCAGGCCAAGTATGTCTATGCGTGCTCAGGTGCGCGCTCTCCCTCAACATTATTAGGACAGTGGTTGCAGTCCAAACACTTAAAAGACACACCTTATCCCCTCAGCCCTCAAATTAAGTGAACACTTCTGACGAGTATATGTAACGGTATAGACTTTATGTCCGTCCCCTAGCCCCGACCTCTGCAAGGGGAACCACTACTTAAAGGTCTCAGAGCAAGTGACGTCACCGATTGAAACGCCACTTGCTCGCCCCACCGCTAACTAGCTAGCCATTTCACATCGGTATTACTCACCCCCCTTTTGACCTCCAGTGATCGCAGCAACCAGTGATCCGGGTCAACAGCATCAATGTAACAGTATAGACTTTACGTCCGTCCCCTCGCCCCGATCTGGGCGTGAACCAGGGACGCTCTGTCACCCTCAAAGCATCGTTACCCATCGCTCCACAACTTCAAGGTCTCAGAGCAAGTGTCTTCACCGACTGAAACGCCACTAGCGCGCACCACCGCCAACTAGCTAGCCATTTCACATCGGCTACATATACAATTGAATAAAATAAATATATGATACATTTTAAAAAATTAAAAAGAGGCGAGGGAGGGAGGAAGGAATGATTTTTAAATGGACAACCCTTGGCCAGAGATTCGTCACTCGTTCATCCGGAGATGATTGTTTTCAGCCACCGGTAGCTTGTGGTTGCATTATATACGCTACAGTCAATTATGAGTGCATGTCTACTTATATTAGATATATAACTATTAATATACGCATACTGTATGATAGCTAGCAAATTAATTAGCTAGCGTTAGGCTGCCTAGCTGGAACTTCTGAAGAAGGAAAATGTTTTATCTATACAATTTCCAAAGGACAACCAAACAAAAACATAAACTTTTTAGAGACTTGCTTGTGCCATCATGTGCATTAGTAGCTGACTTTTCTTAGAGGATTGCCGCGAATTGAATTATGGGGAGTTTCAGGCCCCGGAGTGAACATAACTGTACACTCCCAAAGCCGACTAAAAACGAGGGCTGAAGGGCTTATGTTGCAATCTTCCCTTGCTTGGCTAATCATTTGGACCACCAGCCAAGATGGAAACGGGGATTCCCCCAAGGGCATAAGGCGAGGGTAAGTGTATGAGGGTGTGTATTTTATGTGTTTGGACTGCTGCCAGATAAACCAAACACATGCTCATTGGTCATGTGGAGCACTCCAAAGAAAAGACAATGATTTTGTTTTAGATATTATTTTTTTTACAAATCTCATAAATAGTTATGAAAAAATACAAAACGTGTTTCTCACAAGTGTAGCAGGTTGTGAACTCTGCAAACAATGTTTCCACTCTGAGAATGAGAATGGTAAATGACTGTAATAAATTCATGTAACCAAATGATGGGAATTAACGGTATATTTACTACAGGTGACATATGTAATGGGGAATTTATTAAAGCAAATAATCTAAGGGCAAATAACTCACACAATGAAACAATGAATGCACAATAATTGGCGCGAGACGGATACTCGCCTATATCTTTGCCACACACCCCTGCCCTTCTTGCCTCAACATTTTAAATTATTCTCAAGACACTATCTTCACACATTTTAGATGCTTTTCACTGACAGCTGCAAATAATTAGCTAGGCCTATTGCCATGCAAGCTGTCCAAATTCTGGGGTTCCCAAATAGGCATAGACCTACAAGCTTGTGTATAGACAGGAGTAATTATATTTACTTGCATTTATTTCCCTATTGGACACAACGCTATGCCATTAATCTCCTGTTCCATTTGTTTTAATTATCAATTTTCTTTCCTTTTCCAGAAGCCAAAGGCAGAATCCGAGTCATATTTGCAACCTATCCTATTTGTTGCATCTTTAGATTCCCCCTCTTTCTACGTAAGTTCCTGAAATAGATTTTAATCTCTGTCACATATGGAACTGCTATCACGTGCGCTGTTTAGAATGGTGTTTTCCCACAAGTTATTTTGGCCATTATTTGAAAATGGTTTTATTGTCTGCTTCATTACATGAGTTGCATGTTCTGATGCATTAACATAATCTACAGTTGAAGTCGGAAGTTTGCATACATCGTAGCCAAATACATTTAAACACATGTTTTTCACAATTCCTGACATTAAATCCTAGCAACAATTCAAAGTCTTAGGTCAGTTAGGATCACCACTTTATTTTAACAATGTGAAATGTCAGAATAATTGTGGAGAGTGATTTATTTCAGCTTTTATTTATTTCATCACATTCCTAGTGGGTCAGAAGTTTACATACACTCAATTTGTTACTGGTAGCATTGTCTTTAAATTGTCTAATTTGGGTCAAACATTTCGGGTAGCCTTCCACAACCTTCCCACAATAAGTTGGCTGAATTTTGGCCCATTCCTCCTGACAGAGCTGGTGTAACTGAGTCAGGTTTGTAGGCCTCCTTGCTCGCACACGCTTTTTCAGTTCTGACCACAAATTTTATATGGGATTGAGGTCAGGACTTTGTGATGGCCACTCCAATACCTTGACTTTGTTGTCCTTAAGCCATTTTGCACAACTTTGGAAGTATGCGTGGGGTCATTGTCCATTTGGAAGACCCATTTGTGACCAAGCTTTAACTTCCTGACTGATGTCTTGAGATGTTGCTTCAATATATCCACATAATTTTCCCTCTTCATGATACCATCTATTTTGTGAAGTGCACCAGTCCCTCTTGCAGCAAAGCAAAGCCTCCCCCTTTTTCCTACAAACATAACAATGGTCATTATGGCCAAACAGTTCTATTTTTGTTTCATCAGACCAGAGGACATTTCTCCAAAAAGTACGATCTTTGTCCCCATGTGCAGTTGCAAACCGTAGTCTGACTTTTTTATGGCAGTTTTGGAGCAATGGCTTCTTCCTTGCTGAGCGGCCTTTCAGGATATGTCGATATAGGACTTGTTTTACTGTGGATACAGATACTTTTATACCAGTTTCCTCCAGCATCTTCACAAGGTCCTTTGCTGTTGTTCTGGGATTGATTTGCACTTTTCGCACCAAAGTACATTCATCTCTAGGAGACAGAACGCATCTCCTCCATGAGCGGTATGACGGCTGCGTGGTCCTATGGTGTTTATACTTGCGTACTATTATGACGGCTGTGTGGTCCCATGGTGTTTATACTTGTACAGATGAACGTGGTACCTTCAGGCGTTTGGAAATTGCTCCCAAGGATGAATCAAACTTGGAGGTCTACAATTGTTTTCTGAGGTCTTGGCTGATTTCTTTTGATTTTCCCATTATTTCAAGCAAAGAGGCACTGGGTTTGAAGGTAGGCCTTGAAATACATTCACATGTACACCTCCAATTGACTCAAATGATGTCAATTTGCCTATCAGAAGCTGCTAAAGCCATGATATCATGTTCTGGAATTTTCCAAGCTGTTTAAAAGGCACAGTCACTAGTGTATGTAAACGTCTGACCCACTGGAATTGTGATACAGTGAATTATAAGTGAAATAATCTGTCTGTAAACAATTGTTGGAAAAATGACTTGTGTCATGCACAAAGTAGATGTCCTAACCGACTTGCCAAAACTATAATTGGTTAACAAGAAATTTGTGGAGTGGTTGAAAAACGAGTTTAAATAACTTTCAACTTCAACTGTATATACACACCTGTTCTGAAATGAGTCTGCAACATCACTATGCAAGGGGCAACACCAAGCACGTGGCACCATGAAGACCAGGGAGCTCTCCAAACAGTTGTAGAGAAGTACAGATCAGGGTTGGGTTATAAAAAAAGTATCCGAAACTTTGAACATCCCACAGAGCAGCATTAAAAAATGGAAAGAATATGGCACCACAACAAACCTGCCAAGAGAGGGCTGCCCACCAAAACTCACGGACCAGGCAAGCAGGGCATTAATCAGAGAGGCAACAAAGAGACCAAAGATGACCCTGAAGGAGCTGCAAAGCTCCACAGCAGAGATTGGAGTATCTGTGCATAGGACCACTAAGCTTTACACTCCACAGAGCTGGGCTTTATGTAAGAGTGGCCAAAATAAAGCCATTGCTTAAAGAAAAAAAAGCAAACACGTTTGGTGTTTGCCAAAAGGCATGTGGGAGATTCCACAAACATATGGAAGAAGGAGTCTCTTCAGATGGCCATCAAGGAAAACACTATGTCTGGCGCAAACCCAGCACCTCTCATTCCCCCGAGAACACCATCCCCACAGTGAAGCATGGTGGTGGCAGCATCATGCTGTGGGAATGTTTTTAATCGGCAGGGACTGAGAAACTGGTCAGAATTGAAGGAATGATGGATGGCGCTAAATACAAGGAAATTCTTGAGGGAGACTTGTATCAGTTTTCCACAGATTTGAGACTGGGACAGAGGTTCACCTTCCAGCAGGACAATGACACTAAGCATACTGCTAAAGCGACACTCGAGTGGTTTAAGGGGAAACATTTAAATGGCTTGGAATGGCCTAGTCAAAGCCCAGACCTCAATCCAATTGAGAATCTGTGGTATGACTTAAAGATTGCTGTACACCATCGGAACCCATCCTTGATAAATGGGCAAATATTCCAGTGGCTAGATGTGCCAAGCTTATAGAGACAAACCCCAAGATACTTGCAGCTGTAATGGCTGCAAAAGGTGGTTCTACAAAGTATTGGCTTTGGGGGGATGAATAGTTATGCACGCTCAAGTTGTCAGGATTTGGCCAGGGTTGTTCCGGTTTTGGTCACTAGATGCCCCCATTGTGCTTTTTGACCCTTTTGTTTTCCCTTGTTCCCAGTTATTATTTGCACCTGTGCCTCGTTTCCCTTGATTGTATTTAAACCCTTAGTTTTCCTCAGTTCTTTGCTCTGTGATTGTATGTTAGCACCAAGCCCTAGCCATGCTGTGAACTTGAGGTGCTCTGGTTTTGTTCTTGTTTATTTTTTATTATTCCTTTGAGGTTTGTTTTTTCTCTGCTGTTCTTACCACTTTGAGGATATACATTTTTTCTCTTGGAATTACTTTTGCCTGAAGATCTTTTCCTTTTTTCTTTATTAAATCACCGTCTGTAGTACTGCTGTGTCTGCCTCATCTTCTGGGTTCTGCCGCCTATTAGTGGCTCAGTTTACTAAGTGATTGTTTCTCACACCGGAGACACAAGTTCGTAACCGGGTCCTGACAGAAACACAGAGCCAACAAAATGAACCCAGAGGCAGCCAGTACCCAGGACATTTTATCCATGCTGTCCCACCACGGGGGGACTGTCCAACGCCACAAAGCTGCTCTGGTTCAGCAAGAGGCCTTAATGGCTAGACATTCTCGACTTCTGTTGGAGATGCTGACTTCCATAAAGCAGACATCTGATCGACTTTCCCCGGCAACCGCTCCTGCCCCAGTACATCAGATTCAAGTGCCTGTGGCAGTTAACCCCCTGGCTGAACCTCGTCTGCCGCCTCCCCAACGGTTCTCAGGTGATCCGAGTGCTTGTAAGTTTTTTTTAACCAAATGTTCTCTCTCCTTCGAGCTGCAACCCTCGTGGTTTCCCACCGACCGGTCCAAGATCGCATATATCATCACCCTGCTGTCGGAAAAAGCCCTAGCCTGGGCTACTGCTGTGTGGGATGCCCAAAGTCCCTGCTGTGCCAGCTACTCTACCTTTGCTGAAGAATTCAAGCGAGTATTTCAAGGTCCTACCAGCGGCCCTGACTCAGCCAAACAGCTCCTGACTCTCCACCAAGGTCAGCGCAGCGTTACGAACTATGCCATCCAGTTCCGCACGGTGGAAGCAGCGAGTACCTGGAACGACGAGGCGCTCACAGTGTGCTTTTTGAAGGGTCTTTCCAACACCATTCAAGATGAACTGGCCACTCGGGAACCACCGGACAACTTCGAGTCCCTGATCAAGTTGGCCTCGCGCATAGACCAACCTCTCACCCTAGCTCCTATCGGTCCCAGCTCCGAGTCTCCACCTTTATCCTCGCTGGCTCCACCGGAACCCATGCAGATTGGACGCATCTCCCAGGCTGAGAGAGACCGCCGGATGAGGGAGCGATGCTGTCTATATTGCGGCAAACCGGGCCATTTCCGCTCCACCTGTCCCGGGCTCCAGGGAAACGCACTGTCCCGTGCAGACCTGGGAGGACTGTAACGGGAAACATAACCTCCTCCCATCCATCCAACTCCCGCCTGCTCATTCCAGTCCCCCTTTCCTGGGACAACCACAAGCTTCCCCTTCAAGCCTTGGTAGACTCTGGAGCCACAGGTAAAATCATGGATGGTGTCTGGGCGAAGGAGAATGGCGTTCCCTCTGAACCTCTAAGTGACCCCATGAGGGTTACTACATTGGATGGAAGCCCTTTGGGATCTGGACTTGTCACTCGTGTCACTACCCCTTTGCGACTTTCAGTTTCCCAACACCAGGAAGTGATGAACTTTCATCTGATCTCCTGTTCCGAGTTCCCTCTCGTCCTTGGATACCCCTGGCTTCACAGCCATAACCCTCACATCGACTGTTCTGTGGGCACTATCAAGCAGTGGGGTCCTACGTGCCAACCCACTTGTATCTTACCGAGTTTCCAGAGTTCTCCTCCCGAGTCTCTAGAATCCATCGAACTGTCCCGAGTTCCCGAGTGTTACCATGACCTCAAACCGGTATTTAGCAAACAGAGGGCTACCATGCTACCACCCCATAGACCTCACGATTGCCCCATCGACCTGTTTCCGGGCACCTGCCCCCCCAGGCTCCCTTCAAGAACACACAAAGCATGTCAGACAAGTACTCAAACGCCTCCTAGACAGCCATTTGTACTTTAAGCCGGAAAAATGTGAATTCCATTCATCCCGAGTACAATTCCTGGGATTTGTAGTGGAACCCGGTCGAGTCCAAATGGACTCCAGGAAGGTAGGGGCGGAAGCGGATTGGCCCACCCCCAAGTCCGTTAAGGATGTTCAGCGTTTCCTGGGCTTCAAACTTTTACCGCAAGTTCATCAAGAACTTCAACTTGGTGACAGCCCCCCTCTCAGCTTTAACCAAGGGTGGCAACGCAAGGTTTTTGTGGGGAAAAGAAGCTGAGACGGCCTTCCAAGGACTCAAGCAGCGCATCCTCTCTGCTCCCAGCCTGACACTACCGACTGCGGATGAACCTTTTGTGGTGGAGGTAGACGCATCAGAGGTTGGTGTTGGAGCTGTCCTATCTCAGAGGGGTGAAGACAAGAAGCTCCACCCTTGCGCTTTCTTCTCACACCGGCTTACCCCGGCCGAGAGGAACTACGATGCGGGGGATCGTGAACTCCTAGCGGTTAAGATGGCATTGAAGGAATGGAGACACTGGCTCGAGGGGGCTTCTCGCCTGTTTCAAGTGCTTACGGACCACAAAAATCTGGAGTATATCCAGCAGGCGAAGCGGTTGAACTCAAGACACCTATTGGCCCAGGTCGAAGAATCTCAAACCGGACGCCTTGTCCCGAGTCTACGCTCCTGCCATTCGAGACGACACTGACATGCCTGTCCTTCCTGCTGCTAAGATCGTGGCCCTGATCTCGTGAGACGAGCTCAAGCTATCGAACCGGGTCCGAAAGGAGGTTCTGCCAATCGGTTGTTTGTCCCCAAGGCAGCGAGGTCCTTCTGTGGGGGCACTCCTCTCGTCTCACCTGTCACCCCGGCGTAGGTCGCACCTTGGAGTTCATCCAGTGAAAGTTCTGGTGGCCCACCATAAAAGAAGACGTTGCCACTTTCATCAAGGCCTGCCCCGTGTGCTGCCAGGGCAAATCTTCTCACCTCACCCTTTACCTGTTCCCCACCAACTCTGGTCCCATATCTCGTTGGACTTTATTACTGGCCTTCCTCCGTCCCATGGTAATATTACTATCCTAGTCATCATCGACAGGTTTTCTAAGGTGGCCAGGTTCGTCCCCCTGACTAAGTTACCTTCTGCCAAGGAAACGGCTGAGTTGGTAATTAACCATGTGTTCCGAGTCTTCGGCATTCCTCAAGATATTGTTTCCGACAGAGGTCCCCAGTTCGCCTCAAGGTTTTGAAAGGCCTTCTGCCAACTCATGGGGGCCACTGCCAGTCTATCTTCAGGGTACCACCCGGAGTCCATGGCCAAACAGAGAGAGCTGGAAACCGCTCTCAGATGTATGGCCCTTAACAACCCGTCCACATGGTCGTCCTTCATTGTTTGGGCCGAATACGCGCACAACACGTTGCGCTCCTCCTCCACTGGTATGTCCCCGCACGAGAGTCAGTTTGGCTATGCCCCTCCATTGTTCCCGGACCAGCAGGCAGAAGTCGGAGTGCCTTCAGCCTTGAAGTTCTTGAGACGCTGTCGGCTTACGTGGAGGAAGACTCGTCTTAATCTTCTGCGTTCCTCACAGCGGTACCAACAACAAGCCAACAGACGTTCGCCGTCCCGGGCCTACCCTGCGCCCCGGCCAGAGAGTCTGGCTCTCCACGAAAAACTTACCGCTACGGGTGGAGTCTCGCAAGCTGTCCCAGAAATACATTGGTCCCTTTAAGGTTGCCAGAAGAGTGAACCCTGTTTCATATCGCCTACTCTTACCCAGATCCCTTAAGATTAATCCCACGTTTCACATTTCCTTATTAAAACCTGTTGTGTTTTCTTCTTCTAATTTCTTCTTACTAGTGGTAGGCATGTTGTGTAATGATACAAAATTATACAACCCCCCCCCCCCAAATATATTTTAATTCCAGGATGTAAGGCGTGAAGGGGGTGAATACTTTCGCAAGCCACAGTACGTCAACCTCAATTACCTCGTACCCCTGCACATCGACTCGGTACTGGTGCCCTGTGTATATAGCCAAGTTATTACTCATTGTGTATTTATTCCCTGTGTCATTATCTTTCTTTCATTTTTCTATCTGCATTGTTTGGAAGGACCCGTAAGTAAGCATGTCACTGTTAGTCTAAACAGGTGTTTGTAAACAACAGGAGAAGACTAACAGTGACCTGCTTACTTACAGGCACACACACAAAATAACCCTGCCTGCTTCTGCAGATACTGATGTCAAGGTGACTACAAGCCTCTCACACTTTCCCTTGGAGAGGAGTTTGATGTTTGCTGTTAACACACCCAGTCTCTCTTTCTGAACCTTTAACACTATAGTTTAACTTTAACGCTAGACCACCGGGGAAAGACTCAGTGATGTGGGCTGTGCAGATGATTAGGGGCTGTACAGTCAGTGAGCTGGTTTGGACAGGTGGGCACACAGAACAGAGGCTGCTTGGTTCTCACTAATGTCCGTAAATTAGAAATGCAATGGTGCAAAGCAATCTGTATAGACAGAATATTATGTATAGTATGTACTGTGGTCTAGCCTAATAAATATTAATTCTAAGTATTTGGTGGAATGCAGATTGGCAGCCCTTGGTCTGCCTCTGCCCCACAGGCAAGTACACCAACCAAGCAACCCCATGCATAACGCTTAGCAGTCTGCTGGGAGTCACTGGGTAGTTGATGCTCTCTCTTATTCATAATATTATGAATAATTAGTGAAGGAATCACTGGCACATGGTCATGAATACTGTGCATCAATTATGAACCTTTCAGATGATGTAGGCTCAAGCTTAATAAGGCTTTCCTGCTGATTGAGTTATCTGAAATCCATTTATCAAATTTACAGTTTAGTCATTTAGAAGACACTCTTATCCAGAGCGACTTACAGTGCATTCATCTTAAGACAGTTAGGTGGGACAACCACATATCACAGTCATAGTTGTACATTTTCCTCAATAAAGTAGCTATCAGCAAGGTCAGGGGGGAAAAAGTCAAGTGCGAGTGTCAGTTCACGAAGGGATCGGTATTTGGACCGATTAATAAAATGCGATATTGGATTAAATGTCAAAGGCAATCAATAAAACTCAGAGTTATGGGTTGTAGCTACATATTGCATTGTAGTATGGTCTGGTCAGGTTTTACAAACGAAACAGTACTGTTTTTATTCCTAATGAAAAACCATGAAATGTCAGTCTCATGTTTTGCAGTAACGTGTACATGTGTTGTGTTTTGAAGCCAGACGGGGAGCTGGACAAAGATTTCAGGCAGCAACATCAAATGGAACTAGGTTTAAGAAAAATAAGGAGGCCACCAGTGTTTGTAGTCAAGCAGAACGAGCGTGGAGGAGACAATCTGGCTCAGCACGATACCAGGACAATCATTAATGACCCCCTCCTACCCACACATGCACACACGCATATACACGGACACACACAACACAACACTTGCACACAGGCAGGCACACACACAAACACATGAACACACAGGATTGGACATTAATGCAAGATTTATCTTATCTTTCTCAGACAGGTTATGTCTCCTTTCAATATAACATGAGCTGCTTTCTAATGGCTTGCTTGCTGTTGATAATGCCTGTTTTGACTGATAGACCATATTCAGACATTTTAGTTTAATAGGTGGTGATTAAAATCCCCATTTAATGATAAACCCCAAAACAGTTCCTCAACCAATTTATTTTGTCTGTCTCATAGACATTGAAGATCATTCTAGGAGCAATAGGAAGTTCCCGAAGCCCCACAGATGAAATGGATTAAAGTGAAATTTCACTCAACAATCAAAGTTTGTTTGATCTTCAAGTGGTCTAATGTGACGTGGACTTATCTTGACGTCTGTTGTGTAGATCCAGCTATATGTAAAAAATGAAAAAGTTAGGGACCATTTAAAGGGCAGTGCAAGCCTTCCCTCACTCTCTGAGGCCACTATTTGACGTAGTAGAAAATAGACTTCTGGTGATTGGTGTTTTGGTGGGGGTTGGGTGAGTTGACTGGGACCAGACTGACAGATTCCAAGCAGAGATCCAGGCAGGCTGGAACAGTAGGGGCTGAGCTGAGCTGCAGGTATCGCTTGCATACTGATGCCCTCAGCTTTTCCCTCCATGTGGCCAATCAGAGGCGGGTGTTGGTATACTTCACCCTCAACTTAATTAGTTGAGAGACACTAGAGCTGCCTGATATGTTAAGAAACTAGGGGGCACTATTTTCATTTTTGGAAAAATAACGTTCCCAAAGTAAACAGGCTATTTTGTCAGGACAAGATGCTAGAATATGCATATAATTGACAGCTTAGGATAGAAAACACTCTAAAGTTTCCATAACTGTAAAAATATTGTCTGTGAGTATAACAGAACTGATATTGCAAGTAAAAGCCTGAGAAAAATCCAATCAGGAAGGGACTCTTATTTAGAAAGCTCTGCATTCCTATGCGTCCCTATTGAGCAGTGAATGAGATATCAACCAAATTCCTTTTTCTAAGGCTTCCCTAATGTGTGTCTAGTGTCACAATACATAGTTTCAGGCTTTTATTTTGAAAAATGAGCCTGAACGACAACATTGCATCAGTGGTCAGCTGGAGGCTCTCAGAGTGTTTCGTGCGTAAAAGACAAATGCAGCCATTGTTTCTCTCTTTCCTAGTAAGAAGCCACCTGTCCCGGTTGATATATTATCGAATAGATATTTGAAAAACACCTTGAGGATTTATTATAAAAAACGTTTGCCATGTTTCTGTCGATATTATGGATCTAATTTGGAATATTTTTCGGCGTTGTCGTGACTGCAGTTTCCGGTGGATTTCTCAACCAAACGTGAAGTACAAACAGAGGTGTTTCGGCTATAAAAAATAATCTTTATGGGACAAAATGAACATTTGCTGTCTAACTGGGAGTCTCGTGAGTGAAAACACCCGAAGCTCATCAAAGGTAAACGATTTAATTTGATTGCTTTTCTGATTTTCGTGACCAAGCTGCCTGCTGCTAGCTAGGCATAATGCTATGCTAGGCTATCGATAAACTTACACAAATGCTTGTCTTGCTTTGGCTGTAAAGCATCATTTCAAAATATGAGATGACAGGGTGATTAACAAAAGGCTAAGCTGTGTTTCAATATATTTCACTTGTGATTTCATGAATATGAATATTTTCTAGTAATATTTTTGGTCCGTTGCGTTATGCTAATTAGTGTCCGTTGATGAGAATTCTCCTGGATCCGGGAGAGGGAGTTCCAAGAGGTTATTAATTAATGTAGATGAGCCAAAAGGAGACTGAGCAAACAGACAGCATCATGGCAGTGCAGCTGTAAACTACAGTGGCATTGAGCATCACATCAGTGACTGCTGTCGTAAACTCAGCTCATAAAGCCATATTTGTATGGTATGGGTTAAGCCAATAAGACCGGGGCAGTGACCTAGCAGCTCAATGTAGACCTCTGCCTGGCTGAACAGAGTCTAATGCTAAGTCTAATGTGCTGTTTTCATTTTCGATAGTGCTGTGCAGTGTATAGCAGAGGCAAGGGACTGCCATGCATGAGTTGCTAGGCACCGGAGAAGTCATGCTGCTCATGGCCTATCCTTCCACAGAGAGCTGGGCTGCTGTGGAAACTCAGAAATATCCACAGAGGGACAAAAGATCAGGGGAAAAACTGAGAGTTGTGGCTTATTTGTATCTAAACTAAAGAGATAGTGAGACCACGGTGAAAGACAGGACACGTGAGTGCATGCATATTTGAGAGGTAGCCAAGAGTATCCATTTTACATATGTGTGGTGTGTGACATACAGTGCCAGTCAAACGTTTGGACACACCTACTCATTCAATGGCATTCTTGGCATTCTCTCAACCAGCTTCACTTGGAATGCTTTTCCAACAGTCTTGAAGGAGTTCCCATATGTGAACCGATTCAGGAAACTAGGCGTATGTCACAAGTCACAACTTCACAGGAGAGCCATTTGAACATAAAACATATTTTTGGGGGGCAGAACTGCCTTCTCGAACATGTGAACTTTCATGTGCCTTAATAACAAACTTGTATGCCATCTGTAAATACAAATAAAATTGTTAAGTTACGAGCCTTGTTGGTTAAGCCACAGAAAAAGAGAGCAACCTTACCACTAGCCATGATTGGCTGAGATAATGAGTGGGTTGGACATGCCGAGAGAGGAGTTTGGATTGGTCTGCCATATTTAAGGCTTCTGTCTATTTGAGCTCATCAGTCTGTGTTGGTAATCCTGATGAACGCAGCTTTTTTTTAAATATATTGTTTAGTGGAACTGCATAAGTGTTGCTCTCCACTTTCTGGAAGATCAAGTTTGGAAATCAGTGGAATTAGAGTATGATAGCTAAAAAGATGGAGAAAACACCTGTCTCCGGATTACATCTTCAAACTAAGGGCAACCGTGGTATGGCATTCCTGACAGTGAGACATGTCCATCATGCATGATGATGTATATAGGTAAGATAGTCTTGTGTTAGCTAGCTACATTTTCAGATATTACACGTTTCTAATTTTGACAGAAAGTGGTTTCATTTCAAGCTAAAGTGTACTGTTAGCTAGCTAACATTATTACGTTATTATTAGTTTCCCAAAGCTGTTTGTTTTTCTAGTTAGAGCCTAATGTTAGCTAGCTAACATTGCACCTGGTTGGTTAGCTCCCAGCACTGTGGCATTGTTGGCACTTTGTTCATTGTTGTTTAACTAGCTAACGTTAGCTGGCTGATCTTAAACGTTGTTTACCTAACTAGGTTCATTGTTTACCTAGCTTGCTATATGTCTTAAGCTAAATTGTACTGTTCGCTAGCTAGCTAACATTAGCTGGCTGGCTCCCTAGTTTACTAGTCGATCAATTATCAAAGTGGAATTACTTTCCCATTGTTCCTCAATGCAGTGTATGATACACCATTTTGAGTCTCTACTTTATCCAATGTAAGAAACACCATTTCACATTTTGCTACATAAGACCTAATCCAGGTGGTGAGTCACATATGCTGAGCACTTGTTGGCTGAGGTCAGGTGATTGTGGAGGCCATTTCATCTTATACAGCATTCCATCACTCTCCTTCTTGGTCAAATAGCCCTAACACACCCTAGAGGTGTGTTGGGTCATTGTCCTGTTGAAAAACAAATGATACTCCCACTAAGCACAAACCACATGGGATGGCGTATAACTGCAGAATGGTGTGTTGGCCATGCTGGTTAAGTATGCCTTGAATTCTAAATAAATCACTGACAGTGTCACCAGCAGAACCCCATCACACCTCCTCCACCATGCTTCACGGTGGGAACCACACATGCAGAGATTATCCGTTCACCTACTCTACATCTCACAAAGACACAGCGGTTGGAACCAAAAATCTCACATTTTGGGACAAATTTGGACAGATTTCCACCGTTCTAATGTACATTGCTCGTGTTATTTGGCCCAAGCAAGTCCCTTCTTCTTATTGGTGTCCTTTAGTAGTGGGTTCTTTGCAGCAATTCGGCCTGATTTACACAGTCTCCTCTGAACAGTTGATGTTGAGATGTGTCTCTGTGTAGCATTTATTTGGGCTGCAACTTCTGAGGCTGTTAACTCTAATTAACTTATCCTCTGCACCAGAGATAACTCGGCATCTTCCTTTCCTGTGGCGGTCCTCACGAGAGCCTGTTTCATCATAGCGCTTGATGGTTTTTGTGAGTGCAATTTTCCGGATTGACTGACCTTCATGTCTTAAAGTAATGATGGACTGTCGATTCTCTTTGCTTATTTGAGCTGTTCTTGCCATGATATGGACTTGGTCTTTCACCGAATAGAGCTATCTTCTGTATAACACCCCTGTCACAACACAACTGATTGGCTCAAACGCATTAAGAAGGAATTAAATTCCACAAATGAACTTTTAACAAAGCACACCTGTTAATTGAAATGCATTCCAGGTGACTACCTCATGAAGCTGGTGGAGAGAATGCCAAGAGTGTGAAAAGCGGTCATCAAGGCAAAGGGTGGCTACTTTGAAGAATCTAAAATATACTTTTTTGGTTACTACGTTATTCCATATGTGTTATTTCATAGTTTTAATGGTTTCACTATTCTACAACGTAAAACATAGTAAAAATAAAGAAAAACCCTGGAATGAGTAGGTGTCCAAACTTTTGACTGGTACTGTATATACAGTAGTTGTTGTGCCCAGGGTTTATTTACGAAGTGAGGGTCTTTAACAAGGACACTGTCAAAGCTAATTGGTTGAACATTTTTATGGTTGTGTTTGTTTGGGTTAATGGAGTCCAAAGGAAGCCATTGTGGCCCTCATAAAGAAGTGTGTGTAATCAAAATGTCACACTTCATTGTTGCCAACACACAGACCTTCTGTGTGTGTGTGTGTGTGTGTGTGTGTGTGGCCAGACAACTACACACAGCCAAAGACTCTGCGGCTACAGACTTCTAGACGGCTGCTTTACACTGCAGCCCTATGAGTGTGAGTACAGTGGTTTAGGCAGTCTTGGTGAAGGCATTGAGGTGGCAGAGGAAGATGAGATGCTGAGTCTGGTAAGAACTATGTGGCTGGTGCCTGCTCTTCAAGAACTGTTTGAACTGGTCTAGTAGAAGCTCTACTATACAGTAACTGTCTTGGTTAAGCCATAGCATCTGCAGCAGCACAGGCCTGTCTACTGTCAGCATGGCCTTAGGGACCCTGGTGCAAGCTGCCTGCTCTAAAACAGCTGGCCTCAATTACTGAGTCAAATCCCCATCGAATTCACCAGGGCCTGAACTAACTGGATGACACAAAGCCCTCTGAAACACACCCTCTACTCTACTGCCTGCACTGACATTTTAAAGTTTCATAACTACTGTTATGATCACTGTTATCATATTCAAATAGTTAACCTTTAGAATGTGTTAAAGATGTAGCTTACAATTATATTCAAACGTTTGGAGTACAGTACATACTGTACAGGCAGAGGAAGAGGAGTACATTTTGCAGCATAAGACTGCACTTTACTCAAACGCTCCAATGTAAAGGCTGGGGCTAGCTAGCAAGCTGTAAATCTATCACTGGCCGCCCTAAATGGCAGAGAATAATCCATGTATTCATTGATGTGAGGGAAAACAAGGCACAGTCTCGTATGCATGGCTTCAGCCGTGCCTCGACTATATAGGATAATACCGGTAAGGCCTGGCTGGCTTTAAGTCCCTCCTCAGCCCAGAGCTACAGGAACAAGAGCTTTATATGGGGAGATTCTGCACTGTGCTGAACATCAGCTTTGCCAATTAAAATTGAGGTTTCATCCAGAATGAGATTACTTTTCTATCGCCTTTGGATGGTTTGAGATTTCTAAGGAGTAAAATCATTATCGCTTGCATATTATAAGAAGGACATTTATATCCAAAGGCTGTTAATTTTAGTGAACCTAAAATGCAGCAGGAGTCGTTTTTGGACAGATTAAAGTGAGAAAAATAGGGTGGAGTAGTTTGAGATCTGTGGAGAAAAACTTGGCAAGAATGGATGTAACTCCATGTGTACTCAACAAGTTCACACGCTCTGAGACAATATAAAATATAAAATTAAATCTGCACACCCAAGCAAACACACAAACAGAGTAGACATGCTCTGGCAAGGCAAGTAGATACACAAACACACACTTGCATGAACACACACACACGCATACACAATCCCTCGCTGCCTCACATACAGTTTAAATGTTTGGCTCAGTTTGAAGCTAGGTGGTCTTTAACGGTGTGGTGGTCTCATCTCTTCATGGGAGGGAAACTCACTTGAACTGGTGGTGCTCTCTGGAGCTGCGGATCTTGTTGGAGAATCGCTCGGCCAGTTTCTCCAGGCTGCGGGAGTACTCCAGCTGGATCTCAGCCTTGCGGCGGAAGAAGTCCTGCAGGTCCTGTAGCAGCTGGATACGAGACTCGGACTGCTGCTCCAGGCATTTGAACTGCTCCACCAGCTGGTTACGGATCTCTATGCATCAAAACACAAAACAGGACGAGTCTATAAGTCATAACAGAGTCATCATCTCCAGAAAATCAGGGCATGGGGCTGGATTCAGTCAACCCTGCCGTGTTTGACATCTTTGTTCAAATGTTCTCCCCCAAAAAGTGTCTTAGTCTGAAAGCATTTATCTGAGAAGAGTTTATGTATAATGAACAAAAATATAAATGCAACATGCAACAATTTCAACTATTTTACAGAGTTACAGTTCATGTAAGGAAATCAGTCAATTGACATACATTCATTAGGCCCTAATCTGTGGATTTCACATGACTGGGCAGGGGGACCCAGTTGAGAGCCATGCCCACCCACTGGGGAGCCAGGCCCAGCCAATATGAATGAGTTTTTCCCCACAAAAGGGCTTTATTACAGACAGAAATACTCAGTTTCATCAGCTGTCCGGGTGACGGGTCTCAGATCAGATGATCCTGCACGTGAAAAAGCCGGATGTGGAGGTCCTGGGCTGTCGCGGTTACACATGGTCTGTGGTTGTGAGGCCGGTTGGAAGTACTGTCAAATTCTCTAAAACTACATTGGTGGTGGCTTATGATAGAGAAATTAACATTCAATTCTCTGGCAACAGCTCTGGTGGACATTCCTGCAGTCAGCATGCCAATTGCAGGCTCCCTAAAAATGTTGACATATGTGGAATTTTGTATGTGACAAAACTGCACATTTAAAAGTGGCATGTTATTGTCCCCAGCACAAGGTGCACCTATGTAAGGATCATACAATAATCACCTTCTTGATATGCCACACTTAATTTAGCAACAGGGATGTAAACAAATTTGTGCACAAAATTTAAGAGAATTAAGCTTCTTCTTTTTTTACATGTTGCTTTTATATTTTCGGTCAGTAGATTTTTTTTTCAGCACCCTAAACCATTCTGTGGATTTATTCAAGATAAATTTGTTTTAAAGTGTAAAAGAGACATTTAATACTTTATCTTATTATGGGTTTATCATAATTCTGTTATGATAGTTGCGCCAAGGATTATTTTCCAACCGTGAAATAGGTTACGGAGGGCACTGAAATCTCATCAACATTCACACATGTTCTACTTTTATAAACTAGGCTTGTTCTTTGCCTCGAATCACTGCAAGTTGGCTGGAAATAACGGTTTTCACCTTGCACACCTAACAACCATGAAATGTCCTGTCACATATTTCCAAGCAGCTCACTGTGTTAACAAAGTGTTTCTCTCTCTAACATCCCTCAGGCAAAGCTGTCAATCAGCACCACACATCATGTCTGAAAGAGTTGGAAGCTTAATGTTGGTCCCTGAGTTTGTATTGTAGCAGTCTTTTCTGTATTCAAACAGACTGTTTCCCCTGGTTCCACCCTGGGCTATTGAATATCTCTTTAGGAAGATGAGAAACAACTGCCTGCTAAATGTAATGTAGTGTAATGGCTCCAGAGCTGAGCTGAGCTAAGATGAGCTGTGTGAGAACGGGCTTCAGGAATTCGAAATGCTGTCAATGGTGCTTAAAACCCTACGAGGGGAACCTGACACTGGCAGTGTCACTGAAGATTCTCGACGCTGGTGGGTACCCAGGAGAGAAACCTGAGTTTTCATCGGCTTTGTACTGTTGTCACTGAGCTCCAACTCTGCCTCGACTGAAGAACAAAGAATGGCCTATTTAACTGAAGAAAAAAAACAGCAAATCTGAGATGCTTCTTTCTGATCTTCATAAAACAGCTACTGTAAACAAATGGAATAAAGGGGAAATATTATTTGAAAGCAAAGTAATACTGACTAGCTATCGGATTGAAAGGTGGTATCACTAGTCAACAGAAAGGAAAGACCTCACGAGCATGCTGTATTCAGCATGCAGAATCAAAGCTTTTTCATGTGCAATACCATATGTATCAGCATCAAACAATACTGTGTACTTTTGGTTTTCTCCACAGAGGTTCCTGGTCCAGTAAGCTTAAATAATATAAATATGGGATGGCGGGGGCAGAGCAGTTTGATGTTAAATAGGACTGGCAGCATCCCTTTGCCTGGTGCCCAGAAAGGTTTGTGTTCTGTAATACAAGGTGAAGCTCGTTCGCTGCTGCAGGCTTCAAAGTACTGATTGGAGACAGAATGTGAGCGGACAATTTCTTTGCTGAGGCTTAGAGAATAGTTTGAGTCTTGGATTTGTCTGAGGTCAACAGCATAGTGGCTTCAAGTACTCCAGGCAAGGTCAAAACTATAAGAGGTCCCTGTGAAGTAGCTTTGTCATAGGACATTAGACATAACACAGGCCATGGGGGTGACATTCTGTACGGCAGATGTACTGTTAACTGCACAGCACCACCACAGCAATGACAAAGACCATGTTTCCATGCTGCAGAGGGTGTAATTTGGTCAGCCAAGCCCTTCCCGTGGATATATACAGTCTGTGACTTAGCGAAGGGAAGTTGGCCATTTGCGCTTAGCAACTGGAGCAGTGATCTTGTGCAGGGGATGGTTTCTGTCCCTGTGATGTTGCGCCGCCTGGCCCCAGCCCCAAGCTGCATCCTACAATCTGTGGTTAACCACTGTCCCAGCCCTTCCTTTTACCCATGGGCCTCCCTTGCTCTCCATCAGCCTACATGGGCCTAGGTCTCATATAACCAGCACCAGCCCTGGAGATGCCTGGCTCCTACAACAAACACATTCCAACCCCTACTTCCAGGGACGCTGAGCTCTTCCCAGACTGAATGAAGGATTGTTTTCTTCCTTTCTTTCCATTACTTTCTCTCGTTTTCTCTCTCTACATGTAGGCTATCCAGTGGCAAAACAAGAGGAGCCAGGAGAAACGCCCCAGAAAAATCTGACACTGATCCGCATGAATGGCAGGGAGGACTTTTTAAAACACTCTCGTAAAAAATGGCCGACTGTGAACCGGCAGCTGCAATGGTGGATTTGACAGACGAGTTTGGAAAAATAGGTCACTCGCTAGAAGTGTGTCCTCACCTCTTAGAAACCATGAGCAATCGCAGAATTATTCCCCAGTATTCTCGATTCCTTGCATAGCGCCTTCATTGTGGTTTATTTAAAGTGTCTGAAGCCTTAGTGGTTCTTCTCAATCTGTGAAGAGGAGGAATGCTGTGAATTTAGGCCTGCAGTTACAGATGATGCTTTGCCCTTTTGAACAGAACCAAAACAAGTCCTGTAGCCAGCATGTCATCAGTTCAAATAAACATTTTCAAAATGGACCTTTTAGAAAAAAAGAATGTGAATGTTCTGGATTACGTATAAACATCAATGTTTCATGGAATGAAAAGGAATCCACGACATCAAACGTTTACTGTTTGATTATTGGCTACGGCCCAATTCTTTGAGAGCAATCAAGTTATTAAAAAAAGGAGCTCGTTCGAGGTTATGAGTCCCCCTATTTGAAATAAAAATGTGTATTTCAAACAGTGTTTGTGGTTCACTTGTTCATGCGTTTGTATGGATAACAAGCACTGACTACTCCCAGTGTTGGGGGAGGGAAGATGGAGGTAATTCAACTCCTCAAAATTAACAGGAGCTCTACTAATTAGATCTAGGCCAAAAGCACAACCTTTAATTGAAGGGTACAATTTACTTGGCTTTAACGCCATTGTTTGATTAGGCAATGCAGCAATTACATACGGCAGGCGCACAGCATGCCTTCTCTACACATGTTTCCATTTGTGGGTGGATGTGTCTGCTCATTGGGGTGGCAACCTCAGAGAAAAAAAGAGTACAGGATTGAGCGGGAGGGGGGGCAAGGGAATGAAGGGAAGAGGCAGTGGTAGTTAACCACAGGGTCCATCCTTCATCACTACTTCCACACCCATAAGGAACAACACCAAAGGGATACAAAACCCCTCTTTTGAGGGCTATACAAAGTCTTTAAATTAGGGGAAGAGGATGGGGAGATAGAAATATCCTGATGAGGAAATTCTACCACAATTACATATGGGGGAGAGAAGCTAGTAACTGAACAACATTGTTCCTACAACAGAGCTATCCTTTTGTCTATTTGTGCTACTTCATCTGAGAGTTAACCACCATTCACTGTCTCAGTTTGATACAAGGGCAAATATTCTAAATCAGCACAAATACCTAACAGTAAGATCATCAATGATGGATGCACCCCTACTCTAGTAAATGTATTTTGCAAACAAACGTATCAAGACTGCAGAAAATGTGCAATGATGGCGCAATCGATATTGAGCTAACGTTCAATTGTCATGATTCTCTGCAGTGTATATTGATATCAAAGGACTGCATGAATCCAATTCAGTTACTACTGAACATAGAATGCAACTTTTCTGGCAAGCCAAAGTGATGATGCGGTATTACTGGCTCTCCCTGAAAGCTATTGGAGTCACAGGCTTCATTCATTATGCAGTAGAACACGCAGACAGATAGGCCTATGTGTAGAGGCATCAATCCACAACCACTTGTTTATCCCTGAACAGTCTCCTCTGTATTAATGAAACTGTACGTAACTTGAATGTGTAGCGTGAATAAGTCTGCGAAAGAGAATGCTCTCTGTCAGTATAGTTGCTGCTTCTCTGAATGTACGGATAACTGCCAAAATAAAGGAAACACTTGAGTAAGTGAGGGATACAAAGTAGATTGAAAGCAGGTGCTTCCACACAAGTGTGGTTCCTGGGTTAATTAAGCATTAACATCCCATCATGCTTAGGGTCATGTATAAAATGCCCAGTTGCCCATTATTTTGGCTACCATGACTAGAAGCAATCTCAGTGACTTTGATAGAGGGGTCTCAAAGGAGCATAGGAGTTTAAAGTTTGTGTGTGTACTTGTTTCCTTATCTTATCAGGACCCCAATGTCCTAACAATTCATCCCAATGTCCTGACAAGGTAGGAAAAACACTTTTTGTAAAAGTCAGGACTTTTTTAACATCCTGAAGTTGTTCAAATGCTATTTTAAGCTTAATGGTTAGGTTTTGGGGTTAAGGTTAGGGCAGGGTTGGGGAAAATAGAGTTTTAATGGTCAAACATTTTTACTCCACAAATACATTTCTAGAAAATAAAGCACTGTGTGTGTCAGTCACCAGATGTCAACCCCACTTGAACACTTATGGGAGAACCATCAACAAAACACCAGATTATGGACATCCTTGTGGCAGAATGGTGTCAAATCCCTCCAATAGTGTTCAAGACACTTGTAGAATCTATGCCAAAGTGAATTGAAGCTGTCCTGGTGGCTCGCAATGGCCCAACGCCTTATTAAGATACTATGTTGGTGTTTCCTATATTTTGTCAGTTAAGTATGAAAGCCTGTACTGGTGTGCAATGTGCATGCTGGTAAACTCTTTCTAATGTAAAACATGTTTTTCAGCTTATAGATTACCTCCCACCATCGGAAGCAGATAAGCGCTCATGGACCTCAGCTTGGCTTGGCTCTCTTTATGCCTATATCTTACACCAAGTAAGCTCTCCAAGAATCATATCTTTAGTTTGGCAGGCATGTCTAAATCACAGTCAAATGCCCTGCTTAATTAATGCATCTACGTAAATCTTGATGAAGTTGCCCGAGTCTGTTACTTTGCATCGTTTTTGTTCCACTCACACAATTGATATTAACTGCAGTAGTTTGTGTATGGCAAATGTTATCATGCAGGTGTTATCATGCAGGTGTGATCTGCAGTCAGGAGTGGTCCTAGCTCATTAACCAGCCCTGTGAGAGCAGATGGGACAGCTTAGATAAGAAGGGATCACTTCAACACTGACCTTGAGACCATACATTATCATAATCACTGCCTAGCCTAAACCCCCACCGCCACTATCATCCCCACCACAAGGCACCTGCTCAATAAGATCACTACACGTCTGGGACAACGTCCCGGGACAGGACAAGAATTATAAAGCCAGCGACCTCTTAGAAAAACACTAGGATGTAGGAGATCCCTGAACTTTGACATCTCAGCAGAATAAAAATCCATAATCACATCTGCAGGGCGTCATTTGCTGAGAGGCCGTTTTATGGGATCCTGAACAATTCTGCAATTTTGTGTTTTTTTTCCCACTGATTGTAACTTTTTTTGTAAGAACAGCTTCTGGACATCAGAACATCAATAACTAACCTTGTTTTGGATGAAGATTTCTACTTCAACGAGTCCAAGGCGCAAGATATACTGCTCACCCCGGACCAGGGACTAATTCCTGAGACTTGTAAAATAGACTACGTCGGTGAGTACATAAACCACCTTTGTACATTCGCCAATAGAACGAAGGATAATCACTGGAGAATAAAACTGGACGAGCTCTGTTTGAGACTACCCTATCAACGGGACCTGAAGAACAGTAATATCCTTTTCTCTGAGTCGGGGCTGAACATTGACATGGATAATACAGTACCAGTCAAAAGTTTGACACACACATACTCATTCAAGGGTTCATATTTTTTATTTTTAGTATTTTCTACACTGTAGAATAATAGTAAAGACATCAACTATGAAATGACACATATGGAACCATGTAGTAACCAAAAGTGTTAAACAAATCAAAATATATTTTAGATTCTTCGAAGTAGCCACCCTTTGCCTTGATTACAGCTTTGAACACTCTTGGCATTCTCTCAACTAGCTTCATGAGGTAGTCACCTGGAATGCATTTCAATTAACAGGTGTGCCTTGTTAAAAGTTATTTACTGGAATTTCTTTCCTCAATGTGTTTCAGCCCACCACACTTGTTTTTAACCTGCTGCTGCTCGCTGTTTATTATCTATGCATAGTCCCTTTACCCCTACCTACATGCACAAATTACTGTATCTCCGCACATTAACTCTATCTTAGAACTGCATTGTTGGTTAAGGGCTTGTAAGTAAGCAATTCACTAAGGCCTACACCTGTTATATTCGGTGCATTGTGACAAATAACATTTGATTTGATGTGACGTGTTGGTCCCATGAGCTGAAATAAAAGTTCCCCAAAATGTTCCATATGCACAAAAAGCTTATTTCTCTCAATTGTTGGGTAAAGATTTGTTTACACCCCTGTTAGTGAGCATTTCTCCATCCATTTGACAGATGTGGCATGTCAAGAATATTGTGCTGGGGACAAAAAACGGCCACTCTAAAATGTGCCGTTTTGTCACACAACGCAATGCGTTGATCTTTGTGGGCTATACTCAGCCTTGTCTCAGGATGGTAAGTTGGTGGTTGAAGATATCCCTCTAGTGGTGTGGGGGCTGTGCTTTGGCAAAGTGGGTGGGGTTATATCCTTCCTGTTTGGCCCTGTCCGGGGGTGTCCTCGGATGGGGCCACAGTGTCTCCTGACCCCTCCTGTCTCAGCCTCCAGTATTTATGCTGCAGTAGTTTATGTGTCGGGGGGCTGGGGTCAGTTTGTTATATCTGGAGTACTTCTCCTGTCCTATTCGGTGTCCTGTGTGAATCTAAGTGTGCGTTCTCTAATTCTCTCCTTCTCTCTTTCTTTCTCTCTCTCGGAGGACCTGAGCCCTAGGACCATGCCCCAGGACTACCTGACATGATGACTCCTTGCTGTCCCCAGTCCACCTGGCCATGCTGCTGTTCCAGTTTCAACTGACCTGAGCCCTAGGACCATGCCCCAGGACTACCTGACATGATGACTCCTTGCTGTCCCCAGTCTACCTGGCCATGCTGCTGCTCCAGTTTCAACTTCCACCTGACTGTGCTGCTGCTCTAGTTTCAACTGTTCTGCCTTATTATTATTCGACCATGCTGGTCATTTATGAACATTGAACATCTTGACCATGTTCTGTTATAATCTCCACCCGGCACAGCCAGAAGAGGACTGGCCACCCCACATAGCCTGGTTCCTCTCTAGGTTTCTTCCTAGGTATTGGCCTTTCTAGGGAGTTTTTCCTAGCCACCGTGCTTCTACACCTGCATTGCTTGCTGTTTGGGGTTTTAGGCTGGATTTCTGTACAGCACTTTGAGATATCAGCTGATGTACGAAGGGCTATATAAATAAATTTGATTTGATTTGAATGCCACAGATGTCTCTAGTTTTGAGGGAGCATGCAATTGGCATTTTGACTGCAGGGATGTCCACCAGAGCTGTTGCCACAGAGTTGAATGTTAATTTCTCTACCATAAGCCATCTCCAACGTTGTTTTAGAGAATTTAAGGCCTCACAACCGCAGACCACATGTAACCACGCCAGACTAGGACATCTACTTCAGTCTTCACCTGCGGGATGATCTGAGACCAGCCACCCGGACAGCTGATGAAACTGAGGAGTATTTATATCTTTAATAAAGCCCTTTTGTGGGGGGAAAACTCATTCAGATTGGCTGGGCCTGGCTTCCCAGTGGGTGGGTCTATGCCCCTCCAGGCCCACCCATGGCTGTGCCCCTGCCAGTCATGGGAAAACGAAGTTAAACTAAAGGGGAGAGGTGTGTCTTTGCGCCATCTCTAATATTAAGGTAGTCTCGAGGTCCTGTTTGCCTAAGTTAGAACACTTCATGTTAGGCTGTAGACCATACTATTTACAAAGAGTTTTTATCTATTTTTTGTAGCTGTCTATTTACCACCACATTCCGATGCAAGCACTAAGACCACACTCAACGAGCTGTATAGGGCCATTAGCAAACTAGAAAATGCTCATCCAGAGGCGCCACTTGATTTTGGACGACGGTGATTTTAATGCAGAGAAACTGAAATCTGTCTTACCTAATTTCTACCAGCATGTCACCTTTGCAACTAGAGGCAAAAAAAAATCTCTACATCACCTTTACTCTACACACAGAAACTCTTACAAAGCTCTCTCTCCATTTGGTAAATCTGACCATAACATTATCCTCCTGATTCCTGCTCGCAAGCATAAACTCAAACAGGAAGTACCAGTGAAGTGGTCTGATGAAGCAGATGCTAAGCTACAGGACTGTTTCACTAGCACAGACTGGAATATGTTCTGGGATTCATCTGATGGCATTGAGATGTTCACCACATCAGTCACCGGCTTCATTAACAAGTGCATCGACAATGTCATCCCCACATTGACCGTATGCACCTATCCCAACCAGAATCCATCGGTTAATGGCAAAATCCGCACTGAGCTAAAGGCTAGAGCAGAACACTAATCCGGACGCATATAAGACATTTTTGCTTCGCCCTCAGATGAACCATCAAACAGGCAAAGTGTCAATACAGGACTAAGATCGAATTCTACTTCACCGGCTCTGCTGCTCGTTGGCTTAAACTATCACAGATTACAAAGCGAAACCCAGCCAAAAGCTGCCCAGTGACGCGAGCTGCCCAGACAACCTAAATGTATTCTATGCTCGCTTCGAGGAAAGCCACACTGACCATGCATGGGAACACCAGCTGTTCCAAACGACTGTGTGATCACGCTCTCCGTAGCCAATGTGAGTTAGAACTTTAAACAGTTTTACATTCAGAATTCAGAACAATTTCTATTGCACTCCACACTGCCCTTTCCCACGTAGAGAAGAGGAACACCTATGTCAAAATGCTATTCATTAACTACAGCTCAGTGTTCAACACCATAATTCCTTCCAAGCACATCACGAAGCTAAGAACCCTGGGACTGAACAGATCCCTCAACACCTCCGGCTGCAACTGGATCCTGGACTTCCTGACGGGCCACCCCCAGGTGGTGAGGGTAGGCAACAACACATCTTCCACGCTGACCCTCAACACTGGGGCCCCTCAGGGGGGCGTGCTTAGTGGCCGCGCACGACTCCAACACCATTAAGTTTGCCAACGACACCATGGTGGTAGGCCTGATCACCGGCAATGATGAGACCTGGTAGTGTGGTGCCAGGACAACAACCTCTCCCTCAACGTCAGCAAAGCAAAGGAGCTGATCGTGGACTACAGGAAACAAAAGTCCGAGCATGGCCCCATTCACATTGACGGGTATGTAGTGGAGCAGGTTAAGAGCTTTAAATTCCTTGGTGTCCACATCACTAAGGATCTATCATGTCCCAATAACACCAACACAGTTGTAAATAGGGCACGACAATGCGTCTTCCTCCTCAGGAGGCTGAAAAGATTTGGTATGGGCCCTCAGATCCTTAAAGTTATTCAGCTGCATCACTGAACGCATCTTGACTGGCTGCATTACCGCTTGGTATGGCAACTGCTTTACATCTTACCACAAGGTGCTACAGAGGGTAATGTATATGACCCAGTACATCACTGAGCCCGAGCTCCCTGCCATCCAGGACCTCTATACCAGGCAGTCAGAGGAAGGCCCTAACAATTGTAAGACTCCAGCCACCCAAGTCATAGTCATAGACTGTTATCTCTGCTACCGAATGGCAAGTTTTACCGATGCACCAAGTCTGGAACCAACAGGACCCTGAACAGCTTCTAACCCCAAGCCATAAGACTGCTAAGTAGATACCTGCATTGACCCTTCTTTAACTCATTACATACTACTACTGTTTTATGATCTGTCACTTTATTTCTAGTTATATGTACACATCCACATTAATTACCTCGTACCCTTGCACATCGTCTCGGTACTGGTACCCTGTTATCTTTACTCATTGTGTATTTAAGTGTTTTACTTTCCTATTATTTCTCTGCATTGTTGCAAAGGGCTCGTAAGTAAGCATTTCACTGTAGATCTACACCTGTTGTTTACTAAGCGTGTGACGAATAACATTTGATTTGAGCCGGCCAGAGAGCAGTGGGCCAGGGGACACAGAATGAAAATAAGTAGTTAGCCCAGGCCAGGCACAGGTTAGAGAGAAGACCTACTTTACGCCATGTTTTAACTCCCCTCAAGTAATAAAATCCCACTTATCCGAGATATTTTTATCTTCCTCTGTGGTTCCCTACAGAAAATCTGGAAAATGGCCCACAGCTGCAGTGTGGAAGCGCAGAACAAGGCACCATATTGGCCAGGAATTTCAACCAAGGCTTTATCGAGGGTAAATGCAATTAACATATTTTCGTTTCACAACTGAAAGAATCGTGGCTTCTGAAAGTCTCCAGTGTGAGTGTACAGAATCTCTCTCTCAATACAATATATATATACCAGTAATAAAGACATCAAACATCAGAGGGTATGTAATTAAAACTTTAAACATCTGCTATCTGAGCAGCTAACCGATCGCTGCAGCTGAACATAGCCCACCCAATTTACCTACCTCATCCCAATAATGTTTTTATTCATTTACTTTTCTGCTCTTTTGCACACCAGTGTCTCTACCTGCACATGACCATCTGATCATTTATCACTCCAGTGTTAATCTGCAAAATTGTAATTATTTGCCTACCTCTTCATGCCTTTTGCACACAATGTATATAGACTCTATTTTTTCTTTTTTTCTACTGTTATTGACTTGTTTATTGTTTACTCCATGTGTAACTCTGTTGTCTGTTCACACTGCTTTGCTTTATCTTGGCCAGGTCGCAGTTGTAAATGAGAACTTGTTCTCAACTAGCCTACCTGGTTAAATAAAGGTGAAATAAAAAATTAAAATAAAATTACCCTACGCTCAACCTGTTCTTCCTAGAAGTCATTCCAGGACAATGCACCGATGCAGAAGTTTTGTGCAAGCTTACATAACGACGACTCCAGGCAATTAAGTTGAAACTTAATCGGGGAAAGCCCAAAAGGTATGCTTGTCATCGGCAAGGACTGGAGTTTTTCAGGATAAAAATAAACAAAATAGAGCTAAGCACTGGCAAAATCCAGAGGAAAACTTGGTTCAGTCTGCTTTCCAACAGACAAAAAGACAAAAACACAAGGCCAAATATACACTGGAGTTTCTTACCAAGACAACGTATGTTCAAGTGGCCTAGCTACTGTTTTGACTTAAATCCACTTAGCCATTTTCAAGTCTTGCTATAGATTTCTGTCTAGCAATGATCAACAACCAACATGACAGAGCTTGGAGAATTTTAAAAAGAATAATGTGCAAATATTTTACAATGCAGGTGTGCAAACCTCTTAGACTTACCTAGAAAGACTCACAGCTGTAATCACAGCTAAAGGTGATTTTCACGTGTATTGACTCAGGTGTGTGAATACGTATGCAAAGTTGATATTTCTTTACATAATTTTAAATCAATTTGCAAACATTTCTAAAAACATGTTTTGACTTTGTCATAATGGGGTATTGTGTGTAGATGGGTGGGGAAAAATCTAGTTAATCCATTTTGAATTCAGGGTGTTACACAGCAAAATATGGTATAAGTCAAGGGGTATGAATACTTTCTGAAGGCACTAAACCTGCTCAACCTCGTCTTCCAGCTCTCCACGGAACAGTGCACAAATGTGAGGAAATGTAAACTGGTGTGTCGTGTGTGTCCTGGAGTGTGTGTGTGTGTGTGTGTGTGTGTGTGTGTGTGTGTTTCCAGCATAGCATCCTCAGGGTGGCTTGGCTGGGAAGAGAGGCACAGTAAGCCAGCCTGTGCAACCAGAGTGCAGTGGAGCAGACTGCTTTAGCCTGATAGCCCGGGTAATTTCATCTCACAAAGGCCACTTACAGCCAGACAGAGACAGCAGCAGCCATTCCCCATCATCCCCATGCCACACACAAGATGCAGCATTAAACATGGTTCGTTTCACCTCAGGGCACTACAGCCCCCCATTATCACCTCAAACACTGAGGCCTGTTATGGTGAGTGGAGTACATCAACACATCCGATATGAATATGAATGAGTCAGAGCGTTGTGGGGTAAAGGGCAACACAAGAGGTTAATGGGTTTGTGTAACATCTGGGTTTGTGTAACATCTGGGTTTGTGTAACATCTGGGTTTGTGTAACATCTGGGTGTGCCGCATAAAAAATAAACAGCCTTAGAAGGAATTAGCCTCCTTGGCAACAATATCACTGTTGGATTACACATTACACACACACACACACGCACACACACACAACATATACGCACACGTACATGTACGCAGCAGAAAAAAGTGTCTGCCTGAAAGCCAAATTCACTCACCTAATCCCCTACACAGCTTTTCTGGCCTCTACTGCAGAGCTTACCGTCCCCTTTACAGCTCTCTACATTAGGTGCCAAATGCTCATGAAAATCAGCCTGGAGTAGACTCTCACACTGCACATGCCCAATGACAGTAGCCTAACCTCATCATCGCACCCAAATGGAAGACTGCCTTATCCTCTTCTAGGACGATTTCCATTGCTGTTTTTTCAGACCTGGCTTTTGGATGGGTGTGGTAGGCATGGCATCCTTCTCTGTGCAACCCTCTCTCCATTCTCATCCAGGCTCAGTTTTCTACTCTTCCTCTGTCACTAATCCCTGCTGTAGGGCTCTGTATCAGTCCATCTCTCCCTGGTCTGTCAGTTTGTCTGCCTGCCTGACTGCCTGCTCTGTCAGCCTGTTTATCATTTATCCCGGGTCATTACTATCTGGTTTATGGTCACTTCCTTTTCAGGAACTCCTGTTGGAATTAGATCAATACAGTTCAACCCAGGCAGGGATACATTTTCCCCCTGAATGGAATAAACGTTTGTCACATGCTGATAGATGAAGTAGCCTTGTTCTTGCATGATATGGAGTAGATCTGCCAATCGTGGTAGGTAGCTCAGCGGTTAGAAAGGCGAGCCAGCAGCCAGTTCGAATCCAGGGTTCGACAGAACAAATCTGGTGGGAAGTGGGCTGGCAACCGGGGGGTTGCTGGTATCAAATCCTAGTTGCCATTGCCTACCTACTGTAGTGACCTTGTGCCCTTGAGCAAGGCACTTAATCCCCCACAACAACATCACCCCGGGCACCCAGTGTGGTAGCCCCCTGCACCTCTCCAAAACCTGTATACGGTATGTACTGTATATCTATGTGTATGTATGTCTGTATTTCGAGGAAGAATGGGTTAAAAGTCCAATTTCATTTGGACCTTGATCAATCATAATACTATGTGAAGATTACTTTAGGGGGTATTATTTGATTAGCAAAATATCTGATTCCCTTTCAATTGCCAATTATTTTTCAAATCTCGATTTCTTCAAACAGTCACCTGTCAAGTGGAGTGCTGTGGTGTATACTAAAAGGAAGGAAATGTGACAGCTTCTCATCACAGGTCCGGAGGTTCAGACAGACAGACAGACCACTTCACAGTGAGAGATGAAAAACAGTCACCCACTCTCTCTCTCTTTCTCTTGCTCTCATCCTTCCCCACCATTGATTTTCTCTCCTTCCTGAGTATCATCATCACAGTGTCAGCATGCTACACAGAACTGAAGCTTCAAGGAAGCCAAGGCCCCAGCGCACCAGACATGCCCTTTCACAACACCAGCCGTCAATCACAGCCGTATCCCGGCACCAGCTGCCATGGAGAACCAAGAAAAATAGACTGCATGGTGTCTCCATGACAACATGGGCGTGCACACATCCCTTGGGAGCAGCTGATTGGAGGAGAGCAGGGTGGGGGATGCAGATAGGTGGGGAAGAGGGGTTAGAATGCATGTGTAGGTTCACTCCTTGTGACATGACATGAATGTTATTTTCTCTTTCTGTCTCTGGATGTGTAGCAAGCGGAGGCTTTGGATGGATCAAATAATGTAAACACAAATCATAATCTTGTTTAATTACTTTGTATTATTGCTGCTCTGAAACACATCCCTTAACAGAGTCAGTAAATAAAATGGCTTTATCTCCCAGCAGTAACCCAGGCTGAACATGCTTGGGAACGACACAGCGATACTCTATGCACAATATATGTCATATTCTGCAATCACATAATTTATCAAATACACTATACATGCCATTTAACAGGTCTAGCCATTATGATATTACTGCTGTATGGTAAAACATGTATTTGTAGCCAAAGTGTTCATCCTGCCAGACTATTGCTCACCCATTAGCGCAAGACAGTTTCCACAGAGGCCAAGGTCACCTGGTGCCTCAGAACAGTAAACAGAAACCACAGGGAGAGCTTATGTATTCTGGGATTAGACTGTAACACCACCACAGCTACATACAGCAGCTACAGCAGAAAGAGGAACTTCCTACAGAACAGAAGACAAAGGGCCTGGAGAGAGAGAGAGACAGAGACAAAGAGAGACTCAGGGACAAGTAAGGAGATAGCCTTGTGCCTCCTGTCCAGTATCCTCCATGTCCGCTGCACTCTGGCCAACTCCAGACCAGTCTCTGGAGAGCCCAAACCAACTGACCAAGAAAACATGCCCTCAAAAATAACTGCATTTATGGGATCGTACCTTTAAATGGCTGCCAGTGTACCATTGCCTCCAAACCAGGAGTATCTAGTAAAAAAGAGTAAGTAGTCTTGCTCAAGCTTAGGCTTGTGTGAGCCAGAACAGCTCATTGGAGCGGGAGCCTATCTCCTGTTTCTGTAGCAGGAGATAGCCTGAGGCATGCCATCACAATGCCTTAACCCCAATCTATCTCCTTAATGCTGAGTCTCAAGAAGAGACTCATAAGGTCCCATTTTTACAGTCTTTAGTATGACTCAGACGGGATCAAAATCACAACCTTCAAATCTTAGGGTGGACACTAACAACAAGGCCACTGAGTGTCTAGTAGTCTACTTTAAACACCAGTTATTTACTTTCTATTTAAGGATGTAGATCTGAAAGCTCTTACTTAAACAACCTCAACAGATGAGTTTCTCTTCTGTGTCTCTCATTCCCCTTTTGTTAAGGAAAATAATTGCCTCCTCCAGAGATAGTCAACAATTATTAACTGCAATCCTTCTCTGTGTTTGCTAGGAGTGACTTGGGGGTCCTGATCAGAGACAGTACAGTGGTGATGACAGACAAGACCAAGGCATAGAGCTGCTGTGCTGGGAGTCCCAGGCCAGTGTGAAAAGCTGACAGTGATTAATGTCAATATTTTGGATTGCACTATACTGAGGCCACTGAGACCAGTCAGTTGAAAAAGTGTGAGAGAGCAGAGCATGACCCTGGAGACCTCATCCATAGAAAGACTGCATCATGACATCATGTCAGTGCTGGGATTTGTTCTGCAGTGGGGCTCACCTGTGGAGCAATTCACCAAACACAGCCTAGGTCTACCTCGCTGGGCTCCACAGTCATAAGCCTGCCCCACACATTCCAAGGGGCCCAGACAATCCTCTCTACACATGGATTCATCATTGAGCCACGGTACAGTATAATGTATGTGTGATGTCAAGTGGATTGTATAAGCGATGATTTAGCTCCAGAGTGCCCTATGATCTTCTACATCCATCTTGACTGCTAGAAGTTTTGCCACCTGTGTTTATTCACTTGACAGTTGTGCTTCTCTAGGTCTTCAGTAATGTATAATGGGAGCCTGTGCTGCGATGCTACAGTACATCTCTATCTTCAGTGGAGGTTGCTGAAGGACTGCTGTGCTGCTAATAGCTGCCTCCGCTCAATGGTATTTTCATTCATAATCAGTCATATATTGCTATATCATATTGTTAATCAGCCAGGTCAGTGTAATTAGGAGTTTATTAATGACTAAAATTGATAACTTTTTATCCCCCCTTTCTATTTGGTATGGTAGGAAAGAGTCCATGCAGCTAAGTGTTGGCAGTGTGCTGTTGCTAATGTTACTGGTTGTCAGAGGCCACTGTTGTTTTAGCACTTCTCACCGCTGACTGTCTCAGTGACAGAGGGTAAATCATCTGAAAAGTAGAGTAGCCCGCTGTGTCGTCCATGGAAACTCCTTGGCTGGGAACTAATGTGGCCTAAATACCATGCCATCATTTCCCCTGCCTGGCTGTGCTCCAACTAGGATTGCTACTCACTGCTGCATACACAATATTTTGGATATTTTTTCTTCCCTTTCTGTATTGGTTTTTGGTGCTTTTTGTCTCATTTAGAATTATTTTGAGCATAAAAAACTGACTGCATGCTTAGTTACGTGAGATCATGTATTGAAATGGCAGTAAATATTCAGGAGGCCCATGTGTAATTCACCAATGCCGAAGCAAACACAATGATTGAACCTGGGGACTAATCTGTTATTGTAACAGACAAATTAATAATCCGCAGATCACTCATTAAATAGAAGCTTTTGCTTTACTACTAAGGCCTTGAAAAATATTACGGACTACAAAGGGAAACCCAGCCGCAAGCTGCCCAGTGACGCGAGCCTACCAGAAGAGCTAAATGCCTTTAATAATTGAGGCAAGCAACACCGAAGCATGCATGAGGGCACCAGCTGTTCTGGATGACTGTGTGATCACGCTCTCCGTAGCCGATGTGAGCAAGACCTTTAAACAGGTCAACATTCACAAAGCCGGGTGGTCATGGCTCACATCAACAAAATCATACCGGAAACCCTAGACCTACTCCAATTTGCATACCGCCTCAACAGATCCACAGATGACGCAATCTCAATCGCACTCCACACTGCCCTTTCCCACCTGGACAAAAGGAACACCGATGCGACAATGCCTTTCATTGACTACAGCTCAACGTTCAACACCATACTGCCCATGAAGCTCATCACTAAGCTAAGGACCCTGGGACCAAACACCTCCCTCTGCAACTGAATCTTGGACTTCCTGACTGGTCGCCCCCAGGTGCTTCAAAGTATTCTCCATGCATTGCGCTGACAGAGATAAACACCTCTCTGGGAAGAGGAAGGGCGGAGGTGTATGCTTCATGATTAACGACTCATGGTGTAATTATAACAACATACAGGAAGTCAAATCCTTCTGCTCACCCAACCTAGAATTTCTTACAATCAAATGCCGGCCATATTACCTCTCAAAAGAATTCTCGTCAGTTATCGTCAGAGCTGTGTACATTCCCCATCAAGAAGACACCAAGATGGCCCTCAAGGAACTTCACTGGACTCTATGTAAAATGGAAACCACACATCCTGAGGCTGCATTTATTGTAGCTGGGGATTTTAACAAAGCAAATTTGAGAACAAGGCTACCTAAATTCTACCAGCATATTGATTGCACTACACGCAGGGGTAATACACTCGATCACTGCTATTCTAACTTCCGCGATGCATACAAAGCCCTCCCCTTCCCTCCCTTCGGCAAATACGACCACGATGCAATCTTGCTCCTACTGTCTTATGGGCAGAAATTCAAGATGTACCAGTGACTAGAACCATTCAACGCTGGTCTGACCAATCGGAATCCACGCATCAAGATTTTTTTGATCACACAGACTGGGATATGTTCCGGTCAGCCTCAGAGAACAACATCGATCTATATGCTGACTCGGTGAGTGAGTTTATAAAGAAATGCATTGGAGATGTTGTAACCACTGTGACTATTAAAACCTACCCTAACCAGAAACTGTGGATGGATGGCGGCATTCGCGCAAAACTGAAAGCACGAACCACCGCATTTAACCATGGAAAGAGGTCTGGAAATATGGCTGAATATAAACAGCGTAGTTAATCCCTCCGCAAGGCATTCAAACAAGCGAAAAGCCGGTACAGGGACAAAGTGAAATCGCTCAATGGCTCAGACACAAGACGTATGTGGCAGGGTCGACAGGAAATCACAGACTACAAAAAGAGTCGCAAGGCTGCTGGCCCAGACGGCATCCCTAGCCACGTCCTCAGAGCATGCACAGACCAGCTGGCTGGTGTGTTTACGGACATATTCAATCTCTCCCTATCCCAGGCTGCTGTCCCCAAATGCTTCAAGATGGCAACCAATGTTACTGTACCCAAGAAGGCAAAGATAACTGAACTAAATGACTACCGCCCTGTAGCACTACCATAGTACCCTCCAATACCATAGTACCCCCGAAGCTCATCATCAAGCTGGAGACCCTGGGTCTCAACCCCGCCCTGTGCAATTGGGTCCTGGACTTTGACGGACCGCCCCCAGGTGGTGAAGGTAGGAAACAACATCTCACATGACACAACAGTAGTGGGCTTGATTACCAATAACGACGAAACAGTCTAGAGGGAGAAGGTAAGGGCACACGGGAGTGTGGTGTCAGGAAAACAACCTCTCACTCAACATCAACAAAACAAAGGAGATGATCGTGGATGTCAGGAAACAGCAGAGGGAGCAACCCCCATCCACATCGATGGGACAGCAGTGGAGAAGGTGGAAGTTAAGTTCCTCGGCGTACATATCACAGACAAACTGAAATGGTCCACCCACACAACCAGTGTTGTGAAGAAGTCATAACAGCGCCTCTTCAACCTCAGGAGGCTGAAGAAATTTGGCTCGTCACCAAAAACACTACAAACTGTTACAGATGCACAACCGAGAGCATCCTGTCGGGTTGTATCACAGCCTGGTATGGATACTGCACCGCCCTCAACTGCAAGGCTCTCCAGAGGGTGGTGCGGTCTGCACGACGCATCACTGGGGGGCAAACTACCTGCCCTCCAGGACACATACAGCACCCAATGTCACAGGAAGGCCAAAAAAATCATCAAGGACAACAACCACCCGAGCCACTGCCTGGTCACACCGCTACCATCCAGAAGGCGAGGTCAGTACAGGTGCATCAAAGCTGTGACCGAGAGACTGAAAAACAGCTTCTATCTCAAGGTCATCAGACTGCTAAACAGCCATCACTAACTCAGAGAGGCTTCTGCCTACATTGAGACCCAATCACTAGGCACTTTAATAAATGGATCACTAGTCACTTTAAACAATGCCACTTTAATAATGCCCCTTTAATAATGTTCACATACAGTTGAAGTCGGAAGTTTACTAACACTTAGGTAGGAGTCATTAAAACTCATTTTTCAACCACTCCACAAATTTCTTGTTAACAAACTATAGTTCTGGCAAGTCGGTTAGGAGAAAACAATGTCATGGTTTAAGAAGCTTTTGATAGATTAATTGACATAATTTCAGTCAATTGGAGGTGTACATGTGGATGTATTTCAATGCCTACCTTTAAACTCAGTGCCTCTTTGCTTGACATCATGGGAAATCAGCCAAGACCTCAGAAAAGAATTGTAGACCTCCACAAGTCTGGTTCATTGTTGGGAGCAATTTCCAAATGCCTGAAGTTACCACATCCAACTGTACAAACAATAGTACGCAAGTATAAACACCATGGGACCACGCAGAAGTCATACCGCTCAGGAAGGAAACGCGTTCTGTCTCCTAGAGAAAAGTGCAAATCAATCCCAGAACAACAGCAAAGGACCTTGTGAAGATGCTGGAGGAAACAGGTACAAAAGTATCTATGGTAAAATAAGTCCTATATCGACATAACCTGAAAGGTCGCCCAGCAAGGAAGAAGCTACTGCTCCAAAACCACCATATAAAAAAGCCAGACTACAGTTTGCAACTGCACATGGGGACAAAGATCGTACTTTTTGGACAAATGTCCTCTGGTCTGATGAAACAAAAATAGAACTGTTTGGCCATAATGACCATCGTTGTGTTTGGAGGAAAAAAGGGGGAAGGTTCCTTAAAACGTTTGACCCAAGTTAAACAATTTGAAGCCAATGCTGCCAAATACTAATTGTGTGTATGTAAACCTCTGACCCACCGGGAATGTGATGAAAGAAATAAAAGTTTAAATAAATAATTCTCTACTTTTATTCTGACATTTCCCATTCCAACTATGTATATGTACATATTCTCATTCATCCCTTTAGATTTTTGTGTATTAGGTAGTTGTTGGGAAATTGTTAGATTAGTTGTTAGATATTACTGCACTGTCGGAACAAGAAGCACAAGCATTTCGTTACACTCACATTAACATCTGCTAACCATGTGTATGTGACCAATAAAAACAGATTTGGTAAGGGTAGGCAACAACACATCTGCCACGCTGATCTGCAACACTGGAGCCCCTCAGGGGTGATTGCTGAGTCCCCTCCTGTACTCCCTGTTCACCCATAACTGCGTGGCCAAGCACGACTCCAACACCATCATCATGTGTGCTGACGACACAACAGTGGTAGGCCTGATCACCGACAACGATGAGACAGCCTATACGGAGGAGGTCAGAGACCTTGCCGTGTGGTGCCAGGACAACAACCTCTCCCTCAATGTGAGCAAGACAAAGGAGCTGATTGTGGACTATAGGAAAAGGAGGGCTGAACAGGCCCCCATTAACATCGACGGGGCTTAAGTGGAGCGGGTTGAGAGTTTCAAGTTCCTTGGTGTCCACATCACCAACAAACTATCATGTTTCAAACATATCAAGACAGTTGTGAAGAGGGCACGACAACACCTTTTCCCCTTGAGGAGACTGAAAAGATTTGGCATGGGTCCCAAGATCCTTCAAAAGTTCTACAGCTGCCCCAAGTCTAGGACCAAAAGGCTCCTTAACAGCTTCTATCCCCAAGCCATAAGACTACTGAACAATTAATCAAATGTCCACCCGGATTATTTACATTGATCGCCCCCACCCCTTTGTTTTTACACTGCTGTTACTCGCTGTTTATTATCTATGCATAGTCACTTTACAAATTACCTCAACTAAGCTGCACCCCTGCACATTGACTCAGCCCTGTTATCCCCAGTATATAGCCTCGTTATGGTTGTGTAATTTTCTTGTTACTTTAAAAATATATATATATATTTAGTAAATATTTTCTTAACTCTATTTCTTGAACTGCATTGTTGGTTAAAGGGCTTATAAGTAAGCGTTTCACAGTAAGGTCTACACCTATAGTATCCGGCACATGTGACAAATAACATTTGATTTGATTATTTCTGAAATCCACGGAACAATTTATACAAACTAGCAATTTATTGTGAGCAGCTGCAGTCACTTCAGATTTGGCCAATTGGGACCAGGACAACTACAGTAGAGAAAACACTTATTGCATTGACTGAGTTGGCCAACATATTGGTCTTTATGGAGACGCATGGCCTGGTCATAGTTTACAGTGATCTAAACTAGACTGTTGTTTCACAAATGGTGGTTTGGAACATGGGGACCATAGACACCATATAGACTACATAATTGGTTTGGACCCACTGGTTGATTCTCACGGCCCAATTACTTCACACTAGGCTCAGTACACTGTGACCAGAAACCTTGTTTTGATGATCTGATGAATATTGCCAAAGAGCAATATGAAATATGAGCTAATCAGTGTAAATCTATTGCAATCGTTTGAGGCTGTTTACCACTTGGATGTTGCCTTAATGCCCAACACTGCATGGATGGTTTGCTGCATTGATCTCCCCTGTCTGATTACAGAAAAGCTGCCTTGTAATCTGGAGTTAAAACAAACACACACTCCCAACCTCGCATAATTCAAATGGGATGTCATCATTGTTAAATCAAAGCTCATAGTCAATCAAATCAGCCCGATTTAAACTAATATTGAGGCTGCTTGATATCAAATAATAAACACATGGGTGTTTAAAACTCTGTTAAATATCTACTCCGATTAAGATTCAAAGATGTCTGCAGAAAGAATGGGGTGTGGAGCTGTGATATGAAACATTGAGTTAAAAAAATATATATATTTTGGTTATTGAACTATAGTAAATGAAGTGGATTAACACCCGTAACAGAATGATGGTAACAGAATGACATCATGGATCCCTGATCTGTACTATGCAGAAATGCATAATTATGAATGTCATTCTCTTTATGGTGACATATCCTGAGTAGGTACACAAAGGTAGAACAATTAAATATCCTCCTTTGGATGTTTGAGCTCCGCCCCCAAACATGACCAAATTTGGTTCTTGCAGGACGGGAAGTATCCTCGTTGTAGAAGGTTGAAATGACTAGCAACGGAAAATAAACTTAACCTCATATGTCCGGCTTTTGCATCAACAAAAGAATATTGATAACCTCTAGCAACACTACTTTTTTTTATTTTATTACCTTTATTTAACTAGGCAAGTCAGTTAAGAACCAAATCTTATTTTCAATGACGGCCTAGGAACAGTGGGATAACTGCCTGTTCAGGGGCAGAACGACAGATTTGTACCTTGTCAGCTCGGGGATTTGAACCTTGCAACCTTCCAGTTACTAGTCCAACGCTCTAACCACTAGGCTACCCTGCCGCCCCAGTTGTGAGGTTAAATGTGTCCCTCGCAATCAAATAAAAGTTTAACCACAATCTTGGTGTAAACGGTGGTAGATGACATTGTAGGAAGTCTTGTGTGAAGTGCGTGGTCTAATGGCAGCCCACTGTCTAACACAGCAGGATTGTTGTGCAGTTAGGACAAAAGTTGGATTCAGACGTTTAGTTGATAGCGAGGGACACATTTATCCTTACAACTGGTTCTTAGTGATTATAGATATGCTTTTATTGGCGGGACATTTTTGGAGGGTGAAGCCAGACATATGAGGTAAGGTATATTTTCCGTCACCAGGCATTCAACCTTCCACAACTAGGATACTTCCTGTCCTACAAGATTATAGTTGTGGTCGCAGCAAAGCACAGCAGAGCAAAGTTCAGTAAAATACAGTATAGCACAGTAAAGAAGAGTTCAGTGCAGTATCGTTCAGTACAGAAAATTATAAAGTACTATATTGTACTGACCTATACTCTACTTTTCTTTAGTGTACTGTACTGTACTGTCCAAACTACTTTCAACGTCCATGGATGTCCGGTGTTGGTCGTTGCTTAGTGGGTGAGAGGGTAGGTTACAGTAAATGGAATGAGAGTGGGCTCATGGGTAGGTGTCAGGAAGAGCCGGGAGAGGTGACATTAAATGGAGAGAGAAAAGAGAGACAAGGGGAGGGGTTGCCCAAACTGTTTTCACACTTCTTCTTTGACCTCCATGGAACAGAGTTTAAAAATAAAACAGCTATAATCTGAACATAACAGTATGCCAGTGGAAAGGAGGACAGTAGCAGGTTCCCCAACTGTGGTTATTTTATTTTTTAAATTTAAATTGTCATATTTTATTTAACTTATTTTTTGCTGTTTTCCCAACTCTGGGTTGTGTTTCCATAAGTATTCAGACCCTTTGCCATGAGACTCGAAATTGTTTCCATTGATCATCCTTGAGATCTTTCATCAACTTGATTGGAGTCCACCTGTGGTAAATTCAATTGATTGGACATGATTTGGAAAGGCACAACCTATCTTTATAAAGGTCCCACAGTTGACAGTGCATGTCAGAGCAAAAACCAAGGCATGAGGTCGAAGGAATTGTGCGTAGAGCTCTGAGACAGGATTGTGTCGAGGCACAGATTGGATCCAAGATGGCGTAGTAGTCAGACATCTTTGTCTTGTCTTGTCCCATGTGTATATATCTTTTTCTTCGCGTTCTTTTTAATATTTTTCCTAAACCTCAACTTCAAAATACTCTCCCATAACACACCTCACCCAATGTGGTGTGGTTCTGTTTTTTCCCCCCCTAAAGTATTTCTATTTACCTCCAAACTGGAATACCTCAACTGAAGCTAGCTAGCTAACTAGCTACCAGCTATCAGTCAGCTAACCACTGCTGGAGGTCATCAGCTAACCTTTAGCTTGGAAAGTTCTCGCCAGTTCGTACAACACGTTTCAAACCAGAGCATAACGGACCTATTTTTCTCTCCATATCCCCGAATTCCTACCACAAACTCTGAACCTTTTCATCTGGATCATCACAGCTAGCTAACCGCAACCCGGGTTGACTTCTCCTGGTTAACGTTTCCGCCCCGGAGCTAGCACCAACTAGCCTGGGGCAAGCCCATGCTAGACCCATCTCCCGGCTCACTCCTGGGCTACAATATCCAGACCCCTTCTACTGCCATTATGGGGCACGGAACCCCTCCGATCCTCTACGACTGGAATACCGACATAATCTGCCCAAGGATTCCAACAGGCCCCTCAGGCGCGACGTCCACTGAAGGCCCATTCTGCTAACCTTCTAGCTACCTAGAGCTACTTGGAACCCTGCTAATTCCACGACTGGTCTATCGACGTCACAGCACAAAGAGGTAAAAACAGACTTACCCCCATCGCGACATCCCTCAAAGGCTAACTTGCTAGCCCCGGTCTACTAACTGCTAGCTTGCCTGCCCCGGTCTGCTAACTGCTAGCCCCTGCTAACTGCTTGCTTGCTAACCCGGTCTGCTAACTGCAAGCTTGCCAGCCCCGTTCTGCTAACTGCTAGCTTGTTTAGCCCCGGCCTACTAACTGTTAGCGTGTTAGCATCGGCCTGCTAACTGTCTAAATCGCTGTGTTTCCAGTCAGCCCAACCACTCACTGGACCCAGATGATCACTTAGCTACGCATGCCTCTCTCTAATAGCAATATGCCTCGTCCATTACTGTCCTGGTTAGTGATTACTGTCTTATTTCACTGTAGAGCCTCTAGCCCTGCTCAATATGCCTTAACCAACCATGTTGTTCCACCTCCTACATATGCGATGACATCACCTGGTTTAAACGTCTCTAGAGACTATATCTCTCTCATCATTACTCAATGCCTAGGTTTACCTCTAATGTACTCACATCCTAACTTACCTTTGTCTGTACACTATGCCTTTAATCTATGCTATCGTGCCCTGAAACCTGCTCCTTTTACTCTCGGTTCCAAACGTGCTACACGGCCAGTTCGTATAGCATTTAGCCGTACCCTTATCCTAATTCTCCTCTGTTTCTCTGGTGATGTAGAGGTTAATCCAGGTCCTGCCGTGCCTAGCTCCACTCCCACTCCCAAGGTGCTCTCATTTGTTGACTTCTGTAACCGTAAAAGCCTTGGTTTCATGTATGTTTACATTAGAAGCCTACTCCCTAAGTTTGTTTTACTCACTGCTTTAGCACACTCTGCCAACCCGGATGTCTTAGTCGTGTCTAAATCCTGGTTTAGGAAAACAACCAAAAACCTTGAAATCTCCATCGCTAACTATAACATTTTCCACCAAGATAGAACTGCCAAAGGGGGCTGTGTTGCAGAGTTAGCCTGCAGAGTTCTGTATTACTATCCAAGTCTGTACCCAAACAATTCAAGCTTCTACTTCTAAAAATGCACATTTCCAGAAATAAGTCTCTCACTGTTGCTGCTTGCTATAGACCTCCCTCTGCCCCCAGCTGTGCCCTCGATACAATATGTGAATTGATTTCCCCCCATCTATCTTCTGAGCTCGTGCTACTAGGTGACCTAAACTGGAACATGCTTAACACCCCGGCCATCCTACAATCCAAGCTTGATGCCCTCAATCTCACACAAATTATCAATGAACCTACCAGGTACAACTCCAAATCCGTAAACATGGGCACTCTCATAGATGTTATCCTAACTAACTCACCCTCCAAATACACCTCTGCTGTTTTCAATCAAGGTCTCAGCGATCACTGCCTCATTGCCTGCATCCGTAATGGGTCTGTGACCAAACGACCACCCCTCATCACTGTCAAACGCTCCCTAAAACACTTCTGCGAGCAGGCCTTTCTAATTGACCTGGCCGGGGTATCCTGGAATAACATGGACCTCATCCAGAATAAGAGCACCTCCTCCCAGCTGCCCACTGCTCTGAGGCTAGGAAGCACTGTCACCACCGATAAATCCACTATAATTGAGAATTTCAAAAGCATTTCTCTACGGCTGGCCATGCTTTCCACTTGGCTACCCCTACCCTGGTCAACTACCCGGCCCCCTCCACAGCAACCCACCAAAGCCCCCACCATGTCTCCTTTACCCAAATCCAGATAGCTGATGTTTTGAAAGAGCTGCAAAATCTGGACCCCTACAAATCAGCCGGGCTAGACAATCTGGAACCTCTCTTTCTAAAATTATCTGCCGAAATTGTTGCAACCCCTATTACTAGCCTATTCTACCTCTTTCGTATCGTTTGAGATTCCCAAAGATTGGAAATCTGCCGCGGTCATCCCCCTCTTCAAAGGGGGTGACACTCTAGACTCAAAATGCTACAGACCTATATCTATCCTACCCTGCCTTTCTAAGGTCTTCGAAAGCCAAGTTAACAAACACATTACCGACCATTTTGAATACCACCGTAACTTCTCCGCTATGCAATCTGGTTTCAGAGCTGGTCATGGGTGCACCTCAGCCACCTCAAGGTCCTAAACGACATCATAACCGCCATTGATAAGAGACATTACTGTGCAGCCGTATTCATCGACCTGGCCAAGGCTTTCGACTCTGTCAATCACCACATTCTTATTGGCAGACTCGACAGCCTTGGTTTCTCAAATGATTGCCTCGCCTGGAATACCAACTACTTCTCTGATAGAGTTCAGTGTGTAAAATCGGAGGGCCTGTTGTCCGGACCTCTGGCAGTCTCTATGGGGGTGCCACAGGGTTCAATCCTCGGGCCGACTCTTCTCTGTATACATCAATGATGTTGCTCTTGCTGCTGGTGATTCTCTGGTACACCTCTACACAGACGACAACATTCTGTATACTTCTGGCCCCTCTTTGGACACTGTGTTAACTTCTTGGATATAGGGGGCGCTCTTTTAATTTATGGATAAAAAAACGTTCCCGTTTTAAACAAGATATTTTGTCCCGAAAAGATGCTCGACTATGCATATAATTGACAGCTTTGGACAGAAAACACTCTGACGTTTCCAAATCTGCAAAGATATTATCGGTGAGTGCCACAGACCTGATGCTACAGGCGAAACCAAGATGAAATTTCAAACAGGAAATGCCCTAGATTTTGAATGCGCTTTGTTCCAATGTCTCCTTATATGGCTGTGAATGCGCAAGGAATGAGCCTACACTTTCTGTCGTTTCCCCAAGGTGTCTGCAGCATTGTGAAGTATTTGTAGGCATATCATTGGAAGATTGACCATAAGAGACTACATTTACCAGGTGCTCCGGTTGGTGTCCTCCGTTGCAATTATTGCGTAATCTCCAGCTGCGTCTATTTTACCATTTGCTTCAGAGGAGAAACCAAACTGCCACGAATGACTTATCATCGAATAGATACAGTGCCTTGCGAAAGTATTCGGCCCCCTTGAACTTTGCGACCTTTTGCCACATTTCAGGCTTCAAACATAAAGATATAAAACTGTATTTTTTTGTGAAGAATCAACAACAAGTGGGACACAATCATGAAGTGGAACGACATTTATTAGATATTTCAAACTTTTTTAACAAATCAAAAACTGAAAAATTGGGCATGCAAAATTATTCAGCCCCTTTACCTTCAGTGCAGCAAACTCTCTCCAGAAGTTCAGTGAGGATCTCTGAATGATCCAATGTTGACCTAAATGACTAATGATGATAAATACAATCCACCTGTGTGTAATCAAGTCTCCGTATAAATGCACCTGCACTGTGATAGTCTCAGAGGTCCGTTAAAAGCGCAGAGAGCATCATGAAGAACAAGGAACACACCAGGCAGGTCCGAGATACTGTTGTGAAGAAGTTTAAAGCCGGATTTGGATACAAAAAGATTTCCCAAGCTTTAAACATCCCAAGGAGCACTGTGCAAGCGATAATATTGAAATGGAAGGAGTATCAGACCACTGCAAATCTACCAAGACCTGGCCGTCCCTCTAAACTTTCAGCTCATACAAGGAGAAGACTGATCAGAGATGCAGCCAAGAGGCCCATGATCACTCTGGATGAACTGCAGAGATCTACAGCTGAGGTGGGAGACTCTGTCCATAGGACAACAATCAGTCGTATATTGCACAAATCTGGCCTTTATGGAAGAGTGGCAAGAAGAAAGCCATTTCTTAAAAATATCCATAAAAAGTGTCGTTTAAAGTTTGCCACAAGCCACCTGGGAGACACACCAAACATGTGGAAGAAGGTGCTCTGGTCAGATGAAACCAAAATTGAACTTTTTGGCAACAATGCAAAACGTTATGTTTGGCGTAAAAGCAACACAGCTCATCACCCTGAACACACCATCCCCACTGTCAAACATGGTGGTGGCAGAATCATGGTTTGGGCCTGCTTTTCTTCAGCAGGGATAGGGAAGATGGTTAAAATTGATGGGAAGATGGATGGAGCCAAATACAGGACCATTCTGGAAGAAAACCTGATGGAGTCTGCAAAAGACCTGAGACTGGGACGGAGATTTGTCTTCCAACAAGACAATGATCCAAAACATAAAGCAAAATCTACAATGGAATGGTTTGAAAATAAACATATCCAGGTGTTAGAATGGCCAAGTCAAAATCCAGACCTGAATCCAATCGAGAATCTGTGGAAAGAACTGAAAACTGCTGTTCACAAATGCTCTCCATCCAACCTCACTGAGCTCGAGCTGTTTTGCAAGGAGGAATGGGAAAAGATTTCAGTCTCTCGATGTGCAAAACTGATAGAGACATACCCCAAGCGACTTACAGCTGTAATCGCAGCAAAAGGTGGCGCTACAAAGTATTAACTTAAGGGGGCTGAATAATTTTGCACGCCCAATTTTTCAGTTTTTGATTTGTTAAAAAAGTTTGAAATATCCAATAAATGTCGTTCCACTTCATGATTGTGTCCCACTTGTTGTTGATTCTTCACAAAAAAATACAGTTTTATATCTTTATGTTTGAAGCCTGAAATGTGGCAAAAGGTCGCAAAGTTCAAGGGGGCCGAATACTTTCGCAAGGCACTGTATGTGAAAAACACCTTGAGGATTGATTCTAAACAACGTTTGCCATGTTTCTGTCGATATTATGGAGTTAATTTGGAAAAAAGTTCGGCGTTGTAATGGCTGAATTTTCTGGGGGTTTTCCTAGCCAAACGTGATGAACAAAACGGAGCGATTTCTCCTACACAAATAATCTTTTTGGAAAAACTGAACATTTGCTATCTAACTGAGAGTCTCCTCATTTTTTTATTTATTTTCTTTTATTTATTTTACCTTTATTTAACCAGGTAGGCAAGTTGAGAACAAGTTCTCATTTACAATTGCGACCTGGCCAAGATAAAGCAAAGCAGTTCGACAGATACAACGACACAGAGTTACACATGGAGTAAAACAAACATACAGTCAATAATACAGTATAAACAAGTCTATATACAATGTGAGCAAATGAGGTGAGAAGGGAGGTAAAGGCAAAAAAGGCCATGGTGGCAAAGTAAATACAATATAGCAAGTAAAACACTGGAATGGTAGTTTTGCAATGGAAGAATGTGCAAAGTAGAAATAAAAATAATGGGGTGCCAAAGGGCAAAATAAATAAATAAATAAAAATTAAATACAGTTGGGAAAGAGGTAGTTGTTTGGGCTAAATTATAGGTGGGCTATGTACAGGTGCAGTAATCTGTGAGCTGCTCTGACAGTTGGTGCTTAAAGCTAGTGAGGGAGATAAGTGTTTCCAGTTTCAGAGATTTTTGCAGTTCGTTCCAGTCATTGGCAGCAGAGAACTGGAAGGAGAGGCGGCCAAAGAAATAATTGGTTTTGGGGGTGACTAGAGAGATATACCTGCTGGAGCGTGTGCTACAGGTGGGAGATGCTATGGTGACCAGCGAGCTGAGATAAGGGGGGGACTTTGCCTAGCAGGGTCTTGTAGATGACATGGAGCCAGTGGGTTTGGCGACGAGTATGAAGCGATGGCCAGCCAACGATAGCGTACAGGTCGCAATGGTGGGTAGTATATGGGGCTTTGGTGACAAAACGGATTGCACTGTGATAGACTGCATCCAATTTGTTGAGTAGGGTATTGGAGGCTATTTTGTAAATGACATCGCCAAAGTCGAGGATTGGTAGGATGGTCAGTTTTACAAGGGTATGTTTGGCAGCATGAGTGAAGGATGCTTTGTTGCGAAATAGGAAGCCAATTCTAGATTTAACTTTGGATTGGAGATGTTTGATATGGGTCTGGAAGGAGAGTTTACAGTCTAACCAGGGGCACCTAAGACACCTAAGTATTTGTAGTTGTCCACGTATTCTAAGTCAGAGCCGTCCAGAGTAGTGATGTTGGACAGGCGGGTAGGTGCAGGTAGCGATCGGTTGAAGAGCATGCATTTAGTTTTACTTGTATTTAAGAGCAATTGGAGGCCACGGAAGGAGAGTTGTATGGCATTGAAGCTTGCCTGGAGGGTTGTTAACACAGTGTCCAAAGAAGGTCCGGAAGTATACAGAATGGTGTCGTCTGCGTAGAGGTGGATCAGAGACTCACCAGCAGCAAGAGCGACCTCATTGATGTATACAGAGAAGAGAGTCGGTCCAAGAATTGAACCCTGTGGCACCCCCATAGAGACTGCCAGAGGTCCGGACAGCAGACCCTCCGATTTGACACACTGAACTCTATCAGAGAAGTAGTTGGTGAACCAGGCGAGGCAATCATTTGAGAAACCAAGGCTGTCGAGTCTGCCGATGAGGATGTGGTGATTGACAGAGTCGAAAGCCTTGGCCAGATCAATGAATACGGCTGCACAGTAATGTTTCTTATCGATGGCGGTTAAGATATCGTTTAGGACCTTGAGCGTGGCTGAGGTGCACCCATGACCAGCTCTGAAACCAGATTGCATAGCAGAGAAGGTATGGTGAGATTCGAAATGGTCGGTAATCTGTTTGTTGACTTGGCTTTCGAAGACCTTAGAAAGGCACAGTAGGATATATATAGGTCTGTAGCAGTTTGGGTCAAGAGTGTCCCCCCCTTTGAAGAGGGGGATGACCGCAGCTGCTTTCCAATCTTTGGGAATCTCAGACGACACGAAAGAGAGGTTGAACAGGCTAGTAATAGGGGTGGCAACAATTTCGGCAGATAATTTTAGAAAGAAAGGGTCCAGATTGTCTAGCCCGGCTGATTTGTAGGGGTCCAGATTTTGCAGCTCTTTCAGAACATCAGCTGAATGGATTTGGGAGAAGGAGAAATGGGGAAGGCTTGGGCGAGTTGCTGTTGGGGGTGCAGTGCTGTTGTCCGGGGTAGGAGTAGCCAGGTGGAAAGCATGGCCAGCCGTAGAAACATTATTATTGAAATTCTCAATTATGGTGGATTTATCAGTGGTGACAGTGTTTCCTATCTTCAGTGCAGTGGGCAGCTGGGAGGAGGTGTTCTTATTCTCCATGGACTTTACAGTGTCCCAGAACTTTTTTGAGTTAGTGTTGCAGGAAGCAAATTTCTGCTTGAAAAAGCTAGCCTTGGATTTTCTAACTGCCTGTGTATAATGGTTTCTAGCTTCTCTGAACAGCTGCATATCACGGGGGCTGTTCGATGCTAATGCAGAACGCCATAGGATGTTTTTGTGTTGGTTAAGGGCAGACAGGTCTGGGGAGAACCAAGGGCTATATCTGTTCCTGGTTCTAAATTTCTTGAATGGGGCATGTTTATTTAAGATGGTTAGGAAGGCATTTAAAAAATATATCCAGGCATACTCTACTGACGGGATGAGATCAATATCCTTCCAGGATACCCCGGCCAGGTCGATTAGAAAGGCCTGCTCGCAGAAGTGTTTCAGGGAGCGTTTTACAGTGATGAGTGGAGGTCGTTTGACCGCTGACCCATTACGGATGCAGGCAATGAGGCAGTGATCGCTGAGATCTTGGTTGAAGACAGCAGATGGTGTATTTAGAGGGGAAGTGGGTAGGATGATATCTATGAGGGTGCCCATGTTTAAGGCTTTGGGGAGGTACCTGGTAGGTTCATTGATAATTTGTGTGAGATTGAGGGCATCAAGTTTAGATTTTAGGATGGCTGGGGTGTTAAGCATGTTCCAGTTTAGGTCGCCTAGCAGCACGAACTCTGAAGATAGATGGGGGGCAATCAGTTCACATATGGTGTCCAGAGCACAGCTGGGGGCAGAGGGTGGTCTATAGCAGGCGGCAACGGTGAGAGACTTGTTTTTAGAAATTGTTTGGGTACAGACCTGGATAGTAGGACAGAACTCTGCAGGCTATCTTTGCAGTAGATTGCAACACCGCCCCCTTTGGCAGTTCTATCTTGTCTGAAAATGTTGTAGTTTGGAATTAAAATGTCTGAATTTTTGGTGGTCTTCCTAAGCCAGGATTCAGACACAGCTAGAACATCCGGGTTGGCAGAGTGTGCTAAAGCAGTGAATAGAACAAACTTAGGGAGGAGGCTTCTAATGAAAACATCCGAAGTTCTTCAAAGGTAAATGATTTTATTTGAATGCTTTTCTTGTTTTGTGAAAATGTTGCCTGCTGAATGCTAGGCTTAATGCTATGCTAGCTATCAATACTCTTACACAAATGCTTGTGTAGCTATGGTTGAAAAGCATATTTTGAAAATCTGAGATGACAGTGTTGTTAACAAAAGGCTAAGCTTGTGAGCCAATATATTTATTTCATTTCATTTGCGATTTTCATGAATAGTTAACGTTGCGTTATGGTAATGAGCTTGAGGCTATAATTACGCTCCCGGATACGGGATTGCTCGACGCAACAGGTTAACTAACCTCCAGACGAGCTTCAATGCCATACAACTCTCCTTCCATGGCCTCCAACTACTCTTAAACGCAAGTAAAACTAAATGCATGCTATTCAACCGATCACTGCCCGCACCTGCTCGCCCGTCCAGCGTCACTACTCTGGATGGCTCTGACTTAGAATATGTGGACAACTACAAATACCTAAGTGTCTGGTTAGACTGTAAACTCTCCTTCCAGACTCACATTAAGCATCTCCAATCCAAATCTAGAATTGGCTTCCTATATCGCAACAAACATCCTTCACTCATGCTGCCAAACATACCCTCATAAAACTGACCATCCTACCGATCCTCGACTTCGGTGATGTCATCTATAAAATAGCCTCCAACACTCTACTCAACAAACTGGATGCAGTCTATCACAGTGCCATCCGTTTTGTCACCAAAGCCCCATACACTACCCACCATTGCGACCTGTACTCTCTCGTTGGTAGGCCCTCGCTTCATACTCGTCGCCAAACCCACTGGCTACAGGTTATCTACAAGTCTCTGCTAGGTAAAGCCCCGCCTTATCTCAGCTCACTGGTCACCATAGCAGCACCCACTCGTAGCACGCGCTCCAGCAGGTATATCTCACTGGTCACCCCCAAAGCCAATTCCTCCTTAGGTCGTCTTTCCTTCCAGTTCTCTGCTGCCAATGACTGGAACGAACTGCAAAAATCTCTGAAGCTGGAGACTCATATCTCCCTTACTAGGTTTAAGCACCAGCTGTCAGAGCAGCTCACAGATCACTGCACCTGTACATAGCCCATCTGTAAACAGCCCATCTATCTACCTACCTCATCCCCATAGAGTATTTATTTATTTATTTATTTATCTCTACTTGCACATTCATCTTCTGCACATCTACCATTCCAGTGTTTAATTGCTATATTGTAAGTACTTCGCCACCATGGCCTATTTATTTCCTTAACTCCCTTATCTTACCTCATTTGCACTCACTGTATATATAATTTTTGTTTTCTTTTGTTCTACTGTATTATTGACTATGTTTTGTTTATTCCATGTGTAACTCTGTGTTGTTGTATGTGTCGAATTGCTATGCTTTATCTTGGCCAGGTCGCAGTTGCAAATAAGAACTTGTTCTCAACTAGCCTTCCTGGAAGGTAAAATAAAAAAAATTAAAGATCTGGGGAAGGGTAACAAAACATTTCTACATTGAAGGTCATTGTAGAAAGCATTGAAGGTCCCCAAGAACACAGTGGCCTCCATCATTCTTAAACTCTTCCCAGAGCTTGCTGCCCGGCCAAACTGAGAAATCGGGGGAGAAGGGCCTTGGTCAGGGAGGTGACCAAGACCCCACTGTTCACTCTGACAGAGCTCCAGAGTTCCTCTGTGGAGATGGGAGAACGTTCCAGAAGGACAGCCATCTCTGCAGCACTCCACCAATCAGGCCTTTATGGCAGAGTGGCCAGACGGAAGCCACTCTTCAGTAAAAGGCACATGACAGCTCGCTTGGAGTTTGCCAAAAGGCACCTAAAGGACTCTCAGACCATGAGAAAAAAGATTCCCTGGTCTGATGAAACCAAGAATGAACTCTTTGGCCTGAATGCCAGGCATCACCGCTGGATGAAATCTGGCACCATTCCTTCCTACGGTGCAGCATGGTGGTGGCAGCAGTCTTTCAGCAGTCTTTCAGTGGCAGGGACTGGGAGACTAGTCAGGATCAAGGGATGAATGGTGGATGGGGCAAAGTACAGAGAGATCCTTGATGAAAATCTGCTCCAGAGCCCTCTGGACCTCATACTGGGGGCGAAGGTTCACCTTCCAACAGGACAACAACCCGAACCACACAGCTAAGACAATGCAGGAGTGGCTTCGGGACAATTCTCTGAATTTCCTTGAGTGGCAACCTTCTGTCAAGTTGGATGGGGAGCGTCGCTGCCCAGCTATTTTGAAAGGACTCGCAGAGAGGAATGAGAGAAATTCCCCAAATACAGGTGTGCCAAGCTTGTAGCGTCATACTCAACAAGACTCGAGGCTGTAATCGCTGCCAAAGGTGCTTCAACAAAGTACTGAGTAAAGGGTTTGAAGACTTATGTAAATGTCATACGTTTTTTTATTTTAAAATGTATTTGCAAAATTTCTAAAAACCTGTTTTTGCTTTGTCATTATGGGGTATTGTGTGTAGATTGATGAGGGGGGAAAACAATTTAAGCAATTTTAGAATAAGGCTGTAACGTAACAAAATGTGAAGAAAGTCAAGGGGTCTGAATACTTTCCGAATGCACTGTACATTGGTTTTTCGTAACAGAATGTCAAGACACTAGGCAATATTTCTTAAACTTTCAGAAAGAAAATAATTTCTGCAAAAGAAAATATAAATGTTGATATTAGTTGGCAGGGGTCTTTGCTTCAATATTACTGTGTTTTGATGCATTTCTAATACCTATTAAATACTGTTTCTGCTAGATGTTGTCTAAGACCCCTTTTCCATCTGTTTGACCAGAAATCAAAGCCTTTGTTTATTCCAAATGTTTTGGATGGGAAATGGTTGAAACATTTATATATGCCTTAATTTCTCAAAAATATAAAGACTCTTAGCTTTCATTTGACACCAAATGTGATGTGCTCCTATGAACTTCACATGTTAATGCTCATGGGGCTTTTTACATGGAAATGCCCACATTCCTTCTTAACACTTTTCATGTGCCAGCAGTTCAGCCATCACAAATTCTGGATGAAGACAAAATATATTCTGGAACCAATTATTCTATGTCAAAGACTTCAAATGATTATATGATTTATTGCAATACAACAAACCTTTAGCTATAATATGCTAAGGCAAAACAGAATAACACAGGAGGTACAATCAGGAAAATATATAGGCATAGTATTTTTCTGATCCAAGCTAAGCTTACCAAAAGTTCTTAATAGGAAATGATTGTCAGATGTGCAAAATAGTATTTATTCTCAAACGATCCACATTTCACTAAAAGGCGGAAGACTAGTTGCATCTGTGCAGTACAGTGCACATCTCTGATCTCAGTAATTGTTTTAGTGTGATCACTGGGAGTAACAACACCTATAGTCTACACTATTGTCTATCCACCCAATGTGTGAACACTATCCCCTTGGTTCTCACTTGGCAAGAAGTTGGTTTCTTTGGAATGCTTTTCATATTGGCTGCTCTCTCGAGCCCTTCTAATAAAACATAACACTTTCTCCCATTTGGGGTGTGCTGGGATCATAACTGAAACTCATCAAAGCCCTCTGCTCTGCATGAAACAAACAGGGGTAGCCTGGGGAGAATCCTGAGGCATGAGAGTTAATATTATGGGAGGCCATCAGTACATGATATACACTATATGGTTCTCTCTAACCTTAGTAAGACATAGTTGGACTGTGGTTATGGATCTAGCAGAGGACATGTGCATTCTTTTGCATTCTGTATTGTAGAAATCGAAGGCTAGATTTGTTCTTATGCTAAAACAATACTTTTTTACTCTAACTATCCCAGGGGTATTTAGCAGACCTCTGGGTAACATTGACATTACACAAACAGAATGATTTTGGACATACAGTACCAGTCCAACGTTTGGACACACCTACTCATTCAAGGGTTTTTCTTTATTTTTACTTTTTTCAACATTGTAGAATAATAGTGAATACATCAAAACTATAAAATAACACATATGGAATCATGTAGTAACCAAAAACAAATCTAAATATATTTTATATTTGAGGTTCTTCAAATAGCCACCCTTTCCTTGATGACAGCTTTGTACACTCTTGGCCTTCTCTCAACCAACTTCATGAGGTAGTCACCTGGAATGCATTTCAATTAGCAGGTGTGCCAGTCCATCATTACTTTAAGACATAAAGGTCAGTCAATCCGGAAAATGTCAAGAACTTCGAAAGTTTCTTCATGTGCAGTCGCAAAAACCATCAAGCTCAATGAAACTGACTCTCATGAGGACCGCCATAAAAAAAGGAAGACCCAGAGTTCATTAGAGTTAACTGTACCTCAGAAACTGCATCCTAAAAAACATCACAGAGTTCAAGTAACAGACACATCTCAACATTAACTGTTCAGAGGAGACTGTGTGAATCAGGCCTTCATGGCCAAATTGCTGCTAAGAAACCACTACTAACGGACATCAATAAGAAGAAGAGACTTATTTGGGCCAAGAAACACAAGCAATGGGCATTAGCCCGGTGGAAATCTGTCCTTTGGTCTGATGAGTTCTAATTTGAGATTTCTGGTCTTTGTGAGACGCAGAGTAGGTGAATGGATGATCTCCGCATGTGTTGGTCCCACTGTGAAGCATGGAGGTGTGGGGGTGCTTTGCTGGTGACACTGTCTGTGATTTATTTAGAATTCAAGGCACACTTAACCAGCATGGCTCCCATTCTACAGCGATACGCCATCCCATCTGGTTTGTGCTTAGTGGGACTATCATTTGTTTTTCAACAGGACAATGACCCAACACACCTCCAGGCTGTGTAAGGGGTATTTGACCAGATGACCTGGCCTCCACAATCACCCGACCTCAACCCAATTGAGATGGTTTGGAATGAGTTGGACCACACAGTGAAAGAAAAGCAGCCAACAAGCGCTCAGCAAATGTGGGAACACCTTCAAAACTGTTGGAAAAGTATTCCAGGTGAAGCTGGTTGAGAGAATGCCAAGAGTGTGCAAAGCTGTCATCAATGCAAAGGGTGGCTACTTTGAAGAATCTCAAATATTTTGATTTGTTTAACACTTTTTTGGTTACTACATGATTCCATGAGTTATTTCAAAGTTTACAATGTTGAAAATAGTAAAAATAAAGAAAAATCCTTGAATGAGTAGGTGTGTCCAAACGTTTAACTGGCACTGTACCTGCTATGTGAGATGTGAATCAAATCCCACTTACTTTATTGCCTCTGCAGAGCAGGTTGAGTTTGTTTGCTTTTAGTCTGGTTGAGGACAACCTGCAGAGAAGGGCTTATCACCAGCCCAGTAGCAGAAACCTGAGTCCAAAAGTGTGACAACTGAAAACTCCCTTGACCAGACCACAGAGTGCTGCCTGCCTGCAGCAACATGACCCTGTTTCCTCTGTCTATCTGCGTGTGTGTGCGCTATTAGTCAGGAAATTGCCGGCATGCTTGTACATGAGTATCACCAGGGTTAGACAGACAGAGGGTGTACCGGTCATTAGCGAGCTGTGACCTGAGAAAGAGGCCACAAGGGAATGCTATGCTGCAAGGTAAACTCTGTCTTTTCTATGGAAGGCAAATAATGAATGTGTGTGTGTATTCACTGAGTCATGATATGAATGTTAGTGTCTGTAGTGTACATGGTGACATTACCCATCAAGTACTAACAAATGGAAGAGTTTAATAGGGAACTACAGATCTGTAACTGCATCACCTTCAATGATGTTCTCATAAGCACCATAAACAACCCTTTATAAAGACAGCATCACAGCTACAGAAAAACGCTAATGTGGAGAAAAGATGATGAGCCATCAACATAAACTAATATACAGAACATTTTGGAGCCGATTTGGGTGGGCATGTTATTCAAAGCTCCGGCATCCTGTTCATTAAGGGTTCACTGTTCTAAAAAACAACAAAAGGAGTCTGAGGAGATTGCTCTGTAGCACTTCTTCTGCAATGGGATCAGGTTCAGCACCAGAGCCAAAGCCAGGGAAGGCTGCCAAAAGGACAGGCAACATGCTGTCCCCCAGCCAGGGCCGGGTGTGGGGGATAGGGGGGGGGGATAGGGAGAGAGAACAGTACAGACAAATAACAGACAAATCTAATAAAAAACTAACCACTCACAAGACAACCACGCCATAGGAGTTTCACCACATGGCCCGGCAGGGATTATGAAAGGGGTGAAAACAAGCAGTGGAAATGCATCAGTATTAGGTTATCAAGCCAATCTAGCATAAAAAGGAAGTAGAGAGGCTTCCCTGTAAAATGTAACGGATGAACAAGAAACGGAGATTACAGAGACATACACACATGCTGTGTGTACTGTGTTGCACGTCTGTGGGCAATCCAGCTAGTGCATGTACAGTATGATCCCAAGACCTTTGATCCATGCGGTCTCTAAGCTTCTTGCGAGAGGCCAGGCTTTTCTTTTAGAATCCTCTCCTCTCTGTCTCATACGTCTCCATTGCAGGGAATAACAGTGCATTTGCAGTGATGCCAAAAGAGAAGTTGACTTATGAAATTCACATATCTTTTGAGCAAAATGTTTGTGGAGATGTGAAGTTGTTTTCTTGCTTGCTGAATCATTTCAAACGCATACATTTAAGAGAAAACAGAGACCAATCACAGTGATAACATTGCCCTTTCCTATTGGCTCATACGTCTTCATCCTCAAGCTCAAATTACTATTAAAATGATTCACTGATGCCTTACTGAAATCAATCTATCAATAAATGCAAGCCAAGCAACCTTGCAGCAGCTAGCTGTGCTGTGCCACGGCCTATCAGAAAGGCAACACTGATCATCAACACCCTTTCTCTCTCTCGTATACATCATCCATACATAAAAACGCAATAACTCACCATGTCAGGTGCCATCTCTAAACTGAAGCTCATTATGGTAGCACAGTGGTCGGGCCTGGGCCTTACAGACAGAAAGAGACGCTGCCATTGTTGTTAACCAACTGATGAACAAAACCAACAGGCCGTGGATGTCGGAGCCCCCTTGTGTTGATTGCTGGAGATCCTCTGTGTGGTTGAGCAGCTGAGAATGAGTGAAGAGGCGGATTTCTCCATAAATTAGCATCAGTCTCTTCCTTGCTCTCTTTCAAGGCCTTGTCTTACACACAGCCAGGCTTTATAGAACAAGAGAATGGCTCCCATGGCAGCTTCAGATGTATGCTGAATAATAGATGGTTGGATGAACAAAAAGGCCTTCCAGTCGGCACAGTGCCATGGTAGAGAGAGAGAGGAGCCATACTGGAGAAGTCTGGCCAATGGCAAGCTGAAGACAAGATGTTATTTACTAGACATCATTTAAAGTCACACCACCATATAAGGCAACATTAGGTTTCACTACCATTATTACCAGCAGTAATAGACATTACAACCCTTCGCCAGTAGAAGTAAGAGTGGTGCTGTAGAGCAACCCATGATCCTCCAGTAGCAGTTCACACTCTCCTCTCCTCCTAGCCTAGCGTCTGAGGGTTGACTCAGGGGATCATTAACCATAAACCCCTGCAGCACAGTAACTGAGACTGGGTGGGTGGGAGGAATTCTCCCTCTCTCGCTTACTGACACTGCCACTCAACCCACTTAGCAGCACTGATGCTTAAGATGGTTCTCCTCATTCTCTTGGTGCCTGTTCAGTCTCTTGTTCATCCTTATTGTTATACGCCACCCCCTCTGTCTTTATGGTTCATTTGGACGGCTTACATTATACACAGCATTTCTGAGGATTTCAGGCTTCTCTAGCATGCTAAAATATTCCCTGTATTCCCATTCTTACAGTAGTAGAAGACAATTCACAGTATTATTCTCAATGATCCAGCTCAATCTCTTATTTGCCTCCTTTGTATTTCACCCCACGGCCACTACCCTGAGATGCATAGGAACACAGTGACAGCAGCACGGGCTGGATTATCTAGGATGGCACTGGGTGAAATTGCATCATTGATATAATTTTTAAAACATGTCTTGCCAAGCCCAGTGATAAACATGGTGAATAACAGATTAACACGCTTGACAATAATAAACTACAAATCCCCAGCTGCAACCCTGACAGAATTCCCTAAAAGCCTTTACCTCAGGCCTAAAATACCAATCGAATCTCTCAGTCTGTGATCCATTATTAGATCCATAATCTCAGACTTTGAAATCAATGAAGCAGAACTATGTACATACAGCGCCTTCGGAAAGTATTTAGACCCCTGGACTTTTTCCACATTTTGTTACATTACAGCCTTATTCAAAAATAGATTACATTTTTAAAAATCCTCATCAATCTACACACAATACCCAATAATGACAAAGTATAAACGTGTTTTTAGAAATGTTTGCAAATGTGTTACAAATAAAAAACAGAAATACCTTATTTTACATAAGTATTCAGACCCTTCGCTATGAGACTCGAAATTGAGCTCAGGTGCATCCTGTTTCCATTGATCATCATTGAGATGTTTCTACAACTTGATTGGAGTCCACCCGTGGTAAATTCAATTGCTTGGACATGATTCGGAAAGGCACACACATGTCTACATAAGGTTCCACAGTTGACAGTGCATGTCAGAGCAAATACCAAGCCAAGAGGTTGAAGGAACCGTCCGTAGAGGTCGAGACCGGATTGTGTCGAGGTACAGATCTGTCCGTAGAGGTCGAGACAGGATTGTGTCGAGGTACCGATCTGTCCGTAGAAGTCGAGACAGGATTGTGTCGAGGTACAGATCTGTCCGTAGAGGTCGAGACAGGATTGTGTCGAGGTACAGATCTGGGGAAGGGTAATCAAATGTCTGCAGCATTGAAGGTTGCCAAGAACACCGTGGCCTCCATCATTCTTAAATGGAAGAAGTTTGGAACCACCAAGACTCGTCCTAGAGCTGGCCACCCAGCCAAACTGAGCAATCGGGGGAGAAGGGCCTTGGTCAGGAAGGTGACCAAGAACCCAATGGTCACTGACAGAGCTGTAGAGTTCCTCTGTGGGGTCTGAATACTTATGTAAATGTCATATTTCCGTTTTTTTTTTACTTTTTATAAATTAGCAAAAACATTTTTTCTTTGTCATTATCTGGTATTGTGTGTAGATTTGAGAAGGGAAAAATGAATAAATTTTAGAATAAAACTAATGTAACAACATTTTTTTTAAGTAAATGGGTGTGAATACTTTCCAAAGGCACCATAAAAAAGTGCAGTGAGGCAGGTCCAGGCAACAGAAGGCTAGAAGGCAGGCGAAAGTGTGATCATCCACACTATTAAAGGGTGTAAACAGTGAGAGTATACTGTATTCTTTCTAATTTATCAGACAATAACTGTGAGTGGAAGGCTAATATGACCAGCTATTGTCACCAGGCCTTGACACTGTCTGGCCCAGGGTAAGACAATCAGTCAAATAAAGTAAATCTATGTTAGTGTCACCTGTCTGGACTCTGGGGAGATAGTGTTAGATGTCCTATGAGGGTAAAACCTCTTTCAGAGCAGAAGCCACGTAAGCCTGGATACAGACCCCACAGGACCTGCCATGTTGTTCAGTCGCAGCGCAGACAGCACAGACCGTCCTCCCCTCTGCCTCACTCTCTCTTTCTCACGCACACACACACACTACCTTGACGCTCTGAGGGTGCACTGTCACTTCGTAAACATCAGCCAGGCAGAAAACACACATACTGTAGGGCAGGGATCCCCAACTGGCAGCCTGCGGGTAAGTTTTCTGTTAAAAAAATAAAAAATACAAATTGGGGGGGGACATAAGACTGTAAAAACACCAGCAAATCAGCTCCAAGTGATATTAATTTTGGAAATCTGTTTCAAAGTATTCCCATTCATAGAGATATTCACATTGTGTGTATAAAACATTACAAACACCTTCCTAATATTAAGTTGCACCACCTTTTTCCCTCAGAACAGCCTCAATTCATTGGGGCATGAACTCTACAAGCTGTCGACAGCGTTCCACAGGGATGCTGGTCCATGTTGACTCCAATGCTTTCCACAGTTGTGTCAAGTTGGCTGGATGTCCTTTGGGTGGTAGGCCATTCTGATACATATGGGAAACTGTTGAATATGAAAAATCCAGCAGCGCTGCAGTTCTTGACACGCTCAAACCAGTGCCCCTAGCACCTACTAACATACCCTGTTCAAAAGGCACTTACATCTTTTGTCTTGCCCATTCACCCTCTGAATGGCACACATACACAATACTCAATTGTCTGAAGGCTTAAAAATCCTTCTTTAACCTGTCTCCTCCCCTTCATCTACATTGATTGAAATGGATTTAACAGCTGACATCAATAAGGAATCATAGCTTTCACCTGGATTCACCTAGTCAATCTGTCATGGAAGAAGCAGGTGTTCCTAATGTTTTGTACACTCAGTGTATGTGATTATATACAAATATAGGCACGTTTTGAAATGATTCTGTTTTAGTCAAATATTACATCTGTTTGGGCTTCTTGTGGTTGATTTGCAGTCTACAAATGATTTGGAATTATGTTCTGCCATCCGCTCAAAAAAACAAATTGGCCAGCGGCTGAATCTAGTTGATGATCCCTGTCCTACAGGATATTCTTCCTGACAGAGAGAGGAGACAGACAGAGAGAGAATGCCACCAGAGCCCCCCTGCTGTAGTGGTGTCATGCTATGTTTATGCTATGTTTATTTTTTATTTTTTTATTTAACCTTTATTTAACTAGGCAAATTCTTAGCTACAGTGACCTAAACCTAAGACCTAAACCTAAGCCTAAACCCAGACAACACTGGGACAATTGTGCAACGCCCTATGGGCGCCAGGGTAGCCTAGTGGTTAGAGCGTTGGACTAGTAACCGGAAGGTTGCAAGTTCAAATCCCTGAGCTGACATGGTACAATCTGTCGTTCTGCCCCTGAACAGGCAGTTCACTGTTCCTAGGCCGTCATTGAAAATAAGAATTTGTTCTTAACTGACTTGCCTAGTTAAATAAAGGTAAAAATAAAAAATAAAAATGGGACTGTGATACAGCCTGGATTCGAACCAGGGACTGTAGTGATGTTTCACTTAGACAATGTATTCAAATATAATTGATAACCAATATAAATTGATGCTATTAGCTTCTCCAGTGACATTAATATAGAGGCAATGTGGTGTGGCTGAACTCAAAGGCTCAATAAATGTAAACAAAGGAGCGCAATTAACGGAGCCCCCCCCCCCCCCCCCCCCCCAAGGGACCATGGCAGTACACAGATCGTTCTACCCAGCAACAAAGCGTGCAGCCTTTCAAACACACTGACCCTAAATCGAACCAGACTGAAAAGCCTACTCAGAGTTTCTAAGCCTTGTCTATTACCCTGGCGTCTTCTAAGGTGAATATAATAATTGACCTCAGTAATATGATACCTGTTGTCGAACGTTCGTGGTCTCTCAAACACGTGTCCAGCAGCCTCATCAATGGGCCTACAGATAACCTGTCACCTGAAGCTGGGTACAATATAATTATATGCTACATAGATAGGGATGCTGATGAAAAGGTGACCAAACCACAGTGATGGACGCTATGTCTACTACTTGACGAGGCCTCAGCCCTGGTAAGGGGACCAAGCAGGCACAAAAGCTAAACGTCGATTTACTTATGATTCGTTGAAATGCAATGATTAAACTCCAGCCTATGCTTCCCCAATTCTGTCTCGTGTCATTTAGCTTGCAGGGCGATTGATGCAGTTCCACAAGGTCAAAACATTTCTGAATTTGCATATCCTTTATTACCCACCTTTGACTTGCGTTTCATATTCTCCTATGATCTCCTTGTCCTTCTTGACTCTGGTTTGAGATGACATTTTTCGTGGGGGCTTGCGCAAGAGGTCCTCTGTGATGATTCTCGACTCCAGCAGCGTTGTTCTCCGTCCTCTGCTCTTTGTGTCCGATTAGCTCAATGCAAAAAATGTAAACTCAAGTTTTAAGTAATGCTAATCACTTAATGAAGAAATGAAACGCGAAATTCTATAGTGAGCTCCCTAATACTCACCTGCAGAGGGCTATGTCTATTTTATATTGAAGAGAAGTACTACGCTTTTCTTGATAAAGCATGCCATCCAATGCAAAAGCTGCAGCGGAGAAAAACAAAACCCTTCTACTCAAAGCAAGAAAACAATGGAAATAGAATGATCGTGGATGTAGGCTAGAAGTTCACCCATGTCGATGATTTCTTTATTTCTAGAGTGCCCAAAAATGAATATTTGTGCGTTCGCAGTGGACCAGTCTTTGATTAGCTGTGCGCTCCGAGAATTTGCGCTGCAGGGACAGATGAATTGAGTCGAACGTCACGCGAGTCTCCTCCCGTTGTAGAACTCTCTCTCTTACTCTCACTCACTCACACATTTTGTTGCAAGAAATGTGGTATCTGTTAGGCAGTTTTTTTTCTTTAATTTGATATGATTTCTTGCATTTTTTTCAATATCGGCTAAATAGTGTCTGATTCTGCCAGTTAGGGTCTTATTCCGTTATAAATCATATCATATTTTATTTGTCACATGGCCGAAAACAACAGGTGTAGGTAGACCTTACAGTGAAATGCTTACTTACAAGCCCTTAACCAACAATGCAGTTTTAAGAAACATACCCAAAGAAATAAGAAATAAAAGTAACAAATACTTAAATAGCAGCAGTATTGTGCAGGGGCACCGGTTAGTCGGGGGAATTGCGGTAATATGTAGGTAGAGTTATTAGATAATAAGCAGAGAGTATGCAGCAGCACAAAAAGGGGGGGGGGGCAATGCAAATAGTTTGGGTAGCCGTTTGATTAATGTTCAAGAGTCTTGTGGCTTTGGAATAGAAGCTATTTAGAAGCCTCTTGGACCTAGACTTGGTGCTCCGGTATCGCTTGCCGTGCGGTAGCAGAGAAAACAGTCTATGACTAGGGTGGCTGGAGTCTTTGACAATTTTTAGGGCCTTCCTCTGACACCGCATAGTATAGACGTCCTGGATGGGAGGAAGATTGTCCCCAGTGATGTTCTGGGCCATACACACTACCCTTTGTAGTGCCATAGTGCGGTCAGAGTCCGAGCAGTTGCCATACCAGGTAGTGATGCAACCAGTCATGCTCTCAATGGTGCAGCAATAGAACCTTTGAGGACCAATGCCAAATCTTTTCAGTCTCCTAAGGGAGAATAGGTGTTGTCGTACCCTCTGCACGATTGTCATGATGTGCTTGGACCATGCTAGTGTGTTGGTGATGTGGACACCAAGGAACTTGGACCTCTCAACCTGCTCCACTGCAGCCCCGTCTATGAGAATGGGGGCGTGCTCGGTCTTCCTTTTCCTGTAATCCACAATCATCTCCTTTGTCTTGATCACATTGAGGGAGAGGTTGTTGTCCTGGCACAACACGGCCAAGTCTCTGACCTCCTCCCTATAGGGTGTCTCGTTGTTGTCTGTGATCAGGCCTACCATGTTGTGTCATTGACAAACTTAAGTGCCTGGCCATGCAGTCATGAGTGAACAGGAGGGGACTGAGCACGCACCCCTGAGGGGCCACCGTGTTGAAGATCAGCATGGCTGATGTGTTGTTACCTACCCTTACCACCTGGGGGTGGCCCATCAGGAAGTCCAGGATCCAGTTTCAGAGGGAGGTGTTTAGTCCCAGGGTCCTTAGCTTCGTGATGAGGTTTGAGGGCACTATGGTGTTGAATGCTGAGCTGTAGTCAATGAATATCATTCTCACATATGTGTTCCTTTTGTCCAGGTGGGAAAGGGAAGTGTCGAGTGCAATAGAGATTACATCATCTGTGGATCTGTTGGGGCGGTATGCAAATTGGAGTGGGTCTAGGGTTTCTGGTGTTGATGTGAGCTATGACCAGCCTTTCAATGCACTTCATAGCTACAGACATGAGTGCTACGTGTCAGTAGTCATTTAGGCAGGTTACCTTAGTATTCTTTGGCATAGGGACTCTGGTCGTCTGCTTGAAACATGTTGGTATTACAGACTCAGACAGGGAGAGATTGAAAATGTCAGTGAAGACACTTGCCCGTTTATCAGCGCATGCTCGGAGTACACATCCTGGTAATCCGTCTTACCCTGCCTGTGGCCTCGTGAATGTTGACCTGTTTAAAGGTCTTACTCACATCGGCTATGGAGAGCGTGATCACACAGTCTTCCGGAACAGCTGATGCTCTCATGCATGTTTCAGTGTTACTTGCCTCAAAGCGTCTGGTAGGGTCGTGTCACTGGGAAGCTCGTGGCTGTGCTTCCCTTTGTAGTCTGTGATAGTTTGCAAGCCCTGCCACATCTGATGAGTGTCGGAGCCGGTGTAGTACAATTCGATCTTAGTCCTGTATTGATGCTTTCCCTGTTTGATGGTTCGTCGGAGGGCATAGCGGGATTTCTTATAAGCTTCCAGGTTAGAGTCCCACTCCTTGATACCGTTAGCTCTACCCTTTAGCTCAGCGCGGATGTTGCCTGTAATCCATGCCTTCTGGTTGGGATAGGAAGGTACAGTCACTGTGGGGACGACATCATTAATACACTTATTGATGAAGCCAGTGACTGATGTGGTTGTACTCCTCAATGACATCAGAAGAATCCCAGATCATATTTGAGTCTGTGCTAGCAAAACAGTCCCGTAGCTTAGCATCTGATTCATCTGACCACTTTTTTATAGACCAAGTCACTGGTGCTTCCTGCTTTAGTTTTTGCTTGTAAGCAGGAATCAGGAGGATATAATTATGGTCAGATTTGCCAAATGGAGGGCGAGGGAGAGCTTTGTACGTGTCTCTGTGTGTGGCGTAAAGGTGGTCTAGAGTTTTTTTCCCCCCTCTAGTTGCACATTTAACATGCTGGTAGAAATTTGGTAAACCAGATTTACCTTTCCCTGCATTAAAGTCCCCGTTCACTAGGAGCGCCACCTCTGGATGATCTTTTTACTGTTTTCTTATGGCCGTATACAGCTCATATACTGCGCTCTTTGTGCCAGCATCGGTTTGTGGTGGTAAATAGACAGCTACAAATAATATAGATGGTCTACATCTCATCATGAGATACTCTACCTCAGACGAGACTTCCTAAGATATCGTGCACCAGCTGTTATTTACAAATATACATAGACCGCCACCCCTTGTCTTACCAGAGGCTGCTGTTCTATCCTGCCGATACAGTGTGTAACCCACCAGCTGTATGTTGTTCTGGAAAGTTCTCCATAACATGTGTGGCCATTATACATTTCAGGATGGTCCGCAAGACTAGTGCACTCTGCATTAGACATGCACCTGTCTGGGGAGTGGACATGACTGGTTATTTCTGTAACAAGTTGTATGGCCTAATATGTAATTTTGCTATGGTTACACCTCTTGGAACTTATCCAGAACATGGGTGTTCCTTTCAGATGAGCTAGCAGAAAGAATCAACGATCTGCTATTAGAAGCTTTGTCAGTTCATTTTTCAATGTATCCATTTTTTGTACTCCTGTTTTGCTTTGTAGTGTGTTAACCAATAAATTAAATTCACATTCATGTTTTTATTTAAGCTGCGTTGGCCAAAACATATTGATAATCATCTATTCAGAGAGAAACATAGCAAACCCAATGTAGTGCTCATTGCTATGGAAACCCCCCTCCAGCTGTGCTAACTCACATTTACTTCCATGGCTGTGGCCCTTATAGAGGCATATGTAATACCAACAGCACTAAGTTCCTCCATTGTGGTGAGGGGAACCTCTGCTGTCATCGGACTCTCACGTTAATGTGTGCAGACATCACACACTGTTATCACACACACTTTATTTGTATTTATTTGTATTTCACCTTTATTTAACCAGGTAGGCCAGTTGAGAACACCTTTATTTAACCAGGTAGGACAGTTGAGAACACCTTTATTTAACCAGGTAGGCCAGTTGAGAACACCTTTATTTAACCAGGTAGGCTAGTTGAGAACACCTTTATTTAACCAGGTAGGCCAGTTGAGAACACCTTTATTTAACCAGGTAGGCCAGTTGAGAACACCTTTATTTAACCAGGTAGGCCAGTTGAGAACACCTTTATTTAACCAGGTAGGCCAGTTGAGAACACCTTTATTTAACCAGGTAGGCCAGTTGAGAACACCTTTATTTAACCAGGTAGGCCAGTTGAGAACACCTTTATTTAACCAGGTAGGCCAGTTGAGAACACCTTTATTTAACCAGGTAGGCCAGTTGAGAACACCTTTATTTAACCAGGTAGGCCAGTTGAGAACACCTTTATTTAACCAGGTAGGACAGTTGAGAACACCTTTATTTAACCAGGTAGGCCAGTTGAGAACACCTTTATTTAACCAGGTAGGCCAGTTGAGAACACCTTTATTTAACCAGGTAGGCCAGTTGAGAACACCTTTATTTAACCAGGTAGGCCAGTTGAGAACAAGTTCTCATTTACAACTGCGACCTGGCCAAGATAAAGCAAAGCAGTGGACAAAAACAACAACACAGAGTTACACATAAACAAAAGTACAGTCAATAACACAATAGAAAATCTATGTACAGTGTGTGCAAATGTAGAAGGTCAGGGAGGTAAGGCAATAAATAGGTCATAGAGGCAAAGTTATTACAATTTAGCATTAACATTGGAGTGATAGATGTGCAGATGATGATGTGCAAGTAGAGATACTGGGGTGCAAAAGAGCAGGAAGATAAATAAAAAATAAGGGGATGAGGTAGTTGGGTGGGCTATTTACAGATTGGCTGTGTACAGGTACAGTGATCGGTAAGCTGCTCTGACAGCTGATGCTTAAAGTTAAAGAGGGAGATATGTCTCCAGCTTCAGTGATTTTTGAAAATATTTCCAGTCATTGGCAGCAGAGAACTGGAAGGAAAGGCGGCCAAAGTAAGTGTTGGCTTTGGGGATGACAAGTGAAATATACCTGCTGGAGCATGTGCTACGTGTGGGTGTTGCTATGGTGACCAGTGAGCTGAGATAAGGTGGGGCTTTACCTAGCAAAGACTTATAGATGACCTGGTCAAGGGCTGTCAAGTCTGGGGTGAACCAAGGGCAATATCTGTTGTTAGTTCTAAATTTTTTGAATGGGGCATGCTTATTTAAGATGGTGAGGAAAGCACTTTTAAAGAGCAACCAGGCATCCTCTACTGACGGATGAGGTCTATATCCCTCCTGGATACCCGGGCCAGGTCGATTTAGAAAGGCCTGCTCGCTCAATTGCTTTAGGGAGCGTTTGACAGTGATGAGAGGTGGTAGTTTGACCGCGGACCCATTACGGACGCAGGCAATGAGGCAGTGATCGCTGACATCCTGGTTGAAGATGGCAGAGGTGTCTTTAGAGGGAAAGTTGGTCAGGATGATATCTGATGAAAACATCAGACCAACTCAATAAACACTACAGACTGTGTGCCAAACACTTTGATCCGGCTATGGTTTGTAAAACCAGCCCTTACAGAACAGTACTGAAGGATACTGCTATTCCAACCATATTTGATTTAGCCCATGGTTACGGATTTAGGGTTGTACCTGGTAAATTCCTTGATCATTTGTGTGAGATTGAGGGCATCTAGCTTAGACTGTAGAACGGCCGGGGTGTTAAGCATATCCCAGTCACCTAACAGTATGAACTCTGAAGATAGATGGGGGGAAATCAATTCACATATGGTGTCCAGGGCACAGCTGGGGGCTGAGGGGGGTCTATAACAAGCGGCACCGGTGAGAGACTTATTTCTGGTGGATTTTTAAAAGTAGAAGCTCAAACTGTTTGTGCACAGACCTGGATAGTATGACAGAACTCTGCAGGCTATCTCTGCAGTAGATTGCAACTCTGGCCACTTTGGCAGGTCTATTTTGTCGGAAAATGTAGTAGTTGGGGATGGAAATTTCTGAATTTTTGGTGGCCTTCCTAAGCCAGGATTCAGACATGGCTAGGACATCTGGGTTGGCAGAGTGTGCTAAAACAGTGAATAAAACAAACTTAGGGATGAGGCTTCTGATGTTAACATGCATGAAATCAAGGCTTTTACGGTTACAGAATAATGGGAGTGGTGCTGGGGACTGCAGGGCCTTGGTTAACCTTTACATCACCAGAGGAACATAGGAGGAGTAGGATAAGGGTACGGCTAAAGGCTATAAGAACTGGTCATCTAGTGCGTTCAGAACAGGGAGTTAAAGGAGCAGATTTCTGGGCGTGGAAGAATAGATTCAAGGCATAATGTACAGACAAGGGTATGGTAGGATGTGAGTACAGTGTAGGTAAACCTTGGCATTGAGTGACGATGAGAGATGTTTTGTCTCTAGAGTTAGCAGTTAAGCCAGGTGAGGTCACCGCATGTGTGGGGGGTGGGACAAAAGGGCTGTCTAAGGCATATTGGGCAGGGCTGGGGGCTCTACAGTGAAGTAAGAAAATAATCACTAACCAAAACAGCAATAGACAAGGCATATTGACATTAGGGAGATGCATGTGTAGCCGAGTGATCATAGGGTCCAATGAGTAGCACTATGTGAGTCAGGGAGCCGATTCAGTAATTGCTACTACGCTAGGCGAGCTGGAGACACGGCAATTCAGACAGCTAGCGGGCTAGCGGGCTGTTGCAACGGAAGAGCCTGTTGAAACCACCTCGGGCGATTACGTTGTACCCAAGAATTAGCTGGTGGACCTCTTTGGCAAGCCGGGAGATGGACCTAGCTCGAAGCTAGCTCAAGGCTAACTGGTGCTTGCTTCGGGACAGAGACGTTAGCTAGGAGTAGCCACTCGGATTGCAGATAGCCAGCTGCGATGATCTGGTGTAAAGGTTCAGAGCTAGCGGTAGAAATCCAGAGATGTGGTAGAGAAGAAGCATTCCGATATGCTCTGGGACAATATCGCGCTATGCAGACTGGCAGGTATGTCCGAGTTAACGGTGAAGACTGCTAGCAGTGGCTAACTGACTACTAGCTAGTAGCTAGTTAGCTGGCTAGCTTCAGATGGGGGTTCCGGTTCTAAAGTATAAAAATAGCAGATCCATACCACATTGGGTGAGGTGGGTTGCAGGAGTGTATGTTCAGTCCGTAGATGGAAAGTGAGATTAAAATATATACGAAGAAAATGAGGAAAACGATAGATAAAACAATATTTACACGGGACAAGACAAAACACACGTTCGACTACTACGCAATCTTGGATGCTAATAGGTCCTGTAGTGGGGTGGCAGGGCAGCGGTCATGTATCGGTGGGGGGATGTGAGGGGGAAAGGTCTGGGGGTATGTAAGTCCTTGTGGGAACTGTACATGACTGCATGTTGCTTTAATATGCAAGTAGAAAGCCAATGTGTGTGTGTAAGGGATACATAGGTGTGCAAGGTCAGTGTAGTGTTAATAGTTAAAGGTAGGCTTGTGCTGTTTGTTCCAGGGTTAAGTGCCTTGCTCAAGGGCACATCTACAGATTATTCACCTAGTCGGCTTGAGGATTCACACCAAAGACCGTTTGGTTACTGGGGCAACACTCTTAATCACTAGGCTACCCTACATGAATCCTAGCCCGTCACTGTGACTGGGATTATACATCAACACCTTCGGCACCTCTTTAATATCATTGAAACTCAATTCCAAGTCTCTGTTGGAAATCATTCTTTCTCTTCATGGCACTTCCTGCTTTAAATAAAGATTAATAATTGACTTATTTAGGCCCATCGCCCCATGAACAACATACAGTAGGCTGTCAACGATGCTTCTCCAGCAAACTTAACTTTGGGCAGTCTTCTCCATCTCATTCCAGGAGTTGCCCATCTTTCTGTGCTCTGTTTAGATGTAATAATAAATAAATAAATAAAATAAAGGTTAGATGAAAAACAATCCTCACATGAAGGATTGCACACAAACACTCACTCATTGTATGTTGAATCTGTAGGTTGTTTTGCTAAATGGAGGCGTCATAGATGCAAGTACTGCAATGTGTTACACATGCAGTAGATGATGATTATAGGCATGGCAGCAAAGATGTGACTGTTTTGCTGGCTGTGCCAATGTTATTAAAACTGAGTCCTAAACATTGTGTTGGCTCTGGATCTGAGTGTGAAAAATGGTCTAGCACACATTAGAAGCAAAGGAATATACTGTAGGATTGATGAAACTCAAAACTCTGATTGGAGACATCTATAAAGATAAAGTACTATTACGTTATTCTAAAGAGCACAATGAAAAAATAGCAGTGCTCCATTCTGAATCATTCACACACATCTGATTCTCACTTTTGGTTCAAGTGTTCAGTCAATTAAACGTATGCCACATATGCGCTTGATGTTTTACAGTAGTGTCAAAATGTGTCAAAATGTGTCATCTTTGTTAGTAGGCTGGCTCCTCCTTCCTGTACATCTGTCTGCTATGTTAAATGGGGGATGGCAGTCATGTATGCACATAACTTGACTCGCTTGACTCGTTATTTTCAGCTCCTAGTGGAGCAAAGGGCCTCAGCGGTGCATATCCAGCGAATTCTGTTCTGGGCGGTTTTCTTGACTTCATTCCAGGTGGTTCATACATGCCTTTTTCATCCCAGTCTCCACAGTCCTGAGTTTATTATATATTTTTCTTCTTTTTGTGGATCCATTTGTAAATATCCAAGTTTTCTGCTGAACACTGCACATTGCTCTATAAGAAACGCCTGACTTCACCTGAAAGACTTCCTGCCATCTCCCTTGGCCGTGATACATCTTACAGTCTCACATCTTTATATACATCAGATTTTATGTACAAATTGTTCCAGGTAAGGTAGAGTAAAACAAAAAAAATTTAATGATTCAAGACCCTCCTCTCTTGACACTTTTAATTGGAAAATAATGTCCATCAATCGCATTACCACCCTACAAGATGAGTCAGAGGTTGTCTTAGCAGATGCGCAAACTGTTTACGTATCACCCTCCATTAATTCGTGGAAGATAGGTAGATAATGGCTTTTAAATTACCGTGATGGCACTCAAGTGTAAAGCTCATAATTGTGCCTGAGCCTTGTCAGTGGGAGTGGGTTGCGACATGAGCTTGGCACAGTGCTTCCTCCTATGAAGACATGCTAGTACATAAATTAGATGTGGAGATGAAACAGTCTGTCTGGAGAGTCTAATTGATCTGAGAGAGTGGCTCTCTAAGCCCCCAGAACGTAAATTCCCACTTATCTGGGCAAACTCTGAACATGCCCCTCATGCCTCAGGAATAAAGATGCCAAAAATAGGATGTGGTTTCTCCCTCCACCCTGCTTACCGGCACAGTGCTGTCTGAAGATATTTTCTGGCTGATGAACACCTGCCTAAGGAGAATACACAGCCCGGTAAGTAATAGTAGCTGTATGAGCTGATGCATGAACATCATTGTGACCTTTGACCTTTTACCATAGTGTCTGAATGAAAAATACATGAATGAAAATACAGATATACTTACCTGGCAGGGCAGACACCTTAATCATGAAGGAGGTTCACCCAGGGAGAGGCTTAGCTGCTGCACTCCGGCTGTGCTGACCGTTGCAAATTCTCCAAATGTGGCAATCTCCACTGCATCATTTGTGGTAGTCAGATCATAAAAAGAGATTTCAGGAGTGCGCTTAGCTACTCATTTTACTGCTAGTGTTGATAAGTTTGTATGAAGTGAGATTGTTCTCTAAAAACTGAACTAGTCACTGGTCAGTGAGGAAAACAGAGAAAAGAGGAGGGGGAGACCCATTATTCACCTGTGATGCTGACCAGCTGTGTTGAAGCGCTAAGAGACTTGGAGAAGAAGACCCCTAGAAGACCAGAGTGACACCCCGATGGATTCTGATCCTTTGTTTACCACAAAAAAAGTCTGAGCCTCTCCCCCCTCCCTTCTCCCCCTCATTGCTAGGCATCTCAGGGGGGAGGAAGCCTGGGAAACTATGACTTCACTGTTTTTCAGGCACAAAGATCCATTGTGAAGCATGTTCAGTATTTCATTCTAAAGAGCCAGAGTGGGAGCCACTGCTAGTCTCCACACCAAACTGAGGCACAAGGGAAACAATGTCCACACCCAGGGATTCTGTCTGGGCCTTGTCAGAGAAACAGAATTAGAATCATACTGTAAGAGAGAGAAATAATGAATATAATATAACACTTTGGTATTTGAAACCTTACATTGAGGTTAATTTCTGTGGTGCTGTGGTGTTTCTCTGTAGATACTTTCTATAATATGCTACATAATTTGCTTTTCATACGAAAAACAACTATTACAACTAACTTTATACAAACTAGATACGAAAAAGTGGTGTCTCTTTACAAATGCAGCAAATTATCTCTGCTTGGGAATATTCCCCCAAAAAACTATAAGTGTAAAATCCAGCAATATTACACCTAAAGCTAAATTAATAATACATTTCGTACATATTATACCACTGGGAGAAAGGAGAGTGTAATCATCTGTTGAAGTAAAGAGGTAGGAGTGAGAGAGTGTGAATACCCGACTTGACCTTTGACTGCTGGAGGTCAGAAGTCAGGGCTCATCAGAGATATGAGATTGCAGAGAGGGGGATAAGCTTCCAGGAGAGATCCATAATTTTCCTCTCATCTCTTCTCCTCTCGCTCGCTCGCTCGCTCACTTAATCCATCCAGGGATGGCTTTGCATGGACATTATAGCCTTTCATATTACCAATAATCCCTGAGAAATGACTAAGGCGCTATACACTCCCAGGCTCAGAGGAATCCCTAATGAGAGCTATATACAGTACTTTCTCCAGTGTAGGATTGGTTTCCTCACAGTCCATAAACATTGTTACTCACAATAGACATGTCATACCTGAATGGAAAATAAAATGAGTCATGTCACTTTCTGTCTATTGATTCGATGCGGTGGGTGCCAGCGTTGGGTTGCATTCGCTTCATATTGATTAAGTTTAGATTCTCTCTCAGTTCACCAAAATGACATTTTCTCGAAGGCCTGCCCTTTACAGTGACAAGAAATATGCATGAGATGACTGCTGACATAGCTGATATCTTTGGTGAAAAATGAAAAATCCATGCCAAATAATTACTATAAAATAACAATATTCACTGGAACAGAAGAAGAAAAAATGATACCTGAAAGAGAGCGACCCTGCTCGCTGTATTTGCTGGTTTGTGACCCGCTAGCAATCGCAGGAATAAGGCAACCTCAAAGTTACACACAGGTAGGGGAATTCCATAACAATACCTATTTGTTGGCATTGTTAGTGACCCATTCTAGTTCACCTTCTGAAAATACATAAAAGAAACATGTCTCGTTATGGTCCCATTAATTGTCATTACCCAAGACATACGTGCCCCTGTACACTCATTAGAAATCTTCAATATTTCCTGCATCATAAACTGGCCTCAAAGTTTTTATTTTATGATCCACATCTGGATCTCAGCTGCACTGGGCTCTGTATTGTTCTTTGTCACCGTTAAGTGAATTCAGTTTATGAGTCACTGAATTTAATTTGTTCAACTAAGTGAGAGAGGCTCGGGACTCTTTCTAGTTTACTCTAAGGCCTTGACTGAAATCCAAGGGGGAGGAGTGGCGGTCTAATACTATGGTCAATCATTTTCAGGAGTTCCCTGATAATGTCCCTGATGCCAGGTTTCTGCAAATGCTTAGTACAACATAACACAATTAGGGCTGTCATAGTTAATCAGTTAACTTTTTGTAATTTTAGTGCACCATTTTTCATGATTCTTGTAATGCTTTATATAGAAATATTATTTGAAAAAATATTGAATTTCACGAGGGAGCGATGTCTGCATAGGGGTGCAGATTGTAAACATGCACAGAAGCTCTGGCGAGGACCATGGCGTCTTCTTTTTTCTCTACTATAGCCCATAGAAACGCATTGAATAACACATTCATGAATGGAAAAAAGTCAGTTAAAAAGACAGTCCAATAGTAATAATAAGGTTTTGAAGTGCCTGTCCTATATTTAGGAGATCTAAAGAAAGCTCAGTAATATATTGTAGTTTTTTTGGACACACATTTAACCCCTCATTTTTGTTGGCACAAAACTACCTACATGCTTCCATTAATTTATATGGGTTACCTTCAGATGAGTCCCGTGACACTTGTGGGGGTCATAGATCAAAACGAAGAACACCATCGTGTTCTGTTTCCACAGAGTGGTCATTTTAATTTGTAGACCAAACCGTTCGGATGCTACAGACGTGAGAAGACCACACCTTCCACCGCAGATGCGGAAGGCCAACATAGGCAGATTCGGTGGACTGAGACGCAGAGATCTGTAGCTTAGATTGACAGATTTTAATGCAGATTTTTTTAATGTTACTTGGATTATAGACTCTTAATCATGGTTAAATGTTTTCTATCGTTTCACAGCCCTGAATAGAGTACATCTTTATTTTCCATGGTACAGTGAATAAAATAAATGTGTCTTCTGCTCTCATTACTTAACCTCCCCAGATGGCACACAACACACACAAAGTTGTGAGGAGCCCTGTGTATAAAAATGAAGAGCAAGTGCTTTTGTACAAATATAGTAATATGACAAAACATCCAGTGGGACCCTTGGAATTACCTGATTCATATGAAAGTAGAATCCTCAGTATTCCTCCTCTGTATGTATAACAAAGATGTATACCTATTTAAACCATGCAGTGTTTGGTCAATGCTACAAACCAGAAACGAAGTGCATATGTGATCATATTGACTTCAAAGTAGGTATAGAATCTTATTAGCACAGCTCGTCTAGCAGTCACTTATCCCCTTATGATTAATACCACATTGAGAGAGACCCTGTGGAACACTCTCACCAAAGACCCTTTAAATCCCTAAAGATTTTTCCTTTATCATATGTGATTGCTTAGAGCTCCATTTCATGCTAGTGAATAAAGTCATGCTGGAGAGCCAGAGCCTGCATTCTCAGCTTCACTCAGTGGGAGATTATAGGCCCAACACTGAGAATAGAGGAGAAGTGTCAGAGGGTACCTCCCAAATGTTACCCTATTCCCTTTATAGTGCACTGCTTTTGACCAGGGCCCATGGGGAATAGGGTGCCATTTGGAACGTACATTGAGTGTGAGTATAGTTATCCAGACAGACACTCCGTGGCCATCTGACACTCAGCAGAAGTGGCAGAAGTGGAAGCTCTAATTGTGCTGATTGAATGGACCAAAGGGGAGGGGCAGACAAAAGGAGAGTGTCACTGTGGCCCCTTATGAGTGACCCCAGGGCTGTGGGATGCTGATAGAGGACTATAATAGGGATGGACAGGACTGTTTGGTACAAACACATAGAGGTACCTCATACTTAACCCTGAGATGAGTTACCAGATCTCACCCTGTGTTCTATTGGGTTTTTATATGCCTCTATCTATCTATCCTCCTCTCATATCACTTATTTGGCTAATAACATTATTTCATATAATACTGATGGATTTTATCTAGAACTTACCTATATGTTTAAAGTTCCTGCAGTTTGAGATTGTTTTTGTATAGATTTCTCTGACCCTCTGTCTGCAGCACCATGTAGCCACCTGCTGTGTGGGAGTGTTCTTTCTCTGGCGTCAACAAACACCCACGGTCCTCTCAGACTCCACACAGACTAATCTATGTGTAACTTTTAACACGGAGGAGTACAAAACTCTATTAGCTTAATTAGCAAACTCAAATGATGTTTGATTGTTATGGCTTCACATGTACAGTATTAAGAATAGTGCTGGATGGTGTGCTTCTTGTAAACTTAGTTACAATTAGAGCCCTGAGTTTTTCCTGACCATGACCAGGGAAAACTCTGAGCCCTTATTATACCTGGCTAGTTGTAACATGTAGTTGCAATACCACTATCTGTTCACCACTTTTCACAAAGAAAAAAAGGCACGTTCTGTGGGATGTTCCCCAATATACAGTATAGCTGGTCTGGTGTTCGATGATAGATGAGAGTTAACTCAAGCACTGAACTAGACTTCCAGCCGATGACAATCGCAGCTGCTCGTCTCGTCACACAATTAATCAAATATGTAGATGTGACATACAGGAACAGTTATTCTACTCCCCATTTACTGGATAAGTATGGATAAGTGCTAAGGATGGGTGGTGAAAGGAAAGTGATGATTGATTTTCAAAACCCCAGATGTGTAGGACTGACCAGACTACAACTATGGTCTGAACAAACAAATAAAGGGGTGTATGCAATATATCCTAAGCGTGAAAAAGACGAATGCATGATTCCTCAAGAGAGCAGAGGTGACACTGTTTAAAGATTATAGGCTTTCATCCCTCCCTCTTGGATATGGCATGTCTTATACAGCATAATAATAAGCCATTTTATCAAACATAAATATTGCTAATGTCAGGTAGACCTACTTTTTCATTCCTTTTCTGGAAAACAGTGGATAGACTGAGAGGAAATACAGTTCTCATGGCCACCCTTCCATGGAGAGCTCATTTTCCTGGGCAAGCTGTCAGGTTCCCCTAATTATAAACAGAACGTACGCTATGAAACGTATATTGGCCTGGGAGAAAGATGTCAAACAAATACAGCAGTTTTGATAAGCTACCCACTTTGAAAAAATATATTTGTCTTATTTTTCTTTTGTTCTTGTTATTTCTCATTCTTTCTATATTTTACCCCCTTTCTTTTCTTGTTTGGGATTGGGTGTGTGTGTGTGTGTGTGTGTGTGTGTGTGTGTGTGTGTGTGTGTGTGTGTGTGTGTGTGTGTGTGTGTGTGTGTGTGTGTGTGGAATGGCTGACAAAGTGGAGTGTGTGAGGGTTAACAGAGGATGGTGTTTGGTGGATGGATCTTTCAGGTGGGCAGGCAGCTACAGCCCCTCCAGCCCCTTGCAGCAGGGAGCAACAAACAATCCCATCTGGACCACAGACACCCAGTCCTGTGATACAGGCTGCCATGGTGTTGTTTCTATTCTTTCTCTCTCTTTTCTCTTTTTAGAATTTCAACTCATGCATTCATTTTCACCCACTCAGTGTTAAGTTAGGGTGATCAAATCAAATGTTATTTGTGACATGCGCAGAATACAACAGGTGTAGACCTTACCGTGAAATGCTTACTTACAAGCCCCTAACCAACAATGCAGTTCAAGAAATAGAGTTAAGAAAAACAAATGTATTTAGTAAATATTATCAATCAAAAAGTAACACAAAAAATTAGGCTATATACAGGAGGTACCGGTACTGAGTCAATGTTGGGGGATACAGGTTAGTCAAGGTAATTTGTAAAGTAACTATGTGTCACGTTCTGACCATAGTTCTGTTAGTTTATTCTTTGTTTTAGTATGGTCAGGGCGTGAGTTGGGGTGGGCAGTCTATGTTTGTTTTTCTATGTTGGGTTTTGTGTTCGGCCTAGTATGGTTCTCAATCAGAGGCAGGTGTCGTTAGTTGTCTCTGATTGAGAATCATACTTAGGTAGCCTGGGTTTCACTTTTGGTTTGTGGGTGTTTGTTTCCGTGTGAGTGTTTGGGCCACACGGTACTGTTTCGGTTTTCATTTTATTCACATCGTTTATTGTTTTGTATTTCAGTGTTCAGTTCGTTTCAATTAAATATGATCATGAACACTTACCACTTTGGTCCGATCCTTCTTCCACCGATGACAACCCTTACACTATGCATAGATAATAAACAGTGAATAGCAGCAGTGTAAAAACAAAGGGGGAGTGTCAATGTAAATAATCAGGGTGGCCATTTGATTAGTTATTCAGCAGTCTTATGGCTTGGGGGTAGAAGCTGTTAAGGAGCCTTTTGCTCCTAGACTTGGCGCTCCAGTACCACTTGCCTTGCGGTAGCAGAGGGAACCGTCTTTGACTTGGGTGACTGTAGTCTTTGACCATTTTTTGGCCCTTCCTCTGACAACGCCTAGTATATACAAACACCTTAGCCAAATACATTTCAACTCAGTTTTTCACAATTCCTGACATTTAATCCATTTAACAAAATCCCTGTCTTAGGTCAGTTAGGATCACCACTTTATTTTAACAATGTGAACTGTCAGAATAATAGTAGAGAGAATTATTTATTTAAACTTTTATTTCTTTCATCACTTTCCCAGTGGGTCAGAAGTTTACATACACACAATTCGTATTTGGTAACATTGCCTTTAAATTGTTTAACTTGGGTCAAACGTTTTGGGTAGCCTTCCACAAGCTTCCCACAATAAGTTGGGTGAATTTTGGCCCATTCCTCCTAACACAGCTGGTGTAACGGAGTCAGGTTTGTAGGTCTCCTTTGCTCGCACACATTTTTTCAGTTCTGCCCACAAATTTTCTACAGGATTGAGCTCAAGCCTTTGTGATGGCCACTCCAATACCTTGACTTTGTTGTCCTTAAGCCATTTTGCCACAACTTGGAAGTATGCTTGGGGTCACTGTCCATTTGGAATGCCCATTTGCGACCAAGCTTTAACTTCCTGACTGATGTTTTGAGATGTCAATATATCCACATCATTTATCTCCTCATGATGCCGTCTATGATGCTGCCACCCCTGTGATTCACGGTTGGGATAGTGTTCTTCGGCTTGCAAGCCTCCCCCTTTTTCCTCCAAACAAAACAATGGTCATTATGGCCAAACAGTTCTATTGTTGTTTCATCAGACCAGAGGACATTTCTCCAAAAGGTATGATCTTTGTCCCCATGTGCAGTTGCAAACCGTAGATGGCTTTTTTATGGCTGTTTTGGAGCAGTGGCTTCTTCCTTGCTGGGCGGCCTTTAAGATTGTTGATATAGGACTCATTTTACTGTGGATATAGATACTTTTGTACCTGTTTCCTCCAGCTTCTTCACAAGGTCCTTTGCTGTTGTTCTGGGATTGATTTGCACTTTTCGCACCAAAGTACGCGTCTCCTTGCTGAGCGGCATGACGACTGCGTGGTCCCATGGTGTTTATACTTGCGTACTATTGTTTGTGCAGACGGACGTGGTTCCTTCAGGCATTTGGAAATTGCTCTCAAGAATGAACCATATTTTTGGTTTACAATTGTTTTTCTGAGGTCTTGGCTGATTTCTTATCTGTCTGTAAACAATTTTGGGAAAAATTACTTGTGTCATGCACAAAGTAATGTCCTAACCGACTTGCCAAAACTATAGTTTGTTATTAACAAGACATTTGTGGAGTGGTTGAAAAACAAATTTGAATTATTCCAACCTAAGTGTATGTAAATTTCAGACTAAAACTGTAGGCCCTGGATTTCAGGAAGCTCGGCCCCAGTATTGCACTGGGCCTTACACACTACCCTCTGTAGTGACTTACAGTCAGATGCCGAGCAGTTGCCATACCAGGCGGTGATGCAACCGGTCAGGATGCTATCGATGGTGCAGCTGTATAACTTTTTGAGAATCTGGGTACCCATGCCAAATCTTTTCAGTCTCCTGAGGGGGAAAGGGAGTTGTCGTGCCCTCTTCACAGCTGTTTTGGTGTGTTTGGACCATGATAGTCTGTTGGTGATGTGGACACCAAGGAACATGACACTCTCGACCCGCTCCACTTCAGTCCCGTCGATGTTAATGGGGGCCTGTTCAGCCCTCCTTTTCTAGGAAGGCTAGAAGATGTTTATAGTACAAAACTGCTTTTAATGAAGCATAGCAAAACAATTCCCTTAGATTGGGTTTAGCCAATAACGTTGTGCTTGGCAAGGGCCAGGTGTGGTATTCTTAGTGTAACTTTAAGTTACATAAGTTATTGCTCACATCCAGATAGATTGCAAATAACTTTAGGCCTGTAAAGCCATTTGTGGTATAATCCCATTATTGTCACTGTAACATGTGAAGTCCTTTGTTGGAGTTTTTTTCAAATCAGGCAACCATCAAATCAATATTTTAATTTCCAGTCGACTGTTTATCTGCTTGCCAGTTCTGCATGCCTATATCTAGTCTATTCACATGTGGTTCACTACCACCCTCTTCTGGTGATTTATTGTAAACTCATCACATGCCTCCTATAATCTTTGCCCAGGGTTGTGAAATCCTGGGAAATCTCCAAATGGGAAATATACCATGGGACCTTTTTGTGGGGATTTTTTGCACACTGACTTACTCTTTTGTTCTCTTTGTCATCAAATAAGACTTACTCTTGAATACAAATAACAGGATTTACTTAGGTTTTGAACTTCAATTAAGTAGTGCTAGGTTCTGAACAGAGTAAAAACTCAAACGAACAACTAGGAAAAGCTCAAACCAGGTTTATTCACCCACTGGGTCATACAGCTGCAAAGACAACATACAAGTCACACAAGCACATCTTTATACCTTCCAACTAGGCAGAGTCATCTCCTTGCATGTCTAAGATAGGAAAGTAGTGTCTGTTGTTAGGCAGAAACATAGTAGATTCCTCTTACTGGTATTGTCATGGCCCTGCCGAAGTCTAGGACCCTCATGGGCTTGGAAATATGTGTGCGTGAGATAGGACTGTGTTCAGATGGCCTTCATGGTGGGCCTCTGTGGCCCCCCTCCCAGCAGTGTCTTTTGTCTTCAACTGTTGACCTTATCTCGAGTTGAGTCCCACATCCCTCGTGGTCCTGGTTCCGCAGCAACTGGCCGGCCTTATCAGGTACTAAAACTAGACTACTGTTGCCCTTTGCCTCCCTCGTTAGGAACATTCATATTCAACGATAACATATTATCAACTTTCTGCACTTCCCCTTTTCCCTCTCGGTAACTTTCCATATCACTCAGTAACTTTCCACACACAGAGTCCCTCTGTACCCTTCATCGACCCTAACACATTCCTTATACATGTAAAGTAATCAATAAGTTCTGGTATGGTTCTGGTATGGTAACATGAATAAGTATATTTCAAGCTAGAATCCAACAGTAGCCTAACATTGTACTTGTAGCCTACTTTGTAACATTGCTCAAATTATCCATCCAAAAAACATTATTTTAACAAAACTATCAATTTCAAATGATTTCTCATGTGCACCTGAACCCCCCCCCCCCAAAAAAGGCATTTCAAAATATAAATAAATGACCTGTCCACTTATTAAGCTCGTTGTTCATATTTTGTCCCTTTTCATCCTTAGTTGTTCACTCAGACTCTGATTTAATGTCCATTTCCTCCTTTGTGTCACTCTGAAGCTGTGTGCTGGACCCTAGTTCTGTTCCTGGCTCAAAAAGGTTAAGGTTCGCCCTAATAGCCACCAATTTCTCCACTCTGTTGTTTGTTAAACTGTTGCCCACCTTTGTTTTGGTTTTCCCAAAGAATGCTCTGAGGCGCAAAGAAGCTGCTGATGTTGGTGGGATCTGAAGGATCACAGAGGCGATGGGTGACAGGGCCTCAGATGCACAGAGACCCTTCCACCAGGTGTAGGGAGAAATGTGCTGGCATGATTGCCATATCCCATCCCCATTCCAAAGGCCTTGCTTGGTAGAAAACTTTGCCAGACTTGCCAGAACTTTGCCCTCATCAAGATTGAGGTGGTGTGAGAGGGTAGAAATCACATAGTATGCGCTGTTGATCTGTTCTCCAGAAAGTATTTGTTTCCCAATATGCTTTGGATCCAGCATGTATGCTGCTGCGTGAATTGGCTTGATACAAAACTCTCCACACAGCTCCAGAAATCGAACAACTGCCGTCTCCTCTGTGTTGAGTAGCAAGGCTGAAGGGAGGGCTGTGCTGATTTTGTCTTTTAAATCAGCAAAAAGCCTGAGAACATCTGACAAGACAGCATCCTCTCCTTCAATCTGATCAATGGCAAATGCGATCGGTGAGAGTAGTGTAAGATTGCGAACCACTCTCTCCCAAAACACATCATCAAGCAGTATTTTCCTGATGGAGATTTCAATTTCCACAGACTGTGATCTTGCCATTTCTTGCAGAGACTCCTTGTCTTTCAGAAGGCTGCTGTACATGGTGACAACCCCAGCCCATCTAATGTTGCAGGTCAGTTTCAGTGTGGTGTTATTTTTCTTTGTATTTTTATTGCTGTAGGTTGCTGACACTTCCTCTTTGCTCCTGACATCCTGTACAACTTGCTTGGCTGTCTTGTATAGTGTTTCCATTGTTTGCAAACTCATGATGTCCTTGATGAGTAGGTTAAGCCCATGAACCATGCACCCAATAGGTGTAATGTGAGGGTAGGCCTCCTCCACTTGTGCCCAGGCAGCCTTCATGTTTGCAGCACTATCAGTAACAACAGCAAACACCTTCTGTGGTCCAACGTCATTGATTACAGCCTTCAGCTCATCAGCAATGTGCGTGCTCGTGTGTGTGTTGTCCTTTTTGTCTGTCGTCTTGAAAACCAATGGTAGAGGAGTAGAGACTATGTAGTTTATGATGCCATCACCTTGTACATTTGACCACCCTTCGGAGACAACAGCAACACTGTCTGCCTTCTCTATTGTTTCCTTCACCTTTCCTTGCACTCTGTTGAACTCAGCTTCCAGTAAATTAGTAGACAGAGCATCTCTGTTCGGAGGAGAGTATCCAGGGCAAATAACATTGAAACATCTCTTCCAGTACACATTCTCACTGAGCATGAGGGGTGAGCCGGTGGCATATACAGCTCGAGCCAGGCACTCATCAGCATTCTTCTGGCTGTGGTCTTCCATTGTATGGCAGAACAATGGTTCTTGTGCGCTTTGATATAATGTTGCATTTTTGCATTTGGTTAAATGCACCTGCAACTTTGTGGCATTCTTTACATACTGCTTTGTACAGTAGTTGCACATGTACATAGTCTTCCCATCGTCATTAATGGCTGGGGTGAAATGCTTCCACACATCTGATACTAAACGTGGCATTCTTCCCCCTATAGAAATAAAGTGGGAATGTTTAAATTAGCCAACACATAACAGCATGAAACAACATGAAATGTTAAAGGCAGCCTACAGTATGCACTGGGAAATTAATAAAACAATAAGTTGGAAGTATGATTAGCCTATTGGGCTTGAAATGTTTTTATATACATGTGTTTTAGCTTGTGTGGAAATAGATAAGTGTGTAGTTATTTAAAGAACAAGGTGATCAATCAAAACCATAATCAACTTACCTTACTCACTAGGGAGGATATCGTTAACAATGGTATCCTGTCCTGATGTAGCAAATATAATATATGTATTGCTGAAGTATAAAGAATGGCTCCTTTCAAAAAGAGTACCGTGTTTCTCCACATAAAAAATACAGAACTGCTTCTAAAATTCCCAACATTACAAACAGTCCGTTGAAAATTTTCATGGAAATTTACCGGAAATGTACCTTTTTGACACCAGCTGCTATACAAGCGAGTAGATACAGCTATATAATGTTCGCTAAGCAACTTTATCCATGATAATATAATAATAACACGTCAACGAAAATACGTTTATCTACTGACCTATTTGTATTAATCCACAACTAGTGATAAATCAGAAAGGAATATGAAACGCGGAACTTTTTATTTTCGTTGCTGTAACCCGGAAGTACTTCTGTTACCCACATGGGTTTCCGTTTGCAGTTGTTTGAGGAACCATGAGAGTGCAGTGAACAAGCCATGAACTGAGCTTTTAAACAGCAAAACACCGGTAGGTTTCACCAAACAACCATTTGATTAAAAGGAATGCTGATAGCTGTTGCCAGATGTTTTGACTCGAGTAGCTTCGGCCAATTAGCTGGCTAGCCATAATAGCAGATATATCTGACATGTGCTTGCTGAGAAAATATTTCAGTCAAGCCTACAGCAAACCCGTGGTGATTTGTACTATTTGTGTACAATGGTGTTTCTATATATCTTCTCCAGGTACATTCCTGCTTCTTGTAGTCACTGGGAACATCAAAGTGCATTATTTATCCAGTGATTGGCAGCTTACAGTACCATGTCTTCACAAGACAGTATTGAGGGGCAGCAGTGCCCCCTGGCGGTGGGTGTGGAGACAAGCAGCCAGTCTGCCAGTGATGGAGAGACAGACTGTGAGGTCATTACGGTCACCATTGGAGCAACAGTCCCCACAGGGTTTGAAAACACTGCTGCAGAGGAAGTCCAGGAGAAGATTGGGGCTGATGCAACAATAAGCAAGGACCGCGGTCGAATATACTTCCAAATAACCACAGATAAGCTCTCACAGGTAAGATGCCATTGGCTTTGCCGACAGGGTATGCCTGGTGTCAAAACAACAAAGTCATTTCTGAAGATTATGATTTATTTCACGTGATTAGTAAATACGTTTTAAGGTCAACCCTGTTACGTGAACTTAACTCTCGTTTTACAATGGTGAAACTTCCTTTTTTTTTTTAAGAAACCGGTGAGCTGGTTCTGCTCTTTGGCCATTTTGTGGAGGAAAACTGAGTGGGTTGAGCATAACACGTCAACCCCGTTACCCATAGATAGATAGGCTAGAAATGTAAAAAAATATATATATAAAAAACATGAAGCTTGCATTCAATTGCCCCTCCCTGTTGCACACAGCAAGCTTCCATTTCTCCTGTGACAAGGGGAGTTATGATCATTTCAATCCTGTTACATCAAATCTGTTTGTTGTAATTGGCACTAATTGTATCTTTTCTTAATTTAACCTCTTGAGATGGGAAAACATGTTTTTTATAAAGTTGAACATGTGTACTTTATGACATAATGTTAAAATTAGGTGAAATAATTTGTTTTCTTTTACCAAATTACACTGCCCGAAAAGCACTCTATCAGTGGAACGACCCAACCTATTACTGTAACTGCAGAATTAGTCAATATCCTTTCATCTTGATTTACGAATATTGCAAAACCACCTTTTTTGGCTACTTTAATATGATTATTACAAGAGTGTTGTGAATATGATGAAATACAGATGCCATTTAAACCTAGTTTAAATGCTTGATAAAAAGCCTATTATTCTTTGTGTGGGCATCAAATCAAACTTTGTTTTCCACATGCGCCAAATACAACAAGTGTAGACTTTACTGTGAAATGCTTACTTACAAGCCCTTAACCAACAGTGCAGTTCAAGAAGAAAACATTTCCTGTAGTCCACAATCAGCTCCTTTGTCTTGCTCACATTGAGGGAGAGGTTGTTGTCCTGGCACCACACTGCCAGTTCTCTGACCTCCTCCATATAGGCCATCTTGTCGGTGATCAGGCCTACCACTGTTGTGTCGTCAGCAAACTTATTGATGGTGTTGGAGTCGTATTTGGCCACGCAGTCGTGGGTGAACAGGGAATGCAGGAGGGGACTAAGTACACACCCCTGAGGGGCCCCAGTGCTAAGGATCAGCATTGCAGACTCTTACCACCTGTTGCCTACTCTTACCACCTGGGGAGGCCCGTCAGGAAGTCCACGATCCAGTTGCAGAGGGAGGTGTTTAGTCCCAAAGTCCTTAGCTTAGTGATGAGCTTCGTGGGAACTATGGTGTTGAACGCTGAGCTGTAGTTGATGAACAGCATTCTCACATAGGTGTTCATTTTGTCCATGTGAGAAAGAGCGGTGTGGAGTGCGATTGAGATTGCGTCATCTGTGGATCTGTTGGGGCGGTATGCGAATTGGAGTGGGTCTAGGGTGTCCGGGAGGATGCTGTTGATGTGAGCCATGACCAGCCTTTCAAAGCACTTCATGGATACCGACGTGAGTGCCACGGGGCGGTAATAATTTAGGCAGGTTACATTTGCTTCCTTGGGCACAGGGACTATGGTGGTCTGCTTGAAACATGTAGGTATTACAGACTCGGTCAGGGAGAGGTTGAAAATGTAATTAAAGACACTTGACAGTTGGTCCACGCATGCTTTGAGTACACATCCTGGTAATCCGTCTGACTCAGTGGCTTTGGGAATGTTGACCTATTTAAATGTTTTGTTCACATCGGCTACCGAGAGCGTTAGCACACAGTCATCCAGAACAGCTGGTGCTCTCGTGCATGCTTCAGTGTTGCTTGCCTCGAAGTGGGCATAAAAGGCATTTAGCTCATCTGGTAGTCTCGTGTCACTGAGCAGTTCGTGTCTGGGTCTCCCTTTGTAGTCTGTAATAGTTTTCAAGCCCTGCCACATCCGACGAGCGTCAGAGCCGGTGTAGTAGGATTCAATCTTAATCCTGTATTGTCGCTTTGCTTGCTTGATGGTTCGTCTGAGGGCATAGCAGGATTTCTTATAAGCATCTGGATTAGTCTCCCGCTCCTTGAAAGCGGCAACTCTAGCCTTTAGCTCGATGCGGATGTTGCCTGTAATCCATGGTTTCTGGTTGGGATATGTACGTACAGTCACTGTGGGGATGACGTCATCGATGCACTTATTGATGAAGCCGATGACTGATGTGGTGTATTTAAAAAATATATATATTTAACAAGGCCAGTCAGATAAGAACAAATTCTTATTTACAATGACGGCCTAGGAACAGTGGGTTAACTGCCTTGTTCAGGGGCAGAACAACATATTATTATTCCACGATGCCATTGGATGAATCCCGGAACATATTCCAGTCTGTGCTAGCTAAACAGTCCTGTAGTGTAGCATCCGAGTCATCTGACCACTTCCGTATTGAGTGAGTCACTGGTGCTTCCTGCTTAAGTTTTTGCTTGTAAGCAGGAATCAGGAGGATAGAATTGTGGTCAGATTTTTAATTTTTTTTTTTTTTAATACAATGCATCAAACTTTTCATTAATTTTGTACACATTCATAATGGTTTGTTCACCTGGCTGTTACAGTACCATTGAGTAAATTCAAAATATAACCTAGCTTTTTTACCTGTGCCTCCTCTTTCTAGGTCCATAATCTGAGGTCTGTGGACAACCTGTTTGTTGTGGTTGAAGAGTATGACAACTATCAGTTTAAAGACTCAAAGGTATGTCTCTTTTCATTACAGCACAGCCAACCTGAATTCATACAGCCCCTACACATTCACTTCAATTATAACATTCATGTTGGTAATAAAAGAGAAGTCCCCTACACTTTATACCATGCTTTTTCCCTGTTAGGGTATTTGATAGAAACACTACCAATTCTGTCCAACAGGAGGAGACATTGGAGGACTTGCAGAAGCTGGCCTCCAAGCTGCCATGGACCAACGCACTAAAGGTCTGGAAACTGAACACCTCTCTGAAGAAGAAGAGGGGACCCCATAGACGGCCCCAAGGTCCTAAGGGGAAGGGACGGAGAGGCCGAAATTTCCAAGATAGAGGCAAAGCCAACAAAGACGTTGTGGAGACGGACACCATGGAGACGGTCACCGCAGAGATAGAGAAGCTGCAGCTGGAGCCTCAGGCACCTACTACAGGCCAAGGGGGCGGGTCACCTGACCTGGAGAACAGCCCCCTGGGTGAGCAGCAGGAGGTGGAGGGACAGGAGCCCGGACCAAAGGCCCTGAAGTTTCGTGTGACGTGCAGCCGAGCAGGAGACAAGCACAGCTTTTCCTCCAACGAGGCCGCCAGGGACTTTGGTGGTGCCGTGCAAGACTTCTTCCAGTGGAAAGCAGACATGACCAAGTTTGATATTGAGGTAAAAATAACATAACATTGCATCCTGTTCCAACGGGACTGGCACCCACTGAATTCCTCTGCCCTAGCCAGGCTTGTCAAGATAAGCCTGCGAGAGACAACTTAATTGATTACATTACAAAAAAAACAAACAGGTTAGGAATAACAGTTCTGAGAGTAAATATTTGACCTTAAAATAAATAGGTGGGGTCACATAATGTGAAATGGAAGTGTGTTTTCATTATGATTTCACTGTGCGTTTGTGTGTGTGTTGGCAGGTCCTTCTGAACATACATAACGTTGAGGTGGTGATTGGCATTGCCCTGACAGAGGAGAGTCTCCACAGAAGAAACATCACCCACTTTGGACCCACCACGCTGCGCTCCACCCTGTGCTATGGCATGCTCAGGTCTCCTACTCTCCCTCCATTCACACTCAGTATAGTCAAGCTAAACGGAAAGCTTTCTCTACCTCATGCCTGCACTTTGATAATACATGGGTGAAATACGGATTGTGATAAAAGAACCCCGTTCTGTGATTTCTTGATGCAACCTATTTTGATATACACAACACATACAGCAATTGTAGTGCTTCGTTAAGGTATGTTGCCTCTAATTGATTCAAATTTGTGAATATCAAATGACAACTGTGATATTTGTCTCTTTCATTGGACAGACTCTCTAAGCCTCAGTCATCTGATGTTATACTTGATCCCATGTGTGGAACTGGAGCAATACCTTTAGAGGTAAGAAGGAGAATCACAATACACTGTTATTAAAAAGAGAAAATATGACTACGGTAACTGACTTTGCCTTCCATGAAGTAGTAATCAGATAGTATAGCCTACTGAGTAATTGATTGTCTCGATCAGGGAGCCATTGAATGGCAGCAGGCATTCTACCTGGCCGGAGACAACAATGACATGGCAGTGAGCCGCACAGTCAACAACATCTGTCACATCCAGAAGAAGAGACTAGACAAGAGCAGGTGAGACACAACAAATCAAACCATACACAAGTTACTTTATGTGAATTAGTCACCCCTCAAAGTCAGACTTTGAAGAAGAAATGCAAGACAAAGTGATGAGACCCATTTGATCGTTAGTTGTGTTAACTCCATTTACTCCCCAACCCTGCAGTACGCCAGGGTTGCCCATAGACACAGTGCAGTGGGACCTGTGCCATCTACCCATGAGAACCAACTCAGTGGACATCATCATCACTGACATGCCCTTTGGGAAGAGGTAGGAACCACAGAACTATTTCAATTAGGACCTACACTCAACATTGACTAAACCTCCTAGATATTGCTCATTTCTGCATGGAATGTATTGCTATTGTTTCCGTGGCTGAGGTGTACATTGTGTGGTTTTGTTATAGAATGGGCTCCAGGAAGAAGAATTGGGACCTGTACCCACCCTGTCTGAGAGAGATGGCCCGGGTGTCCAGACCAGGCTCAGGGAAGGCCGTCATCCTGACCCAGGATAAGAAATGCTTTCAAAAGGTAATGTACCACACATACAGTAAGACTGTGTAATCTGTGGTAGATGGGAGTGTCCTAACCTGTCTGTACCTGAAGGCTCGGTCATCAATAGGAAATTCCAGGATAACCAGAGAATGAGTAGTTGAGGAGGTTGTGGTGTCTTTTTAAATAAAATTTGTCCACACCAATATCTGTGTGTTGTTAGTGTATGGTATGGACTGAGTCTACTCTGTTTCCATCGATAAAAGACAGTACTGTGCAGCCGTCTTCATCGACCTGGCCAAGGCTTTCGACTCTGTCAATCACGTATTCTTATTCGCAGACTCAGCAGCCTTGGTTTCTCTAATGACTGTCTCGCCTGGTTCACCAACTACTTCTCTGATAGAGTTCAGTGTGTCAAATCGGAGGGCCTGTTGTTCGGACCTCTGGCAGTCTCTATGGGTGTGTCGAAGGGTTCAATTCTCTGGCCGACTCTTCTCTATATATCAATGATGTTGCTCTTGCTGCTGGTGATTCTCTGATCCACCTCTACGCAAATGACACCATTCTGTATACATCTGGCCCTTCTTTGGACACGGTGTTAATAAACCTCCAAACGAGCTTCAATGCCCTACAACACTCCTTCTGTGGCCTCCAACTACTCTTAAATGCTAGTAAAGCGAAATGCATGCTCTTCAACCGATCACTGCCCACACCTGCCCGCCCGACTAGCCTCACAACTATGGACAGTTCTGACTTAGAATATGTTGACAACTATAAATAACTAGGTGACTGGCTAGACTGCAAACTCTCCTTCCAGACTCATATTAAGCATCTCCAATCCAAAATTAAATCTAGAATTGGCTTCCTATTTCGCAACAAAGCCTCCTTCACTCATGCTGCCAAACCTACCCTCATAAAACTGACTATCCTGCCGATCCTCGACTTCGGCGATGTCATTTACAAATAGCCTCCAACACTCTACTCAATAAATTGGATGCAGTCTATCACGGTGCCATCTGTTTTGTCACAAGTCCCATATACTACCCACCACTGCGACCTGTATGCTCCCATTGGCTGGTCCTTGCTACATATTCGTCGCCAAACCCACTGGCTCCAGGTCATCTATAAGTCTTTGCTAGGTAAAGCTCCACTTTATCTCAGCTCACTGGTCATGAAAACAACACCCACCGTAGCACGCGCTCCAGCAGGTATATTTTCCCTGGTCATCCCCAAAGCCAACATCTCCTTTGGCCACCTTTCCTTCCAGTTTTCTGCTGCCAATGACTGGAATGAATTGAAAAATCACTGAAGTTGGAGACTTATATCTCCCTCACTAACTTTTTAAGCATCAGCTGTCAGAGCAGCTTACTGATCGCTGCAGCTGTACACAGCCCATCTGTAAATATTCCATCCAACTACCTACCTCATCCCAATATTTGTTTTTCTGCTCTTTGCACACCAGTATTTATACTTGCACATCCTCATCTGCACATATCACTCCAGTGTCAATTGCTAAATTGTAATTACTTCGCCAGTATGGCCTATTTATTGCCTTACTTACCTCATTACTTCATTTGCACACGCTGTATACATATTGTTCTATTGTGTTATTGACTGTACGTTTGTTTATCCCATGTGTAACTGTTGTTGTTTTTTGTCGCACTGCTTTGCTTTATCTTGGCCAGGTCACAGTTGTAAATAAGAACTTGTTCTCAACTGGCCTACCTGGTTAAATAAAGGTGAAATAAATCAAAATAAATAGGTGGTCCCTTGGCCAGATGGTGTTTATTCAAACAATAGTGTGGTGTGTCAACTTTAATGACTTTGTGCCATGAGTGTCTTGTGACCGGGTGCATCTGTCTCCCTCAGGCCATATCAAGGATGGGAGGACTCTGGCGGAAGCACCACACTGTCTGGGTCAACGTAGGGGGCCTACACGCAGGGGTGTTCCTCCTCAAGCGCACAGCAGGGATCTTTGGCCAAACCCCAGAAGATGTCAGGGAACCCCTAGAAGAGCAACCAGGGAAGGAAAAAACAGCAGAGGAAAGGGAAAAGGAGGTTAAGTTACCGAGTTAAGCCCCACCTATACAGAATATACTTTAGAAATGGCATAGAAATGACCTTTTGCCATTATTTATTTGATTAATCTATTTTGCTGTTTTATTTGTTGAAGGTCCAAAAGTGAGTGTCTCAAAGGGAAACCTTTCCTAAGTTTTACTGTGTTGTTATAGACAGACAAGGTTTCGGTGAAGTGAAAAAAAGTTGACTGCCTGCTTACTACAACCAGTTGAATTTTTATGTTAAACCCCAGCTTAATAAAAAGTTGTCTTGCTACACCTGAGTGCCAGTTATATAAATGCAAGTCATTAATCATCCGTTGTTCTTTTAGCTACTGTAGGTAAGCAAGACTATTGATTGATATGCCTATTGTGTTGTTGAGGGAATCAGTTCAAATGACCACACCTTTCCACTCCATTGATGACTTGTTGGCAGGTTCTGTAACATGAGACTTTATGGTAAATAAAACTTGTTTCCAAACATGTGTTAAAGGGTGACTGCACTTCCTAATTTGGCCTCGTTTTATGTTTGTTTTATTAAGAAATGTTCATTTCCATGACTGAAATCAAATGTCAGTTTTCAGGTTGTGGTTTGCAAGTGGGAAGAGTTAGCCCAAAGAGATTCTTCATGAATCAATGGGGACATTTATTTAATTCAGAAGTCCTCTTAAAATGGATGAAGCGACTGCAGATTGCCCCTTTAATGTTGATGTAATGGACTTTTTTCATGACACAAGTCTGCACACACTCATGCATCACTCAGCTGCATAAACAATGACAACAGTGTCTCAGTGGTGGGTACTCTTTCCTTACATCAGAGGGGTTAGTCAGCCAATTTGCCTAATATTCTGAAATAATTTAGGATTTTTTTTTAAAGATAAGCTTGAAATTGGCATGGTGTAATTGACTCAACAACACACAACTTTAGCTTTCTTGTTGAATCAGGAAATCAACAGTTATTTCTGGTTTATTGAAGTTAGCTGGCTAACTTATTGATCCTGCTTTGTATAGTCTGGCCAAAAGTTTTGAGAATGACACAAATTTTAATTTTCAGTCTGCTGCCTCAGTTTGTATGATGGCAATTTGCATATAATCCAGCATGTTATGAATAGTGATCCGATGAATTACAAAGTCCCTCTTTGCCATGCAAATAAACTGAGTCCTAAAAAAAAACATTTCCACTGCATTTCAGCCCTGCCACAAAAGGACCAGCTGACATTAAGTCAGTGATTCTCTCGTTAACACAGGTGTGAGTATTGACGAGGACAAAGCTGGAGATCACTCTGTCATGCTGATTGAGTTCGAATAACAGACTGGAAGCTTCAAAAGGAGGGTGGTGCTTGGAATCATTGTTCTTCCACTGTCAATCATGGTTACCTGCAAGGAAACACGTGCCGTCATCATTGCTTTGCACAAAAAAAGGCTTCACAGGCAAGGATATTGCTGCCAGTAAGATTGCACCTAAATCAACCATTTATCGGATCATCAAGAACATCAAGGAGAGCGGTTCAATTGTTGTGAAGAATGCTTCAGGGCGCCCAAGAAAGTCCAGCAAGCACCAGGACCGTCTCCTAAAGTTGATTCAGCTGCGGGATCGAGGCACCACCAGTACAGAGCTTGCTCAGGAATGGCAGCAGGCAGGTGTGAGTGCATCTGCACGCACAGTGAGGCAAAGACTTTTGGAGATGGCCTGGTGTCAAGAAGGGCAGCAAAGAAGCCACTTCTCATTAGGGACAGACTGATGCAAAAGGTACAGGGATTGGACTGCTGAGGACTGGGGTAAAGTCATTTTCTAGGATGAATTCCCTTTCCGATTGTTTGGGGCATCCGTAAAAAACCTCTTCCGGAGATGACAAGGTGAGCTCTACCATCAGTCCTGTGTCATGCCAACAGTAAAGCATCCTGAGACCATTCATGTGTGGGGTTGCTTCTCAGCCAAGGGAGTAGGCTCACTCACGATTTTGCCTAAGAACACAGCCGTGAATAAAGAAGCTCTTCCAAGAGCAACTTCTTCCAAACATCCAGGAACAGTTTGGTGGCGAACAATGCCTTTTCCAGCATGATGGAGCACCTTGCCATAAGGCAGAAATGATAACTAAGTGGCTCGGGGAACAAAACATTGATCTTTTGGCCAGGAAACTCCCCAGACCTTAATCCCATTGAGAACTTGTGGTCCATCCTCAAGAGGTGGGTGGACAAACAAAAACCCACAAATTCTGACAAACCAAGCATTGATTATGCAAGAATGGGCTGCCATCAGTGGCCCAGAAGTTAATTGATAGCAAGCCAGGGTGGATTGCAGAGGTCTTGAAAAAGAAGGGTCAACACTGCAAATATTGACTCTTTGCATCAACTTCATGTAATTGTCAACAAAAGCCTTTGACACTTGTGAAATGCTTGTAATTATACTTCAGTATTCCATAGTAACATCTGACAAAAATATCTTAAGACACTGAAGCAGCAAACTTTGTGAAAATTAATATTTGTGTCATTCTCAAAACTTATGGCCATGACTGTAGTATACCCCTCTGGTATGTCTGCTGCCATTTCAAAACAGATGCAACATTGATAGTGTGACATCAGTCTACCTCATTTTAAGTTTGGGTGTTTCACACATCACCATGATCATATCACATCATGAATTGAAATAAAAGTGACTGTTCTCATGTAGGTTTGTATGAATATGACAGACTATGAACATTTCATCCTTTTTAAAATGTTATTTCGCCAATTAGCTTCTGCCGGCTGGTGTGAGACCATGGCAAAGTTGGTTTGACTTTGGATAGCCTATCTCTGAGGATAGTTAGGGACTGTCAATAAATTGCACAATGTAAATTGGAGAAAATATTAATATCTCATTCAACGCTTTCAATATTTGTATATACATTCTAAAATGTATAGTTGGATGTTTATAAGTAATTGAAATCTGGAACTATTGACCTTTTAACCTCTAGGGTCCCACCTGGCCAACATCCAGTGAGATTGCAGTGCGCCAAATTCAAATACAGAAATACTGTAATGATTTAAGTGACCATTGTGCTGTTGTTGCTGTTAGAATTACTAAGGTTCCAAAGACAACCCCACGTTTTATTCGTAAGAGAAACTTGAAGTGTTTTAATGAGCAGGCTTTCTTTCATGATTTGTTTTATTTTGACAGGAGCAAGATTGAGCTTATCCCTGATGTGGAAACTGCCTGGAAATTCTTTCATGATGGTTTTTCCCAAATAGTAAACAAACATGCCCCATTCCGCAGGTTCAGGGTTAAAGGGCAGGATAATCCATGGTTTTCTTCTGAGCTGTCTTGTATTATTCACGACCGTAATCTAGCCTGGGCTAAAGCAAGGAAATCATGTTCTGATGCTGATTGGCTTATTTTTAAGCAGTTACGAAACAAGTGTTCTTTTCTTCTCAGGAATGCCAAGTCTGAATATATTATGTCTGTTACCACTGATAACCTGAATGACCCTAGAAAGTTTTGGAAGGCTATTAAAAGGCTATGTCTGGTAATGTTAATTAATTACCGTCATGTGTTTTGAAAGACTCTGTTGCTGTATCTGACAAAACTGAAATGCTGAATTGTTTCAATGAGCACTTTGTATCATCTGGTAGGCTGTTTGATTCAGTGTCCCCTGTCTCTGTACAACCCTGTGTGGATGAACCAGTGAGAGCTGGTCAAACTTTTAGCTTTTTGCCATTCTCAGTGCAGGTGGTACATAAAGCCCTGAAATCCTTAGATCAGAGAAAGCCTGTAGGTCCTGATATTTTGGATCCCTGCTTTTTAAATCTGGCAGCTGATTTCATAGCTGAACCACTTACATCTCTGTTCAATCTAACCCTGGAATGTAATGAAATTCCAAAGATCTGGAAATCAGCATTTGTCCTACCACTTTTAAAAGGGGGAGATCCAACTCTTTTAAATAATTATAGGCCAATCTCAAAGCTGTCACCCCTGGTGAAAATACTTGAAACCCTTGTAAGTGAACAGCTAAAAGAGTTTTTATTTAGTAACTCTATTTTATCAATGTACCAATCGGGCTTCAGGAAGAAGCATAGCACAATTACAGCAGCCATGAAGGTTTTAAATTATATCACTGAAGCCATTGACAAAAAACAGCACTGTGTCTCACTTTTTATTGATCTCTCTAAGGCTTTTGATACAGTTGATCATGCTATACTAAGGCAGAGATTGTCGAGTGTAGGTCTTTTGGAGCATGCAGTTGCATAGTTTGCTAACTATCTGTCTGATAGAACTCAGTGCACTCAATTTGGGCTTATGTCTGTTAAATTGTCTGTCTTGAATGGCGTGCCCCAAGGCTCTGTACTTGGTCCTCTCTTATTCACTATTTATATAAATGATTTAGACAAAAATGTCCAAAATGCACAACTTCATTATTATGCTGATGATACTGTTATGCACTGTTGTGCCTCGTCTCTTACAAAAGCTTTCCAGAACATGCAAACTGCTTTTTATACTGTTCAACATACCTTGTGTCAATTGAAGCTTATCCTCAATACAGACAAAACTAAACTAATGGTGTTTTCTATTGCAAGAAATAGACCTCTGAACCTTTCACCTATTACTACCTGGGCAAGGAGATTGAGGTTGTAACCTTATATAAATATCTTGGAATTTTAATTGATGACGGTCTCTCTTTTAAATTGCATATTCAACAACTTACAAAAAAATTGAAGCTGAAATTGGGATTTTATTTTAGGAATTAGGCTTTAATAAGGTTTTTCATTTGAAGCCAGAAGGAGGCTAGTATCAGCTACATTTATGCCTTTACTAGACTATGGGGATATTTTATATATGAATGCTTCCGCTTACTGTTTGAGATCAATTGACACTCTTTACCATGGCACTTTGAGATTTATTTTAAACTGCAAAACCCTTACACCCCACTGCACTTTGTATACCAGGGTTGGCTGGCCTTCTCTAGTCACAGTCACTGGTATACTTTTATTTACAAAGCCATTTTGTGTTTACTTCCTTTTTATTTGTGCATTTTTATTGTTCAGAAATGTGGTGGGTACTCTCTTCGTTCAAATCAAATCAAATCAAATTGTATTTGTCACATACACATGGTTAGCAGATGTTAATGCGAGTGTAGCGAAATGCTTGTGCTTCTAGTTCCGACAATGCAGTAATAACCAACAAGTAATCTAACTAACAATTCCAAAACTACTGTCTTATACACAGTGTAAGGGGATAAAGAATATGTACATAAGGATATATGAATGAGTGATGGTACAGAGCAGCATAGGCAAGATACAGTAGATGATATCGAGTACAGTATATACATATGAGATGAGTATGTAAACAAAGTGGCATAGTTAAAGTGGCTAGTGATACATGTATTACATAAGGATGCAGTCGATGATATAGAGTACAGTATATACGTATGCATATGAGATGAATAATGTAGGGTAAGTAACATTATATAAGGTAGCATTGTTTAAAGTGGCTAGTGATATATTTACATCATTTCCCATCAATTCCCATTATTAAAGTGGCTGGAGTTGAGTCAGTGTCATTCGTTCCAGTCATGCATCTGTAGAAGTTTGTGAGTGCTTTTGGTGACAAGCCGAATTTCTTCAGCCTCCTGAGGTTGAAGAGGCGCTGCTGCGCCTTCTTCACGATGCTGTCTGTGTGAGTGGACCAATTCAGTTTGTCTGTGATGTGTATGCCGAGGAACTTAAAACTTGCTACCCTCTCCACTACTGTTCCATCGATGTGGATAGGGGGGTGTTCCCTCTGCTGTTTCCTGAAGTCCACAATCATCTCCTTAGTTTTGTTGACGTTGAGTGTGAGGTTATTTTCCTGACACCACACTCCGAGGGCCCTCACCTCCTCCCTGTAGGCCGTCTCGTCGTTGTTGGTAATCAAGCCTACCACTGTTGTGTCGTCCGCAAACTTGATGATTGAGTTGGAGGCGTGCGTGGCCACGCAGTCGTGGGTGAACAGGGAGTACAGGAGAGGGCTCAGAACGCACCCTTGTGGGGCCCCAGTGTTGAGGATCAGCGGGGAGGAGATGTTGTTGCCTACCCTCACCACCTGGGGGCGGCCCGTCAGGAAGTCGAGCTTGAGCTTGATGACGAGCTTGGAGGGTACTATGGTGTTGAATGCCGAGCTGTAGTCGATGAACAGCATTCTCGCATAGGAATTCCTCTTGTCCAGATGGGTTAGGGCAGTGTGGTTGAGATTGCATCGTCTGTGGACCTATTTGGGCGGTAAGCAAATTGGAGTGGGTCTAGGGTGTCAGGTAGGGTGGAGGTGATATGGTCCTTGACTAGTCTCTCAAAGCACTTCATGATGACGGATGTGAGTGCTACGGGGCGGTAGTCGTTTAGCTCAGTTACCTTAGCTTTCTTGGGAACAGGAACAATGGTGGCCCTCTTGAAGCATGTGGGAACAGCAGACTGGTATAGGGATTGATTGAATATGTCCGTAAACACACCGGCCAGCTGGTCTGCGCATGCTCTGAGGGCGCGGCTGGGGATGCCGTCTGGGCCTGCAGCCTTGCGAGGGTTGACACGTTTAAATGTCTTACTCACCTCGGCTGCAGTGAAGGAGAGACCGCATGTTTTCGTTGCAGGCCGTGTCAGTGGCACTGTATTGTCCTCAAAGTGGGCAAAAAAGTTATTTAGTCTGCCTGGGAGCAAGACATCCTGGTCCGTGACTGGGCTGGATTTCTTCCTGTAGTCCGTGATTGACTGTAGACCCTGCCACATGCCTCTTGTGTCTGAGCCGTTGAATTGAGATTCTACTTTGTCTCTGTACTGACGCTTAGCTTGTTTGATAGCCTTGCGGAGGGAATAGCTGCACTGTTTGTATTCGGTCATGTTACCAGACACCTTGCCCTGATTAAAAGCAGTGGTTCGCGCATTCAGTTTCACACGAATGCTGCCATCAATCCACGGTTTCTGGTTAGGGAATGTTTTAATCGTTGCTATGGGAACGACATCTTCAACGCACGTTCTAATGAACTCGCTGGACGTTATCCTGCTAACTGTTCCAAATGTCCGAACTGAATTTGGTAAAAGGGCTTTCATGTACTCTGCGCCATCGTCTTGGAACACCTTACAAAATACTTTTAAACTGGAAGAACTTGTCCCGATTGGTGTTTTAAAATCACTGATGAAGGATTTTGAGGCTGATTCCCTGACCTGTCAATGTTTTTAATTTGCTGTTTTACACTCTTGTGAATTCAATGGTTTTTACTAGATTACTTGTAGTTTTTCATGTTGTCTTTCTGTATTTTTTTTTGTAATGACTTGGTGCGGCCTATCTTGGCCAGGGCGCTCTTGAAAAATAGATTTTAATCTCAATGAGCCCTTCCTGGTTAAATAAAATATATTCTGGGCCTGAGTAGAAGGCAGTTTAATTTGGGCATGCTTGTCATCCAAAATTCCAGATGCTGCCCCCTACCCTAGAGAAGTTAAAATACTGTCCCATGTACATTGTGTAATTGCTGCCAATGACTGGAACGAATTGCAAAAATCGCTGGCGACCTATATCTCCCTCACTAACTTTAAGCATTAGCTGTCTGAGCAGCTTACGGATCTCTGCAGCTGTACACAGCCCATCTGTAAATAGCCAATCCAACTACCTACCTCATCCCCATATTGTTTTTATTAACTTTTTTTGTTGCTCTTTTGCACACCAGTATTTCTACTTGCACATCATCATCTGCAGATCTTTCACTCGTATTAATTAGCTAAATTGTAATTACTTTGCTACTATGGCCTATTTATTGCCTTACCTCCTTACTCCATTTGCACACATTATATATAGATTTTTTTATTGTGTTATTGACTGTACTTTTGTTTATCCTACAACAACTCTGTGTTGTTGTTTATTGTCGTACTGCTTTGCTTTATCTTGGCCAGGTCGCAGTTGTAAATGAGAACTTGTTCAGCTGGCCTACCTGGTTAAATAAAGGTTAAATAAAAAATAAAATTAATAATTTACTGATGGTCCATGACTAGCCCCATAGGGATATCAAATGTCAAACCAAATTGACGGAGGGCATTACGATTGGGTTCTGTGCAGCTGTTCTCTGAATGTATGATTACTTGGGTGCTGGGGGCATGAGGGCAGGATTAAAATAAATCCTACACATAGAAAACTGTTATAGTACCCTTCATTCCATGATATAACATTGTTTCCTACCATCTCGCACATCTCAGTTTCGGACGAGACTGAATGACTCAAATGATCCAATTTACAGCTTGTAGTCAATTTTGACACTAGAATAAATGTGTCAGACACATATCAATGCCACATATGCCATTTTCAAAACCAGAAGTTGCTTTTTAGGGGCAGTATCTTTTTAAAGCGACAATCATTATTTGAAACAATAATAAAGCATCCTCTCCATCCCTGTTTCGGGACAAAGCTGAGGGGTAGTGCTGGAGACAGAGCTATAGATGCAAGGACCGACCATCCATGAAATACACATTATAGTTTTAACCATGTTTTTAGGCTATTGTGTTTGTTTACATTTACTACAAGCTTATACTTTGGCTTCTGATGGGGTACGACAGTTGAACTAAGCTCTTGAGTCATAAGTAATATTCTTCAAGAATCAATGGGTACATTTATTTAATTCAGGAGTCCAAAAATGGATGATGTTGATGTAATGGACTTTTTTCATGACACAGACTGCACACACGTATGTATCACCCAGTTGCATAAACAATGACTAAGGTGTCTCATCTTTACATCAGAGGGGTATACAAAGCAAGATCAAGGAGTTAGTCAGCCAACTTGCCTAAATATTCTGAAATAACTTTAGATTTTGTTGAAAGATATGTTTGAAATTGGCAAAAACTCATAGAACTTTAGCTGTCTTGTTGAATCAGAAAATCAACAGTTATTTCTGGTTGTTTACGAAGTTAGCTGGCTAACTCATTGATCCTGCTTTATAGTAAACCCCTCTGTTATGTCTGCTGCTGTTGCAAAACAGATACACCATTGATAGTGTGACAAGTCTACCTTATTTTAAGTTTGGGAGTTTCACGCAACACCATGATCGTATCACATCCGGAATTGAAATAAAAGTGACTATGTTCTCATGCATGCTTTATCTAAATATGACTGACTAGGAACATTAAATCTTACTTGATTGAAATATTAGATTAATAATGTTGACTTGAATAACATGTTAGTAAACAGTGTAATTTATTGAGGCTATCCATGATGACACTTCATCAGTGGAATGTAATTATTCTGTATGGATTTTATTCAACCTAATCTGATTACAATCAAACGTGGGTTTGTTGGTTGGTTTTGTTTTGTTTAGGCATAGATGTATCTGAAAATAGATCTACTCATAGTCCTACTAGTGATGGGAAGTTCTGCTCTTTTTACTGACTCTGATCTTTGACTCGTTTCATTAATTTGAGTCAGCAATGCCCAGAGCACGCAGGACCCCCTTACTGGCAAACGATGAACTGAAAACTCAAAAGAGTAAGATTCTACGAGCCTCTCATTCACATTTCGTTCACCATAGGGCAGGGTTCCCCAACTGGTGGCCCGCAGGCAAACGAGGGTGGTTTTATTTGGCCCCCCAAATTTTCTGAGCAAAAAAACAATAGGTCAAGCATAAATTGGCTTTAAGTCAGGACATTTATTTTTATTGTGCTTCGCTGAGCAGAGCTGTTGTGAAGGAAGTTGTCAAGGAAGTGAGTTTGTGTCAACCAATTATGTCAATGCGGAGCTATACAGAGTCCTCCCCATTGTACAGAGCTCAATTTGGCCTATGTATGCCTCCGGAGGCTCCGCAATTGCTTCACACCATCCATATGAAGCCTGGCTTTAAAATGAAGGAGTCGTGACTCTCAGTCAGTATAAAGAGTAATTCAAAATGAACCAATCTTTAGTGAACTGCACACTCAAAGGCTCTGAATGGTCAATTGTCATCTTCTGTCCATACAGCATTTACTGTATGCGGCCTCCTCAGAAGTCAGAGCAAACATACTTTTTGCGCTTTGCAGGGCTGTTGTCAAAGAAGTGAGTTTGTGTTTATACAGGACCTCCCGCCCACACCTACTGTCAACCAATAATCTCAATGTGGAGCTATACTGAGCCCTCCACATTGTTACATTTGAGAGGCGCGCAGCAATACGCTACAGAGCTTGATTTGGCCTCTGCATGCCTCCAGAAACTCTGCAATTGCGTCACACACTCCGTCCACAATTTCGGATCAAGCATAAATGGGCTTTTAAGGCGTACTACGTGAGCTCTTGCGGAAAGGAAGATGGATGAGGAAACATGCAGGGTGAGGTCGGGGAACACCCTGGAACGCCGTCATCGGATGACATAAAACGGCACTATATCAGGTGGACCCTGTCGTCTTAAATTAATCATATGTTTTCACTGCTGCGCACCAACGTGCAGGTAAATCGTCAAGACTACGAGCTATGATTTGGACGATACTTTTGATTGTCCAGGGCATCCTTATCTTATTCATACTTGTTTCGAAACGCTCTAGGTGGGTACCCTTTTCTAAAATCACTGTTTTATTCGATTTAATTTCTACTTTTGCAATGCATACATTGAACATAGCATGCATGCTTTCTGTATAATACTGTATTGTAGCCTTTTCAAACTTGTTTTCACCTGTGGGCATATTTGCTTAGCCTACATATTAATATATCTATTGCCTACCCTGTATAAACTAACCCAGCATAAAGTAGTATTTACCATAAACCTAAAATATTCTAAATATATCTTGATAATATCATAGTTGTATTGAGCGATGTATATAAATGAGCTGTCGCCTGTCAATCATTTTTGAGAGGCACAATTTAGATAATTCTAAGTTAAACCTAAAACCAATGGATTTACTATAAGAAGTAAACAACATGACTTAATCTGTTAGTTTAGTGGCCTGTTATATAACAATTTATCCTCCCACTCAACGCTGTGTTTGGAGTTTGGTTAAACAGCCAGACTTCGAAACTTCTGTCGAATTAAGGACTATTTCTGCTGGCCAGTTAAATGTAAACTTGGTTCATGAAGGCACATCTGTTTTCATCCTTGTTGCTGTATCCTTGGTTGTGAGGAACTGATGGGCTTGTTCTATTCTAAATGTTAATGGGAGAGTTCCGGCTTTAAAACATCCTGTGTTACACAATGTACTGATAAGAACCAGGCATGCAAATATTGATTCAATTGATGTATGGGTACAGTCACTATATTAAAATACAAAATATGTGCAATCAGTAATGTTGATATGAACAAATATAGGTGTGAATATTAGCTCTTCAAAATGAATTGTATTCTGTTCTTTTCTATACAGGTCAGAGAAAGAGCCACCTTTAGACAAAGGAGTTATTCCGTGGTTAGGCCATGCCCTTGAGTTTGGAAGAGATGCTTCCAAGTTCCTAACCCGTATGAAGGTGAAGCATGGAGATATCTTCACGGTAAGAGTGGCGATATCCTCCTGACACCCAGCAATTAATTTTTGTCCTCTAGTGGACATCAATTCTTGGTCAATATCTCTAAGGCCATATAAGCCACAGTATTAAGTCCTGTTGTCCCTTTGAGATGACATTCTGGGCTTTTCAATGATATCACATGTGTGAAGGTGTGACTTTGACAACGTTATCTTCCTGGTTCCTAAAAAAATGGCTGCTGTCAAAATTAGCACATTTTATAGAAATTTGAAAAGGAGTGTGTAATTATTATTTTTGCGACTTTGATATTCAAATTGTTTTCTAGTAAGTGAATACCTCAGGGATAGTTAAGTGAGTTGTCAGGACTGTGTAATATTTTTTTCACATTAAATAAGATCTAAATAAGAGCTTATATCCTCTGTAGTGGACAACCGGATGCCGCAACTATGTTTTTCACCTACTGTACCCATTGACTGTAATGTTAAATGTTTTCATATTTACGTCCTAATGACCGTTACAGGGGACAATTTTGGACTTACAATAAAAGATAAATAACAATATTTTACAAAATCTCAATCCTCGTAACGTTTTCATTTCACCCCAAACACTTTTTTGGGGTCTCAGGAGGGCATAAAACACTAGCCTCAATATCATCTATGTAAATGTACCTTAACCTGATCATCTGTTCTTGCCTTAATTCTCGAATACATCTACAGTAGATTCAATTCTTCACCATTCAAAGTGAGTGTTTGTTTGTGTCACCCTTATTAATTGTGTGTCTGTGTCTCTGTGTGTGTGTCTGTGTGTGTAGGTGCGTGTGGCTGGACGTTATGTGACAGTGCTGCTGGACCCCAGCTCATATGATGCTGTGATAGAGGACTCTGTGTCCCTGGACTTCACACGCTATGCACAGGTTCTCATGGACAGGATCTTTAGCCTGCGGCTCCCCCATCACAACCCTGCTGTAGAGAAGGCCATGATGAAACAGTACGTCCCTATCCTTATCCCTAGCACATTGTCACTCGCTCTTTTATGTGGGCCAGCCCAAAAACAGCTCTACATGCCTATTGATATGGTCAGAGTTCAAAATGACATATTTTAAATAAGACAATTGAGGACAGCTTTATCCAGCCAATAACTGAATCCTTACACAGGTATAATACACAACTCTGTGTGTGTAAAGTTGCTGCCTGGCTCCACCGTAGTCTAAATCAAAATGTTTCCCTCCCTGAGACAGAGGTGTCTAGGACCAGGGAATACTACATCAACCATCACAGATATCACTACCATTAGCGTAAGATGGTAAGCAAGATCACAACGACAGACATGGACGCTTTGTTCCTCGCTCCTAGCTCCTTGTTGGTTATTACTGCACTGTTGGAGCTAGGAACATAAGCAGTTCGTTACACCCGCGATAACATCTGCAACATATGTGTACACCAGATGGAGGCTCCTCAGAGGAAGAAGGGAAGGACCATTCTCCTCAGTGAATTTCATCAAAATAAAACAGTGAAATATTTAAAAAGTTATCCTTTTTTGATAAAACTGTACTAAACATATTCATATCACCAAATAATTTATTAAAACACACTGTTTTGCAATGAAGGTCTACAGTAGCCTCAGCAGCACTCTGTAGGGTAGCACAATGGTGTAGCCTGAGGACAGCTAGTGTTTGTCATTCTCTGGGTCCATTGACTTCAATACAAAACCTAGGAGGCATATAGTTCTCATCCGCTTGCACAGTAATTATGACAACTTCCGGAGAACGTCCTCCAACCTACAGTATCAGAGCTCTTGCAGCATGAACTGACATGTTATCCACCCAATCAGAAGATCAGAGAATTAATCTAGTACTTAAAGCATAAGCTACAGCTAACTAGCACTGCAGTGCATAAAATGTGGTGAGTAGTTGACTCAAAGAGAGAGAGAAAGACAATAGTTGAACAGTTTTGAACAAATTAATTTATTTCGAGAGAGAGCGAGAGAGATTTGGCTAGCTATATTTGTCTGTATTTAAAAAAAAAAGGATGCTACGTTAGCTACGTGGCTTTTAGTTTTATAAATTTATTGCCACCTGGACCCACCGGTGTAACTGCTTTCTGACTTTACACTGTAGTGCATGATTGTAGTGGGTTTACTAACACGTTAGTTCTAGTAGCTATGTTGACTATGACGTGACAACGATGTAGGCTGTGTGTAGCAATTAGCAGTCATGATATGAAGGTTTGGCTTGGAAAGTTTTTTTTGCCTGGTCAGACAGCTGATGTGTTGTGCACTGAAGTCCACAAGCGAAGAGGAGGAGAGCGCATAGATAGATAGTTGTGAGAAGCAAACATATATATATATATTTACAATGAGCAAAGTGATCATGCTGTTTTAATGTGGCTGCTATGAAAGTGAACTCTGTTTGCGTGTGATCAAGGGTGTATTCAATCAGCCAATTCTGTTGTAAAATGTTTCTTAAACGGAAGCAAACGGAACAAAACGGGGATAAACATACCTACATTTGTCTAATAGAAAATCACATTTGCAACTGTTGGATTCATGTTTACACCCTAGATCAGCTAGATACAGGCAAGAGTGAGAAAGGCAGTATTGAATGTGTCACTGTCTGTCACCTTGATTACAAAAAAATATTTTGACCTGTGCACCTACATTGTAAACTCGTTCATAGGCTAGGTTGAAGCAACCTCGTGATGGGTACAGGGAAAATGTGAGTACCTACAGTGGCTTGCAAAAGTATTCTACCCCCTTGGCATTTTTCCTATTTTGTTGCCTTACAACCTTGAATTGAAATTGATTTTTTGGGGGGTTTCATTTGATTTACACAACATGCCCACTTTGAAGTTGCAAAATACTTTTTTTTGTAAAACAAACAAGAAATAAGACAAAAAAACGGACAACTTGAGCGTGCATAACTATTCACCCCCCTAAAGTTAATACTTTGTAGAGCCACCTTTTGCAGCAAATACAGTTGCAAGTCTCTTGGGATATGCCTCTATAAGCTTGGCACATCTAGCCACTGGAATTTTTGCCCATTCTTCAAGGCAAAACTGCTCCAGCTCCTTCAAGTCGGATGGGTTCCGCTAGTATACAACAACCTTTAAGTTATACCACAGATTCTCAATTGGATTGAGGTCTGGGCTTTGACTAGGCCATTCCAAGACATTTAAATGTTTCCCCTTAAACCACTCAAGTGTCGCTTTAGCAATATGCTTAGGGTCATTGTCCTGCCGGAAGGTGAACCTCCAGCCCAGTCTCAAATCTCTGGATGACTGAAACAGGTTTCCCTCAAGAATTTCCCTGTATTTAGCGCCATCCATCATTCCTACAATTCTGACCAGTTTCCCAGGCCCTGCTGATGAAAACATCCCCAAAGCATGATGCTGCCACCACGATTCACTGTGGCTATGGTGTTCTCGGGGTGATGAGAGGTGTTGGGTTTGCGCCAGACATAGCATTTTCCTTGATGGCCAAAAAGCTCAAATTTAGTCTCCTCTGACCAGAGTACCTCCTTCCATATGTTTGGGGAGTCTACCACATGCCTTTTGGTGAACACCAAATGTGTTTACTTATTTTTTTCTTTAAGCAATGGCTTTTTTCTGTCCACTCTTCTGTAAAGCTCAGCTCTGTGGAGTATACGGCTTAAAGTGGTCCTATGGACAGATACTCCATTCTCCGCTGTGGAGCTTTGCAGCTCCTTCAGGATTATCTTTGGTCTCTTTGTTGCCTCTCTGATTAATGCCCTCCTTACCTAGTCCGTGAGTTTTGGTGGGCGGCCCTCTCTTGGCAGGTTTGTTGTGGTGCCATATTCTTTCAATTTTTTAATAATGGATTTAATAATGCTCCGTGGGATTTTCAAAGTTTCTGATACTTTTTTATAACCCAACCCTGATCTGTACACCTCCACAACTGTCCCTGACCTGTTTAGAGAGCTCCTTGGTCTTCTTTGTACCGCTTGCTTTGTGGTGTTGCAGACTCCGGGGCTTTTCAGAACAGGTGTGTGTGTATATATACTGAGATCATGTGACAGATCATGTGACACTTGGATTACACACAGGTGGACTTTATTTAACTAATTATGTGACTTCTGAAGGTAATTGGTTATGCCAGATCTTATTTAGGGGCTTCATAGCAAAGGGGTGAGTACAAACCACTTTTTCTTTTTTTCAATTATTTTACATTTTCGGAGATTTTTTTTATTTTTATTATTTCACTTCACCAATTTGGACTATGTCGTGTATGTCCATTATATGAAATCCATATAAAAGTCCATTTAAATTACAGGTTGTAATGCAACAAAATAGGAACAATTGCAAGAGGGATGAATTATTTTGCAAGGCACGGTAAATGTATTGATGTTACATTGAGCTGAGTGGAGTGAATGGAATATGAATGCCAGTCATCCAATATGCTGTAATAGAAATAAGGCCATGCTCATAAAAAGGTTTGAGGAGGAGGCTTGAAGAGCTGGGTCCACAGAATTATACATAGGAGGGAGGCTTCTATGGAGGAACTTTTAATGTCCTTTGAGCTAGCTACCTAACAAGCTTGTGTGTGCAGAGTGGCACCAAAATTCTAAACATGTCTTACCTCCCGTGAAACATGATAATTCGGCCTATAGTATTCTTAACTAGCATTGAAAAAGTGAACCCATTCTTCTCTAGCTACTTAAAAATCTTCTGAATTGAAGAGGGGAGGGGCAGGTCACCTAAACACGCACAGGCTAAGATTTTCATCTTCAAATCAAATCAAATTGATTTACATCAGCTGATGTCAGCTGATGTCTCAAAGTGCTGTACAGAAACCCAGCCTAAAACCCCAAACAGCAAGCAATGCAGGTGTAGAAGCACAGTAGGCAGACACTGAAAAAAGTTTGAGGGACAGAGTGAGGACTTTGCATAGGCGCTTTGTTTTTTTCTAGTCTGTTGTGGGACTAGAAAAAAATGGAAGGTAAAATAATGTTATTAACCAGTTCCCATGCTTTTAAAATAATGGTTCTGTTCTGGAATACTATGGATCACTTTCATTCTAGGTTCAGTTTCTGTTCTTTGAATAATGTCATTATTTTCCAGTTTTCTGTTCTGTTCCCTGAACCAGTTCCAACCCCCGGTGCATACAACAAATGTGCTCACCTCCCACCATGCTGTTGCTGGGCAATGTTGTGGAACTACCTCAGTCTATCTCAGCCATATCGTCATTGTGTTGGTTACAGTGCTATAGTGCTTACTTGGCTCTGTGTAGTGGATTTTGAAACCACAGTATCAGTGTTTTGTACCCTGCCACACATGTTTACTACACAGACATAGGATAGTGTTTCTTAATGCTAGGACCACAGGTGTTTTATGGTGTTTTTCCACATTCATATAATTTAGGTAGGAGGGAATTGCGGGTTTGGTCTTGATGATGAACGTTCCTCTCTCTTGACCTTAATTTCTTGACTTAAACCTTTGTGTCCTCAGGCACTTTGAGGGGGAGAGCCTGTCCTGCCTGAGCAGCACTATGCACTGCCATCTCCAGTCCCTGCTGCTGCAAGCCCAGAGGCCCTGTCACAACCAGACTGACTGGAACACGGACGGGCTCTTCAGCTTCTGTTACAGTCTTCTCTTCAGGTATTTTTGGAGGAGTTCAAATTGTCATGGAAATCACCACTAAGGATTTAAAGTTAAATGATCAGGTCTTTAGTATCAATGCCGGAGAGGTTACAACCAACTTAATACTCTAAGTACAAGTTTGTCAGAAGCTCTGAAGGGATGCTCTCCCTTCAGCACTCTTTATACGCATGCAAAAACTAGGTGTCTCTGCTCTCAGGGTGCAATAAGCTGATCATGACCTTGCACACACAGTTTCTAGGCGTTGGGCAAAGTAACAATGTGTTCCCTTCTTTGTGTTCTTCTATCAGTCCCTTCCCCGAGAGCAGTCACAGAAAATCCTAACACAATAATCAGGACTCAATACACTACATGCATTTGCAGAGACACAGAGGACACAAAAAATGTCCACTACACTCCCTCTTCTTTTTTTGTGAATTTGACCCCTTTTTCTCCCCAATTTCGTGGTATCCAATTGTTTTAGTAGCTACTATCTTGTCTCATCGCTACAACTCCCGTACGGGCTCGGGAGAGACGGAGGTTGAAAGTCATGCGTCCTCCGATACACAACCCAACCAAGCCGCACTGCTTCTTAACACAGCACCATCCAACCCGGAAGCCAACCGCACCAATGTGTCGGAGGAAACACCGTGCACCTGGCAACCTTGGTTAGCGCGCACTGCGCCCGGCCCGCCACAGGAGTCGCTGGTGCGCGATGAGACAAGGATCTCCCTATCGGCCATACCCTCCCTAACAAAGAAATTATCAGTCTATAATTTTCATGGTAGGTTTTATATGAACAGTGAGAGACGGAATAACAACAACAAAATCCAGAAAAATGCATGGCAAAACTGTTATAAATTGGTTTGCATTTTAATGAGGGAAATAAGTATTTGACCCCTCTGCAAAACATGACATAGTACTTGGTGGCAAAACCCTTGTTGGCAATCAGAGGTCAGATGTTTCTTGTAGTTGGCCACCAGGTTTGCACACATCTCAGGAGGGATTTTGTCCCACTCCTCTTTGTAGATTTTCTCCAAGTCATTAAGGTTTCGAGGCTGACGTTTGGCAATTCGAACTTTCAGCTCCCTCCACAGATTTTATATGGGATTAAGGTCTGGAGACTGGCTAGGCCACTCCAGGACCTTTATGTTCTTCTTCTTGAGCCACTCCTTTGTTGCCTTGGTCGTATGTTTTGGGTCAATATCAGGAGTGCATTTAGTAAATGCTGATTCTTACATACAATAGACAAAAATGTATCTTCATATTTAATACTTTTCCCATTACCCTTTACATTATAAGGTTGCTGTTGTTTAACAACCTAACTTAAAACGTTCAGGTATTTTATCAAACATGGATACTAACTCATTCTTGCATATTATCATCAATTATAGGGGGAAAGGGGAGTTTCTGGAAAGACAGCAAGTTATCAGTATCGCCTTCTTTAGTAGCATTGAACATGATAGTTGCTGAGACTCCAGTTGCCAGGGAAGTACAAAAGGCCTTACAACAAGAAAGCAAAATGATCAAACACTTCAAACAAAAGATTCCAGATATCACCCACTTAGCTATCTGGGAGCCCCAAGCTCCAAAGAGGCCTTTCAGCCACCCAGTAAACACCCACTCTGATTTCCCAGAATGAGACTTTGTAACTGTGGCAATGTAGTCAGCAAGATCAGTCACATTTGATGACACATCTGGGACAAAAGTGCAGTATTCGCCAATGAGTGCACAAGTACCCCCTTGACCAGCCAATAAGTAGTCAAGTGCCTCCCTGTTTTGCAGGGCCACCTTACTTTGCACCTTGCTTTTACTTCCCCATTCCGAACAACAGTAGCATTTTCCATTTTCTCAACTTTAATAGCCAAATCTCAAATTTGATCTGAGGCACATGCAACTCCATATTGGGGCAGCAAAACACGAGCGAATCGGGAGAAGAAGGTCTGCACCTGAGTGACATCTGCAAGGGATTACTTATGAAAATTAGTGGTCGGCTGATGATAGTCTCTGAACAGAACCCTCAATTCTGTTTCAGTGTTTCCAAGGACTCTCATGGCCGGCACCACAAACCCAACAGTACATGTCCCTCACCAATTAGGTGGTAAACTATAATGAGCAAATCTGCCACATAACCCATAGGTACCATTTGGGGCTCCTTTCAGTCTGATAGACTTTGTTTAAACAATAATTGTATAACTCACATTTCCTGGTGCTCCTGTACCAGAATCATGTACAAGAGAGCAGTTATTGCTACCATTCACCAACATAGTACAGTTACAAACATTTTCACCCAAATTGTTACTCCCAATTCCTCTAATACACCAGAGGGCTACCAGGGATCCTACTATAGGTATGCGTGGGTCACTGTAATTGTTTGGTAACATCTTGACCTTTTACTTCAGTTTTCCTTTGGCTGACTTTTCCTCCTGGACCACTACTCTGAGTCTGCAGTGGTCCCTTTGGCTCGGGACTTTCATCTTCACCTGAACGGTCACTCACTGTTGGGCAATCAACGGTTCCAATCAGCACAATGGTTCCGATCCAGGGAGGCCACACAGCCTAAGGGATGGGACTCCCACCATTCTCCTCAGGGGCAGGAACTTGTCTGCAGTGCGAGACATGAATCCAGGTGTCCCTCTCAGCTACCTTTTTACTGCAGTTCGGGGTGGTCAGCAAAACCTGATATGGTCCTCTCCAACAAGGATCCTTCCAGCTCTTTCTTCTGTAGTCTTTTAACACAATGAAGTCTTCAGGGCACTGACAATGCTCAGTTCCTCCTGATAGGTTGGGCAGAGAAGCCTTCACCTGTGGGAAGAGTCTTAAGAACATTGTTAAGTGAGACTCTGTATGCTCCCAAGTCTTCTTCCATTCCCTGCAACGGCAACCTCTTTTGAGGAAATGGCGTGTTAGTCATTGTCATGGGTTGCCCTGTCAGCACCTCCTGGGGAGAGAGACCAGTCACTGTGTGGGATCTGCCTCTCATGCTCATCAGTGCCAATGGAAGCACCTTCACCCATGTCAGGCTTGTTTCACCAATCAGTTTAATCAATACATTTTTTATGTTTTGGTTTTCCCGTTCTACCGCATCCCCAGATTGAGGATGATAGGCACAATGGTTTCTCAAATCAATCTAGAAAGTCTCTGACAGGGACTGAACAATCTCATCCACAAAATGTCAACCATTGTCAAAGGAGACTTTTCACGGCAGACCCCACCTTGGTATGTATGATCTCTCTCAGAAGAGCCTTTGCCACAGCTGCTGCTGTAGCTCTCCTGAAAGGAAAAGCTTCAATCAATTTAGAAAATATGTCAACAATCACCAAACAATACTTGTTCCCCTCACAAGGGGTCAACTCAATGAAGTCCATTATCAAGTGCTCAAAGGCCCTCTGGCCAGGGATTGGACACGTAGGATACTGAAATGCCGCATCCAACATTATTAGTCATACAGATCACACATTTATTTTTAAAAAATTCTGCAAACACAGTAAATCCTACTGTACTCCAATAATTTATTTACAAGATCCACCATCCCTCCTTTTGACACATGGTCTTGACCATGTGACAATTTAACAAGGTATTGGAAAGTACAATGGGGCATGGCAGGTCTATTAGAATCACCTGAGGTGTCCTTGTGGCAGTGTTCAGCCCACCGCCTTATCTCAGTCGCATCAGCTGCTGCCTGCAAAACAACAACATTATTAGGAGAGAAGGGGTTAATGGGAACAGAAACAGAAACTGCTGCCATCTGTAGAAAGGGGAAACAGAAGAGGAAGCAGCCAGCTTGGCTGCACAATCACCTTTAACGTACATGCTCTGGTTAAACCAAATAACTCTGCTGCATGAGCAGACAAGTGAGGGGGAAGTCTAGCACTTTCCACAGTTTGAACAGCGGTGACAACCGCATAGCCTACTAAAGGTTCACCCTTGTCGTTCCTGAATTAAAAAGAGGAACGTCTTTTTAAGGCCAAGCCTATGGCTACAGTCCATCTCAATGGTCAATGGGTTAAGCACAGTACATATTTTCATGCTTAGAGTAGTATCTCACATGCATATAGCCAACTCCGTGGTACTGTGTCAACACAGTAGACATAAACCCACGATTCTCAGAGACAAAAAGATGGAATAGTTTGGTGTGGTCAGGCAAACCCAAAATGGGGTCAACAGTAGAGCTTGCTTTAACTTAATCAAGGCTAATTCAGTCTCAGGGGTCCACTTCAGACATTTACATTTTTCTGCCATGAATGTCTTGGCATGTGACAAATAAAGTTTGATTCGAAATACAATCCTGAAGAGGCTGTACTGTCTCCTCAGTCTTTCAACCATGGGCGGCAGTATCCAGCCACTCCCAACAGCGACATCATGTGCTGATTAGTAACAGGTTTAGGCAGGGACTTTAAGGCAATATCTTTAGAGAGGGCGTGACCATCAAAAAGAATGTCATGACCAAATATTTACCAGAACTTCTACATAACTGCATCTTAGAGGGGAAAACGTTGACCATTTTCAGCTAAGAAAGTCAACAATGCCTTGGTATCTTCGTGACAGATTTCCTCAGATGAGGAACAGACCAACAGGTCATCAATGTATTCAACCACAGTACTACATCCAGAGGGAATACAACCTTCCAGGTTCCTCGCCATTTCCTGGGCAGAAACGGCAGGTCATTCAATGTAGCCTTGTGGCATCACTGTCCAAGTAAAAGAGAACCAAACCTAGGGTCAACAGGGATGCTGACAAATGCATTAGCCAAAACTATAACTGAAAAACAATAGCTCCCTGGGGGAACTTGGGAAATAATAGTAACTGTGTTCAGCACCAAGGGTGCTCTTACGTGAACAGCATTCATAACTGTTCTAAAATCTTGCACAAAATTATATTCACCAAATGGCTTCCTAACAGGTCAAATAGGGGTGTTACACAGATAATTTGAGGATGGGATCAAAGACCCATTTTCAACCAGGGTCTCATGGATGGGAATTAATACCCATTTTTGCTTCTTTGCTGAGAGGGTACTGATTTTTATATGGTCTGTGATTATTCTTCGGGACAACTTTCACTGGGGTGGCACCTCTCATCTTCCCAATATCAATCTTGGAGACAGCCCAGAGCTGTTCTGGCACTTCATCCAGCCATAGTATGTGGGAGTTATCTTGAGACACAACCATCATATTCTCGGTAGGAATAGGTTATTTCTTTGGTATCGTTCGGGTGGTAGCCCAGAAAGGAGAAAAAGGTTGCTGTTGATGGTGACCACTTTCCATCACCTTCCCAGGCCACCCAATCAGTGGCTGTCATCACACTCTTCATCCAAGGGTCAACATCTCTACATTCTCAATGATTCATTTAAAAAAAAACTACAGTGTGGGACAGCACCTGTTACTTCATACAGTGCTCTCTGTACATCAGACAGCAAAACTCCGGCAGCTGTAAATTCCTCACCGTAGTATATTCCATCAATTGTCACTTCCATTCTGCTTTTCTGCTTTGTCCATCTTTGTTGATATTCAGGGTCTTCTTCACACGAGGGGACCGCTGCTGTGCAGTGAAAATGTTCTGGGACGTGAGGTAAGTGATCTCTCGTAGTTCACCTTCCACCTCAGGATCGTTCAAATGCCAGGCATAATAACACTGGGACATGCACGGGTATATCTTATTTGTAGGGGAACGGAGGGACAAGCCTTCAGCAGTGCATACAGCAGTCAGATTTATCTTGCACATCAGATCTCTTCCCAGGAGGTTGACGGGGAAGTCAGAGGAGCTCAAATGTTTTATTTAGATGGGCAGATAGCAGCCCGGGTGTCTACTAGGAATATCATTTTTTGGCCAAGTATTTCAATTTCAATCAGGGGATTTTCAGCAAGGTGGTAAGTTTCAACATCTAGCATGTGGTTCTTCATCATCAGTCTTCTTCTGTTTCCACCTCATCCTATGTTTTTTCCCACCAAAGGAATTTCCAACCCTTACATCTTCAGGTAATCCTGGCCATTCCCTGGTCATCTCCATCACCAGGACAGTCCCATTGAGATAATGGTGCCGGAGGGGATGGCTGCCGTTTTACGGGCTCATAACCAAATGTGCTATTATTATTTTTTCACATTGTAACTTATTTTGTACATAATGTTGCTGCTACAGTCTCTTATGACCGAAAAGAGCTTCTGGACATCAGAACAGCAATTGCTCACCTCAAACTGGACAAAGATTCTTTCTTTAAAGAGTCCGACGCGAAGGATATACTGCTTCCCCGAGACCAGGCCCAAATCCCTGTCATTTACATGAAGAAAAGACTGAGATACAGGGGGCGGAGATCGGGGTACCTTGTGAGAATTTGTCGGGGAGTGGGTTAACCGCCACTACCATCCGTCCTATTGGCCAACGTGCAATCACTGGAAAATAAACTGGATGATCTACAATTAAGACAATCCTACAAATGGGACATTAAAAACTGTAATTTCTTATGTTTCACAGGGTCGTGGCTGAACGACAACATGGATAATATAGAGCTGGCTTGGTTTTTCATGCATCGGCAGGACAGAGCAGCTACGTCTGGTCAGACGAGGGGCGGGAGTATGTGTCTATTTGTCAATAACAGCTGGTGTGCGATGTCTAATTTTAAAGAAGCCTTGAGGTATTGCTCACCTGAGGTAGAGTACCCCATGATAAGCTGTGGACCACACTATCTACCAAGAGAGTTTTCATCTATATTATTCGTAGCCATCTATTTACCACCACAAGCCGATGCTGGCACTAGGACTGCACTCAACGAGCTGTATAAGGCCCTAAGAAAACAAGAAAATGCTCATCCAGAAGCGGCACTCCCAGTGGCAGGGACTTTAATGGAGGCAAACTTAAATCTGTTTTACATCCTTTCTACCAGCATGTCACATGTGCAACCAGAGGGAAAAAACTAAATTTTGCAAATCTAACCATATTATATCCTCCTGATTCCTGCTTACAAGCAAAAACTAAAGCAGGAAGTACCAGTGACTCGTTCAATACAGAAGTGGTCAGATGACACGGATGCTACGCTATAGGACTGTTTTGCTAGCTCAGACTGGAATATGTTCCGGGATTCATCTAATGGCATTGAGGAGTATAACATTTCAGTCACCGGCTTCATTAATAAGTGCATTGACTACGTCGTCCCCACAGTGACCTTACGTGCATATCCCAACCAGAAGCCATGTACTACAGACAAGATCTGCACCTGGCTAAAAACTCAGAGCATGCGCAGACCAATGATCAAGTGTCTTCATTGACATTTTCAACCTCTCCCTGACTGAGTGTGTAATACCTACATGTTTCAAGCAAACCATCATAGTACCTGTGCACAAGAAAGTGAAGGTAACCTGCCTAAATGACAACCACCTCATAGCACTCACATTGGTAGCCATGAAATGCTTTGAAAGGCTGGTCATGACTCACATCAACACCATCATCCCAAAAACCATAGACCCACTCGAATTCGCATACCGCCTGAACAGATTCACAGATGATGAAATCTCAATCGCACTCCACACTGCCCTTTCCCACCTGGACAAAAGGAACACCTATGTGAGAATGCTATTCATTGACTACAGCTCAGCGTTCAACACCATAGTGCCCACAAAGCTCATCACTAAGCTAAGGACCCTGGGACTAAACACCTGCATCTGCAACTGGATCGTGGACTTCCTGACGGGCCGCCCCAGGTGGTAAGGATAGGCAACAAACCATGTTCTACGCTGATCCTCAACACGGGGGCCCCTCAGGGGTGCATGCTTAGTCCCCTCTTGTACTCCCTGTTCACTTACGACTGCGTTGCCAAGCATGACTCCATCACCATCAATAAGTTTGCTGATGACACAACAGTAGTAGGCCTGATCACCGACAACGATGAGACAGCCTATAGGAAGGAGGTCAGAGACCTGACAGTGTGGTGCCAGGACAACAACCTCTCCCTCAATGTGAGCAAGAAAAAGGAGCTGATCGTGGACTACAGGAAAGGGAGGGCTGAAAATGCCCCCATTAACATCGACAGGGCTGTAGTGGAGCGGGTCGAGCGTTTCAAGTTCATTGGTGTCCACATCACCAACAAACTATCATCGTCTAAACACACCAAGACAGTTGTGAAGAGGGCACGACAACACATTTTCCCACTCAGGGGAGGCATGGGTCTTCAGATCCTCAAAAAGTCCTACAACTGCATCATCGAGAGCATCCAGACCGATTGCATTACCGCCTGGTATGGCAATTGCTCGGCATCCGAACGTAAGGCGCTACAGAGGGTAGTGCGTACAGCCCAGTACATCACTGGGGCCAAGCTTCCTGCCATGCAGGACCTATATCCTAGGTGGTGTCAGAGGAAGGCCCAAACAATTGTCAGACTCCAGTCACCCAAGTCAGACTGTTCTCTCTGCTACTACAAGGTAAGCGGTACCACCGGAGGCTCCTCAACAGCTTCTACCCATAATAAATATAAATTCCCCCAAGCCATAACACTGCTGAACAAATAATCAAATGGCTTCCCGGACTATTTATATCGACCCCCCCCCCCCCCCCCCCCCCTGCTCCCTTTGTTATTACACTGCTGCTATTCGCTGTTTATTATCTACGCATAGTCACTTTACCCCTACCTGTATGTACAAATGACCTTAACTAACCTGTACCCCTGCACATTGACTCGGTACCGGTACCCCCTGTATATTGCCTTGTTATTGTTATTTTGTGTTCCTTTTATTTAGTTCATATTTTCTTAACTCTATTTCTTGAACTGCATTGTTGGTTTAGGGCTTGTAAATAAGCATTTCACGGTTGTATAAAATTGTATTTTATTTGCTAAATGTCCTGGCTTGCCACAGTTGTAGCAGCTCCAGTCTCTTCCTCCAGAGGCGCCTTGCACTCCTCGCCCTCTTCCCATTCCTCTCTCAGCATCATCCTTGACCTCCACCTCCACGGTATCCCCTTCCTCCAGTGAAAAACATAAACTGTGCAGCGTGTAGTTTAGCTCCAGTCTTGGAGTTCTTTCACTTAGTCTGTCTTTCTGCATGGGTGATTTAAAGTTTGACATCAGCTAGGGTCTTTGTCTCCCACCAAATGCATGTAGGGGTCACAGCTGTCTTCAGGTCTTGTCACAGGCTAGTAACCATGGCATGGCACAGCAGGCTGCCATATCATTCTTGGTCAGGGGTCAGATCAGAGTGGTGGAGGAAGATATTCTCCATTCGTTCCTGATATTCCTCAAAGCTCTCATCGGCCTTCATCATGGTGGAATGTATTTCTGCCAGTCTGTGTGCTTTTGAGTATGTTGTCTTTACATTATCAAACACAGCAATGAGTTGGTCAGCACGGTTGGCTCTGGTTGCATCACTGTTCCAACCTACCTTACACTGGTTCCACTTGAACTTCTAGCACCGATAGGATATTTCCTCAATTTCACAGGTGGGGGGGTTATACATGGCAATGATTGCTCTCACCTCTTCAAACTTCACAGCATCTTTCGCAGGGTCAGTCCATGCTGTCCAATCTTCTGTCTGACACAGTATCCCCTTACCAAATTTCTTTGCCATCACTTTACTGGGTCCCTTTGTTGCCCAATCTGGGTCTTTTATATATACTTTTACTGTTCCATTTCCCCATTATTGCTTTTAATTATACCTTATCAGTTTACGTTACTCTAACAATTTACTCATACCTCAATCATTCTGCGAACTAATTTCCCTTTTTCAGTAAATTAGTCAATCATACAAAAATCATTCCACTCAATCACTTACTATTCTCTAAAATCCTTAAATGGAGTTCCCAGAACTTCCATGTAGATCCCAGAACTAAGTAAGTACTAAATAGGCTGATAATGACCTTTCACACACAGTTTCTGGGCATTGGGCCAAAGTAACAATGTGTTCCCTTCTTTGTGTTCTTCTATCAGTCCCTTCCCTGAGAGCAGTCACAGAACATCCTAACACAATGATCAGGACTCAACACGTTACATGTAGTCACGCATTTGCAGAGACACCGAGGACACAAAAAATGTCCAACACTATTCTTCTCTCTCTCTATCTCACTCACTCACTCACTCATTCACCCATGCGTCAACCAGGGCCTACGTCAAACACCTGGGATAAACAGTTTACGCACAAGCCTGTTCCACGAGCCACTTTGTTTGTAAATACACCAAGAAGAATGTTGAGTGGCACGTAAGAGGCATCTAATGAAAGAGTAGTGCCACCCATGCTTATTTGAGCCTCCCTCTCACACAAACACTATGCTTCTAGGCTGCCCTTCCTGTAGCACTCTCCACGCCTACACACTGTAGAAGGCTTTTTATTTATAGCGATGCCAGAGATGTTTGAGTTGGTCATTTAAACACTCAGCGTCCTAATGCGAAGCAGATAATGTAGCCATTACAACTTTTCGTGTGAGAGAAGTTTATACTAGTAATGGCCCACGCTGTGAACACTAATCATGTGGGTGAGCAGTGGAACACAGGAAGTGTACCTGTTGACCTTAAGTGGGAGGACATCGATAGGAAATTAATCTTAACCATCACTTAAGGCAACGTCAATCAATGAAATGACTACTCTTTGACATGGTTTCCTATGCGTAATTGCTACCTAAACTAGCAAGCTCGGTTTGTTTGGCATACCACCTAGTCTTGTACAGTGGGGCAAAAAAGTATTTAGTCAGCCACCAATTGTGCAAGTTCTCCCACTTAAAAAGATGAGAGAGGCCTGTATTTTTCATCATAGGTACACTTCAACTATGACAGACAAAATGAGAAAATAAAATCCAGAAAATCACATTGTAGGATTTTTTATGAATTTATTTGCAAATTATGGTGGAAAATAAGTATTTGGTCAATAACAAAAGTTTATCTCAATACTTTGTTATATACCCTTTGTTGGTAATGACAGAGGTCAAACATTTTCTGTAAGTCTTCACAAGGTTTCCACACACTGTTGCTGGTGTTTTGGCCCATTCCTCCATGCAGATCTCCTCTAGAGCAGTGATGTTTTGGGGCTGTTGCTGGGCAACACAGACTTTCAACTCCCTCCAAAGATTTTCTATGGGGTTGAGATCTGGAGACTGGCTAGGCCACTTCAGGACCTTGAAATGCTTCTTACGAAGCCACTCCTTCGTTGCCCGGGCGGTGTGTTTGGGATCATGCTGAAAGACCCAGCCACGTTTCATCTTCAATGCCCTTGCTGATGGAAGGAGGTTTTCACTCAAAATCTCACGATACATGTCCCCATTCATTCTTTCCATTACACGGATCAGTCGTCCTGGTCCCTTTGCAGAAAAACAGCCCCAAAGCATGATGTTTCCACCCCCATGCTTCCCAGTAGGTATGGTGTTCTTTGGATGCAACTCAGCATTCTTTGTCCTCCAAACACGACGAGATTATCAGTGGTCTTGTATGTCTTCCATTTCCTAATAATTGCTCCCACAGTTGATTGCTTCAAACCAATCTGCTTACCTATTGCAGATTCAGTCTTCCCAGCCTGGTGCAGGTCTACAATTTTGTTTCTGGTGTCCTTTGACAGCTCTTTGGTCTTGGCCATAGTGGAGTTTGGAGTGTGACTGTTTGAGGTTGTGGACAGGTGTATTTTATACTGATAACAGGTTCAAACAGGTGCCATTAATACAGGTAACGAGTGGAGGACAGAGGAGCCTCTTAAAGAAGAAGTTACAGGTCTGTGAGAGCCAGAAATCTTGCTTGTTTGTAGGTGACCAAATACTTATTTTCCACCATAATTTACAAATAAATTCTTTTTTTTCTTCTCATTTTGTCTGTCATAGTTGAAGTGTACCTATAATGAAAATTACAGGCCTCTCTCATCTTTTTAAGTGGGAGAACTTTCACAATTGGTGGCTGACTAAATACTTTTTTGCCCTACTGTATATCTGAGACCTCAGGTAAGATGCTGGAACATTGTTACATTGTGGGAGGCAACCTGTCTGACTAGGGAAACTACATACTACCCTACACACACAAACTCACCTACCCACTCTCTCTCCCTCAGGGCAGGGTACCTCACACATTTCGAAGGGGAGCAGAAAAGTAACAGAACAGACCCCATTGCCGTTTACGTGGAGTACCGGAAGTTTGACAACCTCCTGACCAAAATGGCCAGGACCATGCTAAAACCAGGTGACTAAATGAAACATGGTCTCTGAAAGAAACATTATGAACCACAAGGTTTTAAAACTGTGTAAAAGTACAATGGCAGATGGATGTGAGTTGATAAAATAAAGAGTAATTGTGTCCGATCTTAGGGCTCAATTAATTTTGAATGTGGTATTATAGATGGAATGTTTTACCCTGATTTTGAATGTATTATAAAGATTGAATAGAGGGAGAATTCAGTCTGTATTATTATCACTTTAAATTACTTAGCTTTTGTATCATTGAGTCGTCTGGCTGTTTTTGATATATCATTTGTCCATGGACTCACTGTGGTGACCTCATCAGTGAAAGGACTTTAGGTTTGTTTCTCGGTTGCCATGGTGCGATCACTGCAGTGAATTATTTTATCTGAGCGGGTCATATGTTTGAATCCTATTTCCGATTCACACTGGCATATTACTGGTCGCTATGTCGTCTCCTCTCACACCTGTTTCATACAGGCTCTATCTGATGTCACCTGACACACCTATGTCTTCTCTCACCTTTTCACTGTCACCTGTCCCTTTCATTCCCTTATCTACGATTTTACTCTTTTCTCAGGATACATACTGTATATGTTTTATACCTCCAGACTTACTACCACATATCTCCTGTTTCTGATAGTATCTGCCCCACCCGTGTCTCTATTGTCTCCTCTTTCCATTCATATGGCATGTGGATATCATTGATGTTTCATGTCACATCGATGACTCACTCATTGCTTCATATTTATGTCATGCTCATTTACATTAGTAAGATACAGTGCATTCGGGAACTATTCAGACCTCTTGAATTTTTCCACATTTTTTTTAACGTTAGCCTTATTCTAAATTTGATTAAATCGCTTTTTCCCCCTCATCAATTTACACACACAACCCCATAATGACAAAGCAAAAAAAAAAAAAACATTTTAGAAAATGTATTAAAAATAAATACTAAAATATCAAATTTACATAAGTATTCAGACCCTTTACTCAGTACTTTGTTGAAGCACCTTTTAGCAGCGATTACAGCCTTCTTGGGTATGACGCTACAAGCTTGGCGCACCTGTATTTGGTGGAGTTTCTCCCATTTCTTCTCTGCAGATCCTCTCAAGCTCTGCGAGGTTGGATGGGGAGTGTCGCTCCACAGCTATTTTCAGGTCTCTCCAAAGTTGTTCGATCAGGTTCAAGTCTGGGCTCTGCTTGGGCCACTCAAGGACATTCAGAGACTTGTCCCGAAGCCACTCCTGCATTGTCTTGGCCGTGTGCTTAGGTTTGTTGTCCTGTTGGAATGTGAACCTTCGCCCCAGTCTGAGAACCTGAGCACTCTGGAGCAGGTTTTCATCAAGGATCTATCTCTGTACTTTGCTCCTTTCATCTTTCCCTCACTTCTGACTAGTCTCCCAGTCCCTGCTGCTGAAAAACATCCCCACAGCATGATGCTGCCACCACCATGCTTCACTGTCGGGATGGTGCCAGGTTTCCTCCTGCATACCTTTATTTATTAAATAAATGTAAAAAGTATCCAAATGTTGTGTTATTTGTTCACTCAGGTTCCCTTGATTTAATATTTGGTTTTGGTTGACGATCTGATAACATTCAGTAAAACTATGTAAAAATAGAGAAAATCAGAAAGGGGGCAAATACTTTTTCACGGCACTAATCACATTAACTCTGTTTAACCTGTGTGTGTGTATGTGTGTGTGTTTTGTGTTTACTCTTGACTGTCTGTGCCTGTGTGTTTTTGTGTGGGTGTCTGTCTGTCTGTCAGAGGAGAAGAGGACTGCCCACAGTGTACGGGTGCGTCTGTGGGATCTGTTGGCGCCGGCGGGGCTGGGTGAGGGCTCGGGGTCCAGCACCTGGCTGAGATGCTACAGGCACCTTCTGCAGGAGGAGGGAGCTGACGAGGAGACACAGAGGAGAGCCCTGCTGCTGCAGCTCTGGGCCACACAGGTGAGTCACATTCAGTCCCTGAACTCACCTCCCTGTGAGTTCTGTCATTGTTACAAAGCAAGGGCTGCCCAGCTATTTATAGCTGTTCTGAACAGTTCTCATGAATGATTGGTGAAAATCCCTGTTGTTCCATTACACACATACAGTGGGGAGAACAAGTATTTGATACACTGCCGATTTTGCAGGTTTTCCTACTTACAAAGCATGTAGAGGTCTGTAATGTTTTATCATAGGTACACTTCAACTGTGAGAGACGGAATTTAAAACAAAAATCCAGAAAATCACATTGTATGATTTTTAAGTAATTCATTTGCATTTTATTGCATGACATAAGTATTTGATACATCAGAAAAGCAGAACTTAATATTTTGTACAGAAACCTTTGTTTGGGAATTACAAAGATCATACGTTTCCTGTAGTTCTAGACCAGGTTTGCACACACTGCATTAGGGATTTTGGCCCACTCCTCCATACAAGCCTTCTCCAGATCCTTCAGGTTTCGGGGCTGTCGCTGGGCAATACGGACTTTCAGCTCCCTCCAAAGATTTTCTATTGGGTTCAGGTCTGGAGACTGGCTAGGCCACTCCAGGACCTTGAGATGCTTCTTACGGAGCCACTCCTTAGTTGCCCTGGCTGTGTATTTCGGATCGTTGTCATGCTGGAAGACCCAGCCACGACCCATCTTCAATGCTCTTACTGAGGGAAGGAGGTTGTTGGCCAAGATCTTGCGATACATGGCCCCATCCATCCTTCCCTCAATACGGTGCAGTCGTCCTGTCCCCTTTGCAGAAAAGCATCCCCAAAGAATGATGTTTCCACCTCCATGCTTTACAGTTGGGATGGTGTTCTTGGGGTTGTACTCATCCTTCTTCTTCCTCCAAACACGGCGAGTGGAGTTTAGACCAAAAAGCTCTATTTTTGTCTCATCAGATCACATAACCTTCTTCCATTCCTCCTCTGGATCATCCAGATGGTCATTGGCAAACTTCAGACGGGCCTGGACATGCGCTGGCTTGAGCAGGGAGACCTTGGGTGCGCTGCAGGATTTTAATCCATGACGGCGTAGTGTGTTACTAATGGGACTGTAACACACTACTGTGGTCCCAGCTCCTGTGGTCCCAGCTCTCTTCAGGTCATTGACCAGGTCCTGCTGTGTAGTTCTGGGCTGATCCCTCACCTTCCTCATGATCATTGATGCCCCAGGTGAGATCTTGCATGGAGCCCCAGACCAAGGGTGATTGACCGTCATCTTGAACTTCTTCCATTTTCTAATAATTGCGCCAACAGTTGTTGCCTTCTCACCAAGCTGCTTGCCTATTGTCCTGTACCCCATCCCAGCCTTGTGCAGGTCTACAATTTTATTCCTGATGTCCTTACACAGCTCTCTGGTCTTGGCCATTGTGGAGAGGTTGGAGTCTGTTTGATTGATTGAAGGAGAGTCCGCATGTTTTAGTTGCGGGCAGTGTCAGTGGCACTGTATTGTCCTCAAAGCGGGCAAAAAAGTGATTTAGTCTGCCTGGGAGCAAGAAATTGTAGTGGCAAATCGGCTCGAATATGACGCACTCAAGAACTTTGTAAAAATCAATAGGCTATTAATCTCAAGCCGGAGTGGTCCGCGGAACACACACCTTTCCAGAGCTCTCACTCTTCATTTTATACCCACACATACATTATCAGTTCATCCCCCAATGCAAATACAGTTACATCCCAATCCTGTTTGTTCAGCCCAATAACTCCCACCTCTGCTTTCGGTCAGTTTTACAATGATGACCAGACCTTTGCTTTGACCTAAAGATAATATACGTCCCTCTTCCTGTATCCTGTGTTTTAGACCCTGTAATTAACTCCAAGTGTCCCTTTTGGTGTGTGTCTTTCATCTCTAGTTTTTATTGTGTTCAGCTGCCCTGGTCGCCTTCTCTTTATATGGTTATCTAAGATCAAATAGACTTGTGTATCCCCTGTGATGTGATTGTTGTCTATAAGCCATCAGTTGGTCCTTTGTCTGATCCCCTTCTTTTTCTATCCCTCTGATCTTTGTATATACAGCTGGTCCAGGAATGTTTCTCAGCTACCCCATACCCTCACGGCCTTTATCTGCTTCCTGCCATATACAATAGACAATGCATTTTACCAGAACAAGAAATGAACCCATATTTGTATCTTTCTCTTGTGTTACCAAATCATGTATATAATTTCACCCACAACATCCTGGTCCGTGACAGTGCTGGTTTTCTTTTTGTAATCCGTGATTGACTGTAGACCCTGCCACATACCTCATGTGTCTGAGCCGTTGAATTGAGATTCTACTTTGTCTCTATACTGACGCTTAGCTTGTTTGATTGCCTTGCGGAGGGAATAGTTACACTGTTTGTATTCGGTCATGTTTCCAGTCACCTTGCCCTGATTAAAAGCAGTGGTTCGCGCTTTCAGTTTCACGCGAATGCTGCCATCAATCCACGGTTTCTGGTTTGGGAATGTTTTAATCGTTGCTATGGGAACGACATCTTCAACGCACGTTCTAATGAACTCGCACACCGAATCAGCGTATTCGTCAATGTTGTCGTCTGACGCAATACGGAACATATCCCAGTCCACGTGATGGAAGCAGTCTTGGAGTGTGGAATCAGATTGGTCGGACCAGCATATGTATTTGATCACCTACCAACCAGTAAGAATTCAGGCTCTCACAGACCTGTTAGTTTTTCTTTAAGAAGCCCTCCTGTTCTCCACTCATTACCTGTATTAACTGCATCTGTTTGAACTCGTTACCTGCATAAAAGACACCTGTCCACACACTCAATCAAACAGTCGGTCGGACCAGCGTTGAACAGACCTCAGCGCGGGAGCTTCTTGGCTGCAGGCCCAGACGGCATCCCCAGCCGCGCCCTCAGAGCATGCGCAGACCAGCTGGCTGGTGTGTTTACGGACATATTCAATCAATCCCTATCCCAGTCTGTTGTTCCCACATGCTTCAAGAGGGCCACCATTGTTCCTGTTCCCAAGAAAGCTAAGGTAACTGAGCTAAATGACTACCGCCCCGTAGCACTCACTTCCGTCATCATGAAGTGCTTTGAGAGACTAGTCAAGGACCATATCACCTCCACCCTACCTGACACCCTAAACCCACTCCTATTTGCTTACCGCCCAAATAGGTCCACAGACGATGCAATCTCAACCACACTGCACACTGCCCCAACCCATCTGGACAAGAGGAATACCTATGTGAGAATGCTGTTCATCGACTACAGCTCAGCATTTAACACCATAGTGCCCTCCAAGCTCGTCATCAAGCTCGAGACCCTGGGTCTCGACCCCGCCCTGTGCAACTGGGTACTGGACTTCCTGACAGGCCGCCCCCAGGTGGTGAGGGTAGGCAACATAATCTCCACCCCGCTGATCCTCAACACTGGGGCCCCACAAGGGTGCGTTCTGAGCCCTCTCCTGTACTCCCTGTTCACCCACGACTGCGTGGCCGCGCACGCCTCCAACTCAATCATCAAGTTTGCGGACGACACAACAGTGGTAGGCTTGATTACCAACAACGACGAGACGGCCTACAGGGAGGAGGTGAGGGCCCTCGGAGTGTGGTGTCAGGAAAATAACCTCACACTCAACGTCAACAAAACTAAGGAGATGATTGTGGACTTCAGGAAACAGCAGAGGGAACACCCCCCTATCCACATCAATGGAACAGTAGTGGAGAGGGTAGTAAGTTTTAAGTTCCTCGACGTACACATCACAGACAAACTGAATTGGTCCACCCACACAGACAGCATCGTGAAGAAGGCGCAGCAGCGCCTCTTCAACCTCAGGAGGCTGAAGAAATTCGGCTTGTCACCAAAAGCACTCACAAACTTCTACAGATGCACAATCGAGAGCATCCTGTCGGGCTGTATCACCGCCTGGTACGGCAACTGCTCCGCCCACAACCGTAAGGCTCTCCAGAGGGTAGTGAGGTCTGCACAACGCATCACCGGGGGCAAACTACCTGCCCTCCAGGACACCTACACCACCCGATGTCACAGGAAGGCCATAAAGATCATCAAGGACAGCAACCACCCGAGCCACTGCCTGTTCACCCCGCTATCATCCAGAAGGCGAGGTCAGTACAGGTGCATCAAAGCTGGGACCGAGAGACTGAAAAACAGCTTCTATCTCAAGGCCATCAGACTGTTAAACAGCCACCACTAACATTGAGTGGCTGCTGCCAACACACTGACTCAACTCCAGCCACTTTAATAATGGGAATTGATGGGAATTGATGTAAAATATATCACTAGCCACTTTAAACAATGCTACCTAATATAATGTTTACATACCCTACATTATTCATCTCATATGTATACGTATATACTGTACTCTATATCATCTACTGCATCCTTATGTAATACATGTATCACTAGCCACTTTAACTATGCCACTTTGTTTGCATACTCATCCCATATGTACAGTGCCTTGCGAAAGTATTCGGCCCCCTTGAACTTTGCGACCTTTTGCCACATTTCAGGCTTCAAACATAAAGATATAAAACTGTATATTTTTTGTGAAGAATCAACAACAAGTGGGACACAATCATGAAGTGGAACGACATTTATTGGATATTTCAAACTTTTTTAACAAATCAAAAACTGAAAAATTGGGCTTGCAAAAATTATTCAGCCCCTTTACTTTCAGTGCAGCAAACTCTCTCCAGAAGTTCAGTGAGGATCTCTGAATGATCCAATGTTGACCTAAATGACTAATGATGATAAATACAATCCACCTGTGTGTAATCAAGTCTCCGTATAAATGCATCTGCACTGTGATAGTCTCAGAGGTCCGTTAAAAGCGCAGAGAGCATCATGAAGAACAAGGAACACACCAGGCAGGTCCGAGATACTGTTGTGAAGATGTTTAAAGACGGATTTGGATACAAAAAGATTTCCCAAGCTTTAAACATCCCAAGGAGCACTGTGCAAGCGATAATATTGAAATGGAAGGAGTATCAGACCACTGCAAATCTACCAAGATCTGGCCGTCCCTCTAAACTTTCAGCTCATACAAGGAGAACACTGATCAGAGATGCAGCCAAGAGGCCCATGATCACTCTGGATGAACTGCAGAGATCTACAGCTGAGGTGGGAGACTCTGTCCATAGGACAACAATCAGTCGTATATTGCACAAATCTGGCCTTTATGGAAGAGTGGCAAGAAGAAAGCCATTTCTTAAAGATATCCATAAAAAGTGTTGTTTAAAGTTTGCCACAAGCCACCTGGGAGACACACCAAACATGTGGAAGAAGGTGCTCTGGTCAGATGAAACCAAAATTGAACTTTTTGGCAACAATGCAAAACGTTATGTTTGGCGTAAAAGCAACACAGCTCATCACCCTGAACACCCCATCCCCACTGTCAAACATGGTGGTGGCAGCATCATGGTTTGGGCCTGCTTTTCTTCAGCAGGGACAGGGAAGATGGTTAAAATTGATGGGAAGATGGATGGAGCCAAATACAGGACCATTCTGGAAGAAAACCTGATGGAGTCTGCAAAAGATCTGAGACTGGGACGGAGATTTGTCTTCCAACAAGACAATGATCCAAAACATAAAGCAAAATCTACAATGGAATGGTTCAAAAATAAACATTATTAGAATGTTAGAACGTTAGAATGGCCAAGTCAAAGTCCAGACCTGAATCCAATCGAGAATCTGTGGAAAGAACTGAAAACTGCTGTTCACAAATGCTCTCCATCCAACCTCACTGAGCTCGAGCTGTTCTGCAAGGAGGAATGGGAAAAAATGTCAGTCTCTCGATGTGCAAAACTGATAGAGACATACCCCAAGCGACTTACAGCTGTAATCGCAGCAAAAGGTGGCGCTACAAAGTATTAACTTAAGGGGGCTGAATAATTTTGCACGCCCAATTTTTCCGTTTTTGATTTGTTAAAAAAGTTTGAAATATCCAATAAATGTCGTTCCACTTCATGATTGTGTCCCACTTGTTGTTGATTCTTCGCAAAAAAATACAGTTTTATATCTTTATGTTTGAAGCCTGAAATGTGGCAAAAGGTCGCAAAGTTCAAGGGGGCCGAATACTTTCGCAAGGCACTGTATATACTGCACTCAATACCATCTACTGTATCTTGCCTATGCCCCTCTGTACCATCACTCATTCATATATCTGTATGTACATATTCTTTATCCCCTTACACTTGTGTCTATAAGGTAGTAGTTTTGGAATTGTTAGCTAGATTACTTGTTGGTTATTACTGCATTGTCGGAACTAGAAGCACAAGCATTTCGCTACACTCGCACTAACATCTGCTAACCATGTGTATGTGACAAATAAAATTTGATTTGATTTGCAATAAAATGCTAATTAATTACTTAAAAATCATGCAATGTGATTTTCTGGATTTTTGTCTCTCACAGTTGAAGTGTACCTATGATAAAAATTACAGACCTCTACATGCTTTGTAAGTAGGAAAACCTGCAAAATCGTCAGTGTATCAAATACTTGTTCTCCCCACTGTAGATAGAAAAATGTATTTCAATTCAATAGCTTTTTGGAGGTGGTTCAACAATGACCCCTAGTTATTCAGCAGCACATCCTTCTGGCTAGCAGCCATCTTAAACATGACAATGTTCCAATACAAAGATAGCTGTCCAGCTATTTATAGCTGTTATGAACAGTTGTCATGAACGATTGGTGAAAATCTCTGTTGTTCCATTACATCCATAGATAGAAAAATTCCATTCTATTCAATAGCTTTTTGGAGGTGGGCCAACAATGACGCCAAGTTATTTAGCAGCACACCCTTCTGGCTATCAGCCATCTTAAACATGACTATGTTCCAATACAAAGACGCTCACATGCCAATGTCAGATGCTAGTCTCGATTGGTTAGGGTTAGCCTTTATAAAATTCGGCTTCCAACACAGTGTGCCTCTCAAATTCTGATTCTACTGTGCCTGTTTGTCTGCCACATTTTACGCCTTGCTTGTCCAACCATTGTAGAATCATTTTATAATAAGTGATTATTCTTGAAAGACTATAAATAATTGCAGTGCTTTAAGATGAATACTAACGCTGTATTCTCAACCACTGGAGTGTTTGGAAAACCCCCAGAACAGTTAGACCTTATTTTATTGTTGTTATCTAAGAGAGGGCAGATATACTATCTCTAAGTTAGACTACTGCGAGTCCCAGTGGTACATGGCCTCAGTGTGTTTGTCTCAAGCTGTATTGCTCTTCCGTGCTGGAATTGTTGTCACAGAGTGACACTGCAGTCTGCTCCTCCTGCTCTAATAAGTACCTTCACAACAGAAAGACAGACATGAGTTTAATACTCATCTTTACCACAAGAGTGCACTGGTAGCCTCTTTATGTAGAGAAAAGTGTATGATGTCAGCTAAATGAACCCTTGGAATCCCTAGATGGAAAAAGTAGTCTGTAAACACAAAGATGTCTTCCAGTGCATCTGAACACATTCTGAGACTAAGTACATTCTGAGTACACTCTTCTTAGCAGGGTTGGGGTCAATGTTATCTTTCTGAATTGAAATGGAATTGACCCCAACCCTGCTGGGTAGACATTACTTCACCCATTGAGAACTGATAACTGCCTCTAACATTTCCCACAGACACATGATCTACCATCATCATGCAACTCTTGATTGCCATCTTTCAGTTCCCTTTTTTTCAGTAACACTAATAATTTAGTAAAGAACAAAAGGTGTTACCAACAATATCCTCACCAAACCCGGTCTCCTCCTTGTGGTATTATATTGTGTGCAGTTTGTTACATAGCAAACATTGTTTGGTCTGGAGGCAATGTAAATTCAGTGGTCTTTCCAGTCATGTACAAACACAGAGAGATGGCCATGGACAGGCCAGTGTGCCCTCAAACACTCCATATTGAGTCTCTGTTTGGTGTCTAATGCATTTCCTTTTGAAGTAAGCCATTACAGCACTTACTTCCTGACAGTAGCCAGAATGTGGTTTTCTATCATAGAAACACAGGAAAGGATTTAACTGTACAGACAAGTTGGTTGCCCTTTGTGTGAACTACACGACTATGAGAGAAAATAATAAGAGCTGTCATTTAGTGTGTAATGTTCTCTTCTCCGATTACATAATTGCTACCTGTACAATCTCTCTGTGAACTATCGGAGAGGGAACTCACTGTCATTGCCTTCATGTCAATCTTCATTTGTGGCCAGGGTAACGTTGGACCTGCTGCATTCTGGCTCTTGGGTTTCCTGTTGACCAATCCTGAGGCCATGAGGGCGGTGAAGAAGGAGTTCAGCAAGATCTCAGGGCAGGACTCAGCACAGTGTCCCCTACTGGACAGGCTACAGCACACACCTGTGTTTGGTGAGGGTTACTTGTTTCCTGGGTAATCTGCACAAAGACAAGGAACTCAATGACTAAAAGACCAGAGCGACTATGAAAGATGCTCTCAATTAGCTAATGGCTCCCATGTCACCATCAACAGGTGGTCTAACCTCTAGTGCAAATAATGACACTAACCTGAATATAGTAACCTGACTAGTCCTTTTTAATGTGCAATTCCTCTGCAGGGAGTCATCAATTAAGAATGATATTGGTGAATCTATTATGAGGACATAACCCTTACATAACCCCAAGCATTTTGCTACACCTGCAATAACATCTGCTAAATATGTGTATGTGACCAATACAATTTGATTTGATATGCCTAATGAGTACATTAGTGTTAATCCTCTTCTTTTCTTTGCCCTCCCCATCCCAGACAGTGCCTTAGAGGAGACGCTGAGGCTCAGTGCTGCCCCCTTCATTACCAGAGAGGTAGTACAGGCAAAGACCCTGCACATGGCCGATGGGCAGGAGTACAAACTCAGGAGTGGGGACAGAGTGTGTCTGTTCCCATTCATAAGCCCTCAGATGGACCCTGAGATCCACCAGGAACCACAAGTATGGATGTCACTTGTCCCTCCGACATTATCAAAGAATAGCTCCCTAATTGATGGACAATAAAGATTAGTTTCAAGTCCATCTGCGGATTAGCCTGTATGGGAAGGGATTTAGTTACATGGATGTGTCATTCTGTTGTCCTTCTCCACCCTACAGTACCATCCAATTGGTGGAATATGCAGGGAAATTGAAATAATAGGCTAATATTGCCATCTGATATGATATGGTTGCGTGTTGCAGGAAGCATAGGGGAACAGTCATGTTTGATCATCATTTGTCAGTATGAGCTGGATTCACTGCTTTACCTCCCTGTGTTTCCTGTCATAGAGATTCAAGTATGACCGCTTCCTCAACCAGGAAGGTTCTGTGAAGAAGGACTTCTTTAAAGGAGGGAGACGGCTCAAGTACTACACCATGCCATGGGGCGCGGGCACCAATGGCTGTGTGGGCAAACACTTTGCTATCAGCTCAATCAGACAGTGAGTGTCTGAGTGTTCCCTGTGGGTGTTAGGGGAGGGCAGAGGAAGTCGGGGGGGGGGGGGGGTCAGAAGTCCCCACCACACCAGAGTCAGGGACAAACTAAATTCTGGGACAGACAATTGATTTGGGGAGATAGAAGGCTTAGCAGCTGTTTGTGACTATGCAGACTCCTCCAGGTGTCTATGCAAGATTGGGTTCCAGTGAGATGAATTTCACTGCTATGCAAATAGCCCACTCCAAAGGAAAATACAAATGGGGTATGCAAAAACTGGTATATGCAAACAGAAAATGTTACAGTTTAGACACGTTTGTAATGTATTATGTCAACAACTTACCTATTGTGTCTCTCTGTGTGTTCAGGTTTGTGTACCTGGTGCTGTCTCATCTAGAACTGGAGCTGTGTGATCCAGAGGCTCAGATGCCAGAGGTGAACTCCAGTCGCTATGGGTTTGGAATGTTGCAGCCCGAAGGAGACCTGGCCATCAGATATAAACCTAGACGGTCACATTGAAGACAGAGACGGGTGCGGAGATCTCTCAAACCAGACATCAATTTATTCTCATTTCAAAGTGTTTGACATATGTCAATATAAAGTCTTGTATGTATTTTTGTACCAACACAAATGTACAGTGTAATGTTGTGCTATTTATCTTGAATTATAATTTGTATATTTCACTTTAAAGTGTTTGTTTTTGTTCTTCACTATTTTGTTTATACAATATGCTGTATCAATGATTAGCTTGGCTCAATAATACCAGCCCCATGTGTTTAAAGTGCTTTCCATATATAACTCTTGCCCCACCTAATTACAATTATATATATTTTTTTTTATGTTCACAACAAATTTGGAGCTTATCCCAGGGATTAATTGGTGTCATAAATCCCCTCCAGTCTCATGACAGTTGTGTCCATTGCATCAGAGAACTATTTGGTAGATGCTTTGAGAGTAATGGGGTGGCTGGCCACTCTTTAAACAGAGCTAACCACACATTCGTCACACTGACATTGCCCTGCTGGTCGGAGGCAGAGTGAATGGAAAGTTTAGATTTATATGTCATTTGAAAATAATTAATAGCCCAGTTGACCAATAAGAGTTGGCCTACTTTTTAGTCACTCTTTACATTACTGAGTCCATATCCCCCTAACAGGTTTCTGGGGATCCCAGCAGCATAACATTGAGTGGTAAGCTTATGCATGTACAAAGAGGTTGCAATTGTAAAGCATGATGTATATAAACCCTGGCTTGCTGAAGCAATGTATTGCCCATTAAGAGGCTTTGGAAACCACTGGTCGGCCATATTGGCACTCCCAAGTAGGAGCAGTCCTCCATAGGAATTAATGGAATTCTACAGTATTTTAATTAAAAGGACAAATTGACATGTATTTAAGTATTTGTTTGTTGTAGTGGGGACAGTAACATTGGTACTCTCTAAAGAAAATACATTAAGGAAAATGTTTATACATTTTTTTTCCTTTTTTAAAAATGTTTAGTTCACGTAATATAATTTCAAAGAATGCATTAAGGCGTCTGTAATATAATAAAGGTGTTAAAAACGAATGTAGACATGAATAAATGCATTTCTATTGCTTCCAAAATCTTTTTTACAATTGAGGAGGAGTACCAAGATAACTGTGTGGTTTCTTCAATAAAGCGCCCCCTGTCAGTCATTCAGGGTTTGTTCTGTACACATCGTTGGTTGTACCAAGTGCAATGAGGGTTCCTCAAATGAGACCCGCAAATGACCCTCATTTCCAGATTGTATAACTTTGTTATAACAGCCTAATAGGATATACAATACAATACTATACAATAGAAGGCATATCATAGTAATGATGCTCTCCCTTTCGCACAATAGTGCTTTTGAACCCCATGATTGCTGCTTGATTTGTTCTTCTATGTTTTTGTGTCATCATGTACGTTGGCCATTGATCATGCCTTACTGCAGGGGACACCAAAGCAGCTACCTTGCCAAGACTGTAAATCTTGTCAAATACCTTTAGCTTATTTGCGGTTTCCAGAGTAGACCTGTGGTAAGGATCTGGACCCTCTCTTTCTAAAATTATCTGCCAAAATTGTTGCAACCCCTATTACTAGCCTGTTCAACCTCTCTTTCGTATCGTCTGAGATTCCCAAAGATTGGAAAGCTGCCGCAGTCATCCCCCTCTTCAAAGGGGGTGGCACTCTAGACCCAAACTGCTACAGACCTATGTCTATCCTACCCTGTCTTTCTAAGGTCTTCGAAAGCCAAGTTAACAAACAGATTACTGACCATTTCGAATCCCACCGTACCTTCTCTGCTATGCAATCTGGTTTCAGAGCTGGTCATGGGTGCACCTCAGCCACGCTCAAGGTCCTAAACAACATCATAACCGCAATCGATAAGAGACATTACTGTGCAGCCGAATTCATCGACCTGGCCAAGGCTTTCGACTGTGTCAATCACCACATTCTTATTGTCAGACTCGACAGTCTTGGTTTCTCTGATGTTTGCCTCGCCTGGTTCACCAACTACTCTCTGATAGAGTTCAATGTGTCAAATCGGAGGGCCTGTTGTCCGGACCTCTGGCAGTCTCTATGGGTGTACCACAGGGTTCAATTCTCGGGCCGACTCTCCTCTCTGTATACATCAATGATGTTACTCTTGCTGCTGGTGATTCTCTGATCCACCTCTACGCAGACGATACAATTCTGTATACTTCTGGCCCCTCTTTGGACACTGTGTTAACTAACCTCCAGAGGAGCTTCAATGCCATACAACTCTCCTTCCATGGCCTCCAACTGCTCTTAAATGCAAGTAAAACTAAATGCATGCTATTGAATCGATCACTGCCCGGACCTGCTCACCCGTCCAGCGTCACTACTCTGGACAGCTCTGACTTAGAATACGTGGACAACTACAAATACCTGGGTGTCTGATTAGACTGTAAACTCTCCTTCCAGACTCACATTAAGCATCTCCAATCCAAAATTAAATCTAGAATCGGCTTCCTATATCGCAACAAAGCATCCTTCACTCATGCCGCTAAACATACCCTCATAAAACTGACCATCCTACCGATCCTTGACTTCGGTGATGTCATCTATAAAATAGCCTCCAACACTCTACTCAACAAACTGGATGCAGTCTATCACAGTGCCATCCGTTTTGTCACCAAAGCCCCATATACTACCCACCATTGCGACCTGTACACTCTCGTTGGCTGGCCCTCGCTTCATACTCGTCGCCAAACCCACTGGCTACAAGTCTCTGCTAGGTAAATCCCCGCCTTATCTCAGCTCACTGGTCACCATAGCAGCACCCACTCGTAGCACGCGCTCCAGCAGGTATATCTCACTGGTCACCCCCAAAGCCAATTCCTCCTTTGGTCGTCTTTCCTTCCAGTTCTCTGCTGCCAATGACTGGAACGAACTGCAAAAATCTCTGAAGCTGGAGACTCATATCTCCCTCACTAGCTTTAAGCACCAGCTGTCAGAGCAGCTCACAGATCACTGCACCTGTACATAGCCCATCTGTAACTTGCCCATCTATCTACCTACCTCATCCCCATACTGTATTTATTTATCTTGCTCCTTTGCACCCCAGTATCTCTACTTGCACATTCATCTTCTGCACATCTACCATTCCAGTGTTTAATTACTATATTGTAATTACTTCGCCACCATGGCCTATTTATTGCCTTAACTTACCTCATTTGCACTCACTGTATATAGACTTTTTGATTTATTTTGTTCTACTGTATTATTGACTGTATGTTTTGTTTATTCCATGTGTAACTCTGTGTTGGTGTATGTGTCGAATTGCTATGGTTTATCTTGGCCAGGTCGCAGTTGCAAATGAGGACTTGTTCTCAACTAGCTTACCTGGTTAAATAAAGGTGAAATAAAATAAATAAATAATGTACTACATGTTGGCCGTTGATCATGCCTACTGCAGGGGATACCAAAGCAACTATTGTACCTTGCCAAGATTTTAAATCTTGTAAAATATATATGTGTACACTAGTTTGCAAAGCTGTCATCAAGGCAAAGGGTGGCTATTTGAAGAATATAAAATCTATTTAACACTTTTGGTTCTGCATGATTCCATATGTTATTTCATAGTTTTGATGTCTTCACTATTATTCTACAATGTAGAAAATAGAACAAATGATTTGCTACGTCACTCCTCCACCGGGCTGACTACCCTTCCAGTGTGTTCTGGGTTATCAACCGGTCCTGACTCCCTTCCAGTGTGTTCTGGGTTATCAACCGGTCCTTACTCCCTTCCAGTGTGTTCTGGGTTATCAACCGGTCCTGACTCCCTTCCAGTGTGTTCTGGGTTATCAACCGGTCCTGACTCCCTTCTAGTGTGTTCTGGGTTATCAACCGGTCCTGACTCCCTTCCAGTGTGTTCTGGGTTATCAACCGGTCCTGACTCCCTTCCAGTGTGTTCTGGGTTATCAACCGGTCCTGACTCCCTTCTAGTGTGTTCTGGGTTATCAACCGGTCCTGACTCCCTTCCAGTGTGTTATGGGTTATCAACCGGTCCTGACTCCCTTCCAGTGTGTTCTGGGTTATCAACCGGTCCTGACTCCCTTCCAGTGTGTTCTGGGTTATCAACCGGTCCTGACTCCCTTCCAGTGTGTTCTGGGTTATCAACCGGTCCTGACTCCGGTCCTGACTCCGTGGATCCAGGGCCAGACCAGCGCTCCTGCGGTGGATGAGTGGTTCAGGTGCACAGAAGTGTGGAGCGACGCTCACCTGAGACTCCAGCACGCCATCCACTGTCAGAAGCAGGCAGACCGCCACCACAGTGAGACTCCAGTGTTCCATCCTGGTGATCGTATATGGCTCTCTACCAAGAAGCTCCCACTCCGCCTGCTCTGCAAAAAGCTGAGCCCCCAGTTTGTGGGGCCGTTCAAGGTTCTCTGGAGGGTCAGTGATGTGACATATAGATTACAGCTCCCCAGTGACTACTGCATCTCACCTTCGTTTCATGTCTCCCTTCTCAAGCCGGTGGCTCCTGGTCCCCTGGTCCCCTGGCTGAGGCTGTCCCCCACGACTCCCCTCCACCCCCCCACCCCCCCCCCCCCCCCGTGGATGTCGAGGGAGGTCCCGCCTATGCCGCTAGATCCCTACTGGACTCCCGACATCGTGGGCTTCGGCTGCAGTACCTGGTGGACTGGGAGGGGTACAGTCCAGAGGAGTGGTGTTGGGTTCTGGTGGAGGACATTCTGGATCACAACATCATCCGTGATCTCCATCTTTGCCACCCAGACCGGCCCGCTCCTCGTCCTCGGAGCCGTCACTCTGGCCGGCGTTGTCCTGTGGCTGGAGCTGCGCATCATGGGAGAGTTGCAAAGAAAAACCCATATCTCAGACTGATGGGGAAAAGAACATAGACACTGGACAGAGGAACTCTGCCTCGAAGGCCAGCATCCCGGAGTCACCTCTTCACTGTTGATGTTGAGACTGGTGTTTTGCAGGTAATATTTAATGACACTGCCAGTTGAGAACTTGTGAGGTGTCTGTTTCTCAAACTAGACACTCTAATGTACTTGTCCTCTTTCTCAGTTGTGCACCGGGGCCTCCCGCTCTTTCTATTCTGGTTAGGGCCAGTTTGCGCTGTCCTGTGAAGGGAGTAATACACGGCGTTGTACAACATCTTCAGTTTCTTGACAATTTCTTGCATGAAATAGCCTTCATTTCTCAGAACAAGAATAGACTGACGAGTTTCATCAGAAAGATCTTTGTTTCTGGCCATTTTGAGCCTGTAATCGAACCCACAAATGCTGATGCTCCAGATACTGAACTAGTCTAAAGAAGCCCAGTTGTATTGCTTCTTTAATCAGAACAACAGTTTTCAGCTTTGCTAACATAATTGCAATAGGGTTTTCTTGTAAGAAACAACGCTGCAGAAGAGAAGCAGGTACGGGGAGTTGACATTTAATTAGGAATGGACATGCAACAGGACAGGATCAGAACTGGGAAACACAAAGACAGATGACAATCAATGCAGCAGCGAGGAACAGAGCTGGGGAACTGACAAATATAGGGGAGTTAATAAACAAGTGATTGAGTCCAGGTCAGTCCAATAAATTGCTGATGCACGTGATGAGGGAAGGCAGGTGTGCTTAATGATGGTGGCAGGAGTACGTAATGCAGGGCAGTCTGGCGCCCTCAGGCACCAGAGGGGAAGAGCGGGAGCAGGCTTGACAGATCAACTAGCCTTTTAAAATGATAAACTTGGATTAGCTAACACAACGTGCCATTGGAACACAGGAGTGATGGTTGCTGATAATGTACACCTATGTAGATATTCCATAAAAAATCTGCCGTTTCCAGCTACAGTAGTCATTTACAACATTAACAATGTCTACACTGTATTTCTGATCAATTTGATGTTATTTAAATGGACAAAAAACAAGGACATTTCTAAGTGACCCCAAACTTTTGAACAGTAGTGTAAATATATATATATATATATATATATATATATATATATATATATATATTATATATATATATATACATATATATATTATATATGAATGCTGTGGTAGCCATGCAGGCTAAGTGTGCCTTGATTTCTAAATCAATCACAGACAGTGTCACCAGCAAAGCACCATCACACCTTCATGGTGGGAACCACACATGCGGAGATCATTCGTTCACCTACTCTGCATCTCACAAAGACACTGTGGTTGGAACAGAAAATCTCAAATTTGGACTCATCAGACCAAAGGACAGATTTCCACCACTCTAGTGTCCATTGCTCGTGTTTCTTGGCCCAAGCAAGTCTCTTCTTCGTATTGGTATCGTTTAGTAGTGGTTTCTTTGCAGCAATTCAACCACGAAGGCCTGATTCACGCAGTGTCCTCCGAACAGTTGATGTTGAGATGTCTGTTACTTGAACTCTGTGAAGCATTTATTTGGACTGCAATCTAAGGTGCAGTTAACTCTAATGAATGTTTCCTCTGCAGCAGAGGTAACTCTGGGTCTTCCTTCCTGTGGCAGTCCTCATAAAAGCCAGTTTCATCATAACGCTTGATTGTTTTGCGACTGCACTTGAAGAAACTTTCAAAGTTCTAGAAATGTTTCGTATTGAGTGACCTTCATGTCTTAAAATAATGATGGACTGTCGTTTCTCTTTACTTATTTGAGTTGTTCTTGCCATAATATGAACTTGGTCTTTTACCAAATAGGGCTATTTTCTCTATACCACCCCTATCTTGTCACAACACAACTGATTGGCTCAAATGCATTAAGAAGGGAAGAAATTCCACAAATTAACTCTTAACAAGGCACACCTGTTAATTGAAATGCATTCCAGGTGACTACCTCATGAAGCTGGTTGAGAGAATGCTAAGAGTGGTGCACAAAGAGAAAGCAACTGCATCATTTCTCGTCACCCTTTTATGAACCATTGAGCTTTTTTTACAACTACATGCACTTTGTGGAAGACTATTTCACCGAGTTTGGACCCTCTTACTTATCGGTGTTAGGCTAAAATCTCTTTAAAGTGATCAGTTCAAGAACACCTTCAAATGTCAGGCCGTGGCTGCCTCGCTCTTGTGAAACACCGCTCTTCTGTGTGGTGCTAAAGTTAAATGATTTCAGAGCCGAAGTATAGGGACTGCGCACAGCGGGGAAATGAGATGGTTTTCTATACTGACATATAGGCGTTTTCAGCACTGGACAGCGCTCGCGAGTGTTGTCGAGTTTATCATTGCGCATCCCCCACCATGCTCACTCATCAGCGAGGAAAGCGGCTGTGCGGATTAAATTATCTATTTGGTTCTCTGATTAGTGGATAAACCACCTGACATTGCGTTCTCTATCAGGCCCGTAGGTCATCGGGCTCGATGGCAATTTTATATAGTTACCCCTGATGTTTCTCTTTTCCCCTTTTGAAGCCATTGGAATAGGGGAGAACAGACCCTAATGTAGGACCGTGTCTTCTGGACCTGTCTGGCCATATAGTTTCGGACATTATTCATTCTCAAGTGACTGAACGTCTTGAGTGAGGATGATTAAAGGGGGCTCTCGGTCGACCACCTCGCTTCCACCGGAGCCGGTGGAAATAATCCGGAGCAAGGCGCACTACCGTCGGGTTAGACTCAATGTTGGGGGTCTCCTCCACGAAGTTCTATGGAGAACGCTGGACAGGTTGCCGCGAACAAGGCTGGGCAAACTACGAGACTGTAACACCCACGAGTCTCTCATGGAGATATGCGACGACTACAGTTTGGATGATAATGAGTACTTTTTTGACAGACACCCCGGGGCTTTCACGTCCATTCTGAATTTCTACCGCACGGGAAAACTGCACATGATGGAGGAGATGTGTGCCCTGTCGTTTAGTCAGGAGCTGGACTTCTGGGGTATAGATGAGATCTACCTGGAGTCCTGCTGTCAGGCCAGGTACCACCAGAAGAAGGAACAAATGAACGAGGAGCTCAAAAGAGAGGCCGAAACTATGAGGGGCAGGGAAGGCGAGGATTTTGATACCACATGTTGTTCTGAGAAACAAAAGAAACTGTGGGATCTCCTGGAGAAGCCGAGTTCATCGTTAGCTGCTAAGGTAAGCAAAGTCAGGTATACCTCTTCAAGTTTGTCTGAACTTTTCCCTGCATGGTCTTACTGCTCTGTCATGGGATTGCATGTCATCTTGCTGTAAGTGGATCGCCAGTTAATGTAACTTCACCTAGGTCCTCCTAGATAAACATTATTGGGGGCTTACCGCCACTTTGAATAGTTCAATTTAGTCATTTGCATTATACTCAACAAATAATAAAAAGGTGTTACATTTTCTTTATGACATTTGTTTATGACACGTCATTTGCTGAAATTGTTCATATTTAAACAATAACATGGCCTGTCCTTGAAAGTGGGAGTTGTTCTAAAGAGGTAAGTCATCACTAAATATAAGCATAACTTTAAGTTTATAGACTTGTAAGTGCTATGACTCACAGTTTGAGTGTGTTTGTGAGGAAGCATGTCATTGTAGGTTGACTTCACTGAAGTTGACATAAACCATCATGTGGCCTCTGATGCCTGGCTGGCTCCCTTTATCTCGGATCCAGTGCTTTTAATCTGCCATGTTCAATGGCTCTGGAGAGCTCCTGGAAAGCACTATTCCACTTCTCCTGTACCAATGAATGAATGTAGCCTGTCACTGAGAGGTCGCCTGTCAATACCAATAGAGAGGTGAAGGTGTCAACAGAGCATTAGCTACATCGTGACAGACTGATCTGATACTATGCAATGCAGCTGATTTTGCCCTCATATTGAATACTTAGAAAACTGAGTTTTGTCTGGAGACAAGTGGGCAATACTGGGAAGTGGGAAGGCACAGGTACAAAGACCAGTTCGTGATCAGTGTGTGATTGAACACATGCATTTTGTAATTATCTTGTCCCTCTCTGTCATTTTCAAACTCCAACAGTCTCTTTGATGTTAAACCCAGTGTGATTCCTATAAAGGAAACGACCTATAAAGGTCTCTTGAACACGTCGGTTGTTCATATTTGTATAGGTAAATCGAGAGAGGAAGGAGAGAGAGCAATATCTCTTACTGGAGGTATGCATCTCAGAGCACTGGAGAAAATAGATGCAAGAATCAAAACCACTTCATAAATGTAACTCTTCAACTATTTATAGTGAGTTTATAGTGAGTTTATCAAGTATTTAAACTGATTCTGGTCCCACCCTCTTGTCTTTGGATTTCATAATGAGTGTCTGTTGTTGGCAAATTATTCCTGATGACATTTTCAGTGTTTGGTTCCACCCACCCACCCACCCACCCACCCACTCCCCTCTCTCTCTCTCTCTCTCTCTCTCTCTCTCTCTCTCTCTCTCTCTCTCTCTCTCTCTCTCTCTCAATCTCTCTCTCTCTCTCTCTCTCTCTCTCTCAATCTCTCTCTCTCTCTCTCTCTCAATCTCTCTCTCTCTCAATCTCTCTCTCTCTCTCTCTCTCTCTCAATCTCTCTCTCTCTCTCTCTCTCTCTCTCTCTCTCTCTCTCTCTCTCTCTCTCTCTCTCTCTCTCTCTCTCGCTCTGCCTCATTTCCAGCTTTGCATTTTCTCTCATCATTTCTCTCATTTATGAGCTCATTGATCACGCTGCTGCAATAAGGCCTTTTCACTAGGCTGGATCAATGTCATATTCAGTCACGTTAACAGCATTTTAAGTGAAGTGTTTCCACTACTGTTTGACTATGGCAATAATTAATTAGCATGATTAATAACAGGCCAATAACATGTTCTGAATGCTACATCTGTAAATAGATTGAGTAATAATTGGGAGAGTGGGGGTCAATATTACACAGGTATCATGATATAGCTGGCTTGGTAAATGTGAGTGTTGTGTTGTTTTCTTGTTGTTGACCTTTTTCTGCTTACTTGTAACCAAGACAGCATTACGTTTTTATGAAGATGTTGTAGGGTTCATGGATCATGCCCACTCTGATTTCTACCTTCAGTATTTTTCACCTGCTCTGCCTACTATTATATAATACAGTGAAGTCCAAGAGTATTTTGGCAGTGGTACATGTTGTGTTGTTTTGGCTCTGTACTCCATTACTTAATATTTGATAAATGAATAAATGATACACTGACTATGATACACACAATGAGACACAATTATACACTGTCCCCCCATTTTAGGTAACCAAAAGTATTTGAACAAATTCAGTTGTATGTGTGTTAAAGTAGTCAAACCTTTAGTATTTCCCATATTCCTAACACACAATGACTTCATCAAGCTTGTGACTCTATTAACTTGTTGGCTGCATTTGCAGTTTGTTTTGGTTGTGTTTCAGTTTATTTTGTGTCCAATAGAAAGGAATAGTAAATAATCTATTGTGTCATTTTGAAGTAACTTTTATTGAAAATAAGAATAGAATATGTTTCTAAACATTAAATATTGTGGATGCTACCATGATTATGAATAACCCTGAATGAATCATGAATAATGATGAGCGAGAAAGTTAGAGGCACTAAAGATCATACGCCCAAGACATGCTAACCTCTCGCCATTACCAATAACAGGGGAGGTTAGCATTTTGGGGTGGTGTGATATTTATACGTATGAAGGTAGTAGTACAGAGTTACTATGTTTTTCTTGTCTAGTCAACAGGATTCAGATTCATCTCAGTGCATTTGGCTCATGCTGCACAGCAGGATTAGTGCTGTCTGAGGACATGGATATCTCTAAGGGGCTCAGAAACTTCTTAATGGAGGGGTGGGGGCAGGAGGGGGATGCGGAGATGAGGCAGCGGGAGTAATTGGTTCACTTGACAAATAGGGCCTGTGTCCCATGTTTTCCCTCCGTAACAGGGGAGAGGGGATAACAGTGTCATGCTGAGGTCTAATGGCAGGTGACTGATGCAGCCTTGTTTTCCCTCCGTAACGGGGGAGAGGGGGATAACAGTGTCATGCTGAGGTCTAATGGCAGGTGATGGACGCAGCCTTGTTTTCCCCCCGTAACGGGGGAGAGGGGGATAACAGTGTCATGCTGAGGTCTAATGGCAGGTGATGGACGCAGCCTTGTTTTCCCTCCGTAACGGGGGAGAGGGGGATAACAGTGTCATGCTGAGGTCTAATGGCAGGTGATGGACGCAGCCTTGTTTTCCCTCCGTAACGGGGGAGAGGGGGATAACAGTGTCATGCTGAGGTCTAATGGCAGGTGATGGACGCAGCCTTGTTTTCCCTCCGTAACGGGGGAGAGGGGGATAACAGTGTCATGCTGAGGTCTAATGGCAGGTGATGGACGCAGCCTTGTTTTCCCTCCGTAACGGGGGAGAGGGGGATAACAGTGTCATGCTGAGATCTAATGGCAGGTGACTGATGCAGCCTTGTTTTCCCTCCGTAACGGGGGAGAGGGGGATAACAGTGTCATGCTGAGGTCTAATGGCAGGTGACTGATGCAGCCTTGTTTTCCCTCCGTAACGGGGGAGAGGGGGATAACAGTGTCATGCTGAGGTCTAATGGCAGGTGACGGATGCAGCATTGTTTTCCCTCCGTAATGGGGGAGAGGGGGATAACAGTGTCATGCTGAGGTCTAATGGCAGGTGACTGATGCAGCCTTGTTTTCCCTCCGTAACGGGGGAGAGGGGGATAACAGTGTCATGCTGAGGTCTAATGGCAGGTGACAGATGCAGCCTTGTTTTCCCTCCGTAACGGGGGAGAGGGGGATAACAGTGTCATGCTGAGGTCTAATGGCAGGTGACTGATGCAGCCTTGTTTTCCCTCCGTAACGGGGGAGAGGGGGATAACAGTGTCATGCTGAGGTCTAATGGCAGGTGACTGATGCAGCATTGTTTTCCCTCCGTAACGGGGGAGAGGGGGATAACAGTGTCATGCTGAGGTCTAATGGCAGGTGACAGATGCAGCCTTGTTTTCCCTCCGTAACGGGGGAGAGGGGGATAACAGTGTCATGCTGAGGTCTAATGGCAGGTGACTGATGCAGCCTTGTTTTCCCTCCGTAACGGGGGAGAGGGGGATAACAGTGTCATGCTGAGGTTTAATGGCAGGTGACTGATGCAGCCTTGTTTTCCCTCCGTAACGGGGGAGAGGGGGATAACAGTGTCATGCTGAGGTCTAATGGCAGGTGACGGATGCAGCCTTGTTTTCCCATGCTTAATTGAAGGGTGGCATCGTTAAAATAAGTTGTTCCTAAACACAGATTCCACGTAATTTATTTTTCAGTGCAGATACATTTTAAATTGCACATGAATTACTCTTGACTTTGTGTCAGGTGATGGGTTAAGGGAAGGTGCGATTCTCAGTATCTATAACTAAAGACGTCACCCTGGCTGTGCCTGGTCCTTTGGCGTTTTAACCTCCACAAAATACACATATGAACATGGGCTCTGAGACAAGACATTCCTCATAGTCAGACCTGCTGTACAATGAAGGACACTGTGTATGCACAAGCCTCCCCACTGGTCACAGACGTCGATTCAACATCTATTCCATGTTGGTTCAATGTAACTTCATTGAAATGACGTGGGAAAAACATTGATTCAACTACTGTATTTTTGATACGCTCTCATGTGGTTGTAGACTCTCAGGGGTCTCCATGTCAACATATTTTGGGTTTTTCCTTCGGGATAATTCACCCAAAAAATATAGAATCTCTGGGAAACAAAACGTTTGAGATCATTAATTCATCCATTATAGATGAGTCTCCTTTCATACCTACAGTATGTCTGCAAAGCGTGTACTGTGTGTATTCACTGAGAGGAAATGGAAAGCAGCTTGTGAATGGAAGACCTGGCTGATGCTGCACTAAAGCCTGTCTCAGCATGTTTCTGCCTCATAGACCACAGTTCACTCTCAGTGCCCTCAGCACCATGGCCATACAATATGACAGGCTCACAGTGCATCAGAGGGTTGTAGCCTGTACACTTCCATCTTACCTTACATTGGAACACTGTTTAAAGAGAAGATCACACACAGACAGGATCAGATTACAAAGCTACTATCAATGATAGTACTAGTTTGATTCAATATTTCATTGATTGTCCTACGGCAACATTATTTTCCCTATACAACGTCAGGAGATGTCTGCGTGTGGGGTGATAAAAAATACCAGGGGCAAGCAGATTGTTGAGTCACCTGGTCGTGGCTATCGGTTGTGATTTGATGGTGATATTTCCATATGTCCACTCTGCCCTGTTCCACTGACATCCCTGATTCTCCATCTCCACATACAATCACAGCACTCTCCCCAGTCCAACCTCCAACCTCCCCATACCCTGAAAGTCAAGCAATGGAACCTAAAACTACTGCAGTTTGGACCCAGAATTGGACTTTAGCTATGCAAAAAGGATGCTAGTATGGTATTAAATAAATGGCTTGGAAAATCAGTCGTCAGACATTTTAATCAGAGTATATGCTGCACCCCCGTCCCCCCTCCCCCATCTGATGATCACGCAGGTGAAGAAGCCGGATATGCAGGTCCTGGGCTGGCGTGGTTACATGTGGTCTGCAGTTGTGTGGCTAGTTGGACGTACTGACAAATTCTCTAAAACTACATTGGAGGCGGCTTATGGTACAGAAATGAACGTTCACTTCTCTGGTAACACTCTGGTGGACATTCCTGCAGTCAGCATGCCAATTGCACCCTCCCTCAAAACTTCAGACATCTGTGGCATTATGTTGTGTAACAAAACTGTGGCCTTTTATTGTCCCCAGCACAAGGTGCACCTGTGTAATGATCCTGCTGTTTAATCAGATTCTTGATATGCCAAACCTGTCAGGTGGGTGGATTATCTTGGCAAAGGATATATTATGACTAACAGGGATATAAACAAATGTGTGTACAAAATTTGAGAGAAATATGTAACGGCTTTCTTTAGGTGAAGTAGAGGTGGACCAAAATGCAGCGTGGTGGTTATTCATGTTCTTTAATTTATAAAGACACTACACATGAGATAACTAACAAAAACAACAAACGTGAGAAAACCTCAAACACTCCTATCTGTTGCAAACACAAAGACAGGAACAATCACCCACAAACACACAGTGAAACCCAGGCTACCTAAATATGGTTCCCAATCAGAGACAATGACTAACACCTGCCTCTGATTGAGAACCATATCAGGCCAGACATAGAAATAGACAAACAAGACATCCAACATAGAATGCCCACTCAGATCACACCCTGACCAACCAAAACATAGAAACATACAAAGCAAACTATGGTCAGGGTGTGACAAAATAAGCTTTTTGTGCAAATGAAACATTTCTGGGATCTTTTATTTCAGCTCATGAAACATGGGCCAGTGCTTTACATGTTGTGTTTATATTTTTGTTCAGTATGAATGCTAATGTATAGATTTACTACCACAGTATATTTCTGTTGGACTTTCCTCATACAGGACTGAGCATCCCTGAACCCTGACCTTCACAGTAAACTCTTGGCTATACTCTTGAATGGGTTTGTGCTAGTTACAGTCACCCACTGCTATTTACGGTCACCTGCTCTAGGTTCAATCTCCTATTTTCCAGAAACATGTTTTTTACTCAACCCCCATCTCTGTCTCTGGTTGAGTGATGATGATTAGGCCTACATTATGGCCAGGTTGACAGGTCCTCTGTAAATAATGAATGAGGGACTCCAGCAGCCTACAGTACAGCGGCCCTGTTCACATCTCCTCACGTTTGACCTCTCACTTCTTAAATGTCACCATTGGAACTTATCTGCAGTAGTTGACTTTTCTACCCACAAAAGTTTTATTAATCGTATGTACAGGATACACATGGTTTACACCTTCCAAAGAAATGCTTACTTGCAGGTTCCTTCTCAACAAAGCAACAACAATAAGAAATAATAAAAGATAAGAATATGAACATACAGTAAACGGTTCAGTAGAATATAGTTTTAGGATAAGTATATTACAGGAATCTCAATTTCTAGTCCAATATTTACACGTCTTTTGGGGAAGGGGGATTGGGGGGCATCAGAGTCAGAATCAGAGCAGGCTGTCAGTCCGGTTTAAGTGTTCAGCAGTCTGATGGCTTGTAGATTGTGGCTTGTAGACCTAATGCTCTGATCTGCCCGATGGTAAGGGAGTGAACAGCTCGTGGCTAGGGTGTGTGGTCCTTGATGATGACGCAGGCCTTCCTCAGGCACTGTTTCGAGTAGATGTCGTGGATGGGTGGGAGGACGGTCCCAGTGATGTACTGGGCTGTCTCCACCACCTGCTGGAGGGCCTTGCGGTCGTGGACAGAGCAATTCCCGTACCAGGCTGTGAGGCAACTGGCCAGGATGCTCTCAGTATTTGGAGAGGACCCAGGGTGGCATGTCGAATTTTAGCCGTCTTAGGAAGTAGAGACGCTGTTGCACCCTCTTGACAAGAGTGGTGGTGTTGTTGGTCCATGACAAGTCCTCAGTGATGTGGACGCTGAGGAACTTTAAACTGCTGACTCTCTCTACTGCAATCCCTTTGATGTGGATCGGAGCATGTTTCCTCCTCTGCTTCCTGAAGTCAACAATCAGCTCCTTTGTTTTGCTGATGTTGAGGGAGAGGTTGTTGTCCTGGCATCACAATGCCAGTTCACTTACCTCCTCCCTATAGGCTGACTCGTCGTTGTTGGTTATCAGTCCTACAACCGTGGTGTCATCAGCACACTTGAGGAAGGAGTTGGGGTCGTGCAAAGTCACACAGTCGTAGGTAAACAGGGAGTACAGCAGAGGGCTGAGGACACGCTCCTGGGGTACACTGGCTGTGTGTGAGTAACGGCTTGGAGCTGCTACATACTGTAAGGTATTCAGGCGGTCTTAGAACACACTCTGCATTATAAGAGGGTTGGTCAGTGTGTGTGTGTGTTTGTGTGTAGTCGTGGTAGTAGTGTTACTCTGATACGGTAGGCTTAGTGGCTCCCTCCATTAGGCAATAAGCTTATGTAGATCACCTCTCTGGGTGGATACCCTCCAGTGCCAGTAGTACAGTGTTGCCTAGTTCCGCTCCAAACCAAGTCGGTCAAACTGACCTTGGCAGACTACTGTGGAAGCACAGAAAGCAGATGTCTCTGTCACTTACCCTATGGTCAAATGAGATTACCTTGTTAATTGGATGTTATTATTTATACCTGTCCAGACCTTACAATATTTAGCAAGCAGAGACTTATTAAGCTATTTTAAACCCATTACTTAATTTACTACATTCAGATGCCTATGGTGTATTACTGTAGCGGTACAAAAATATCCGTCCCATTGAGGATGGATCTGTTCCATTTATAGAGGATCAATCCAGCTATGATGACAGGTATCTACAGTCAGTCAGTTGTTGTCGGCTAATTTGGATGTCCTCATTAAAATGTGAAAGAAACCCCACATTTGTAAGGGAAGCCTTCCCAGTCCAAAGGTATTACAGAACATCAGCCTGTGTCTAGCCTATATCCTGCTGATACAAGGTAAACCCTTGCCTAACAGTCAATTAGTCCTTTTCTCTTCTGATCTCAGTTCCATATTAGGAAGGACTTTTGGCTCATTATCAGAAAGTGCATTTAGGAAAGTAATAACCTATATACGTAATTAACTTACAATATGCTATGATAGTGAGTGGTTATGTTAGCTTTTCCATAGAGATAAGATACATGTTATCATATTATCCTCTGCATGTTGTTTGTATTGTTCTCTATGTAAATGTTTGTCTGTTTCCACCAAGAACCGCATTATCCTTAGAACCTCTCCAATGCTTTCTCCAGATGGTGTTGCAAGGATTTAAAGTGAATCTTCTTTGAAATCCGAAGCAAAGACATTTACATATTTTGTCTGCTATCACACCTTACCAATATTCTTAGAGGAATGTGCAGCCTTGGTGAAAGTGCTTTGTGGTTCTTGTTGGTTACTCTCTCATTGTGTCAGTAATCCCCTATATGCCCCTAAAGCAGGGTACCCCAACTGGTGGCCCCGCGGGTGATTTGATTTGGCCACCAATGTTTTCTGAGCAACAAAAAAACAAGTATTTTTTTTGTTTGTTGCAATTTGTTATTGTTCAACAAAAAGACTGTAAAAAAGCTCCAAGTATTCCCGCGCATAATAGAGAGATATTTGTAATCGTATACGAATGTAAGCAAGGTCTGAAATGATTATGTTTCAGTCAAATATTATATCTATTTGGGCTTCTTGTGGTCAATTTGCAGTCTTCAAATGATTTGTATTTATGTTCCGGCACCCTGAAAAAAATATGGCTTGTGGCTGAATCTAGTTGATGATCCCTGCTCTCTTAACCTTTGAGAAAACAAAGGCATAGCTCAAAGAAATAAACAGACAATTAGACAACTTTTTTGATTTAGCCTGTTACTGACATATCTTTAAGCCTGGTCTATTTTTAGTTTAGATTTGAAATCCACGACCACAGAGAGACATCCAGCACACAGCCTTCAGAGATGCTCCTCTTCACATCTTGCTCACAAACCAGCATTTACATTATCGATTCTTCACGTCTTTGATATCATTTGATCAATGTGTGTCAGGACATGGCTGGAGAAGGAGAGGAGCCTGTAATCGATGGAGAAAATCTCCTCCATCAGTGTGCTGCTGAAAAGAGGATTACATTGTTTGTGTTGTTGCCAGTGTTTCCCATATGTGCCATATTTTCTAAGCCTGGTAGATTTTTTAAAGCCTTCAAAGACTGTCTCTTTGCAATCACAGTAAACTACTGAGGCAGCAAGAAACATATATTCATTATCAGATGCATTCAGTATGAGATATTATGAGATATTCCCTTATTAACTTGCCTCTGAAATCAACCTTGTGGCTATTTGGCAGAATAGGGTCCTGGAGAAACGTGTTGTTAATGTGTTGAAATTGAGGTCATACCTTTGGGCTACGGTTCCCTCTCCATAGAGATTATGAGTGGTGAAGAAGGTGGTTCCCTGGGACACTATTCAGGGTATGTGACCTATAAATAACTTCCTTCATTGATGGAGGTCATCTATTACCTGCATGGACAGCAGCTCCTGCCTGGCTCACTATGCTCCTCAGGGGCAGCCTTTGAGTTGACCTGAGCATGTGACTAACCATACAAAGCTGTTTTATTTGTTTTGGGATGTATTTTTTGATTGCTTGATGTTTTTTTTATTAATTCACTGATACTACGGCCCATACACTGTAAAACCACGTTTTTTCTATAACACTTTTCAAAGCTTCAAGGCATTTAGAATTTAAATGAAAACGCGTCACGGTGTTAAGATTGTAAACACCAGAACATGTTTATTCGCTGTAACACTTTAAACAGATGAACACGTTTATTCAGCATAAGGCATTTAGGTTTTAAACACTACTGCATGTATTTGCATATTTCCCAGCCTGCCTTCCAAGTGAATGTGAGAGATACCCACCCATGTCTGTGTTGTTAGTGACAGAGACATGGTTCTTGCATTCAGATCCAACATTCAAATCTAATGTTGCTGAAACCTTCAGCAAGTGACTGTGTAAGTGGATGTGTATCAATTAAAAGTTAACCATTTCTAATGGCATGTCATTCATTTCATAAAACGTTTGTTATAGGCTAGTTACTTTATACTCTGAAATTCGTGGCTCATGAGCCACATTAGACCTGTGAATTACAATTCTGTGGTTTGTGAAGTGATTAGTAATTCATATCATAATCCAGTCAGAAGGAGGATATCCAACAATTTGAATATTTGACCAACCCACAACCTGCACTCATAATGATTGCAATGATGAAAGACTTAATAAACAAGACTACCTAAAACATCTAAACTGGAATAACCATCTCAGTATCAGGTCCAATAAATCCAACCCCTTACAGATTAGATTAGTTTAGAAACATGTCAATTATTTATCTTTGTTTAGTATAAAATCAAGTAATCAATCAATGTGTATGAGGGCGACGGGTAGTCTAGCGGTTAAGAGCGTTGGGCCAGTAACTGAAAGGTCGCTGGTTTGAATCCCCAAGCCGATTGAGGGGGGGGAATCTGTCGGTGTGCTCTTGAGTATGGCAGAAGCATTTGCTAAATGACAAAAATTTTAATGTAGGAATCACGGATATAAAAAAAATAATCTACCTGCAATAAAGCATGCTGGGAAATATGATAATGTGGCACCTCCCATGTCTTGTTCACTCTGAGAGACAATGGGTTATAAATGTTTTTATAGTGTAAATCAATAATCAATGCACTTGATACACATGCATTGCAATGGTCTCAGGATCAACCACCACAAAGAAAGGTTAAATGCTAGTGTTGGTCAATATGAAAGATGCATCTCTCAGACCATATCTATACAGTATACCCAGGGGCAACAGGCTTGGCTGTGCGTGGGGTGCTGCAGGTGAATTAAACATCTGTACCCCATTTCTGGTCTGTTAGAGCACTGAGAGTGAGCAATAAGAAATTACATGAATAATTAAATGAAACAACAACATCGAACAGAGTAGAAATTATACCATGACATTCAAGAGGGCCTCTATTGGGTCCACACGCTTTTGAAACAAAAATATGGGCCTAATTGTAAAGATGTCATTTAACGTTAAAAATGTATTACTTATTAATGTGGCATGAACCTGTCGTGGTTGTGTTCATGCCTGCGCAACAGCAAACGCAAACCTGTAGTGTATTCAATGTTTCAAAAGGCTTCTAAAGTTGATAATTTTCACTTAAAATGTCCATTAATTATAATCCACATAATAATTCACATTTCCTGTTTATTTTCCGGATTATTTTCCTGCTGTGAGAAACTATTCAAATTAAGATAGCATACCTATACCTGCGCACGTTCACCCACTCCAAAATAATTCTAGCATCCCCGAACAGCACCCGCCATTTGATGAATGGAACACCAGAAAGTGTAGTGACATTCAGCTATTGTCATTAGGCCTGAATTAATTGATGCGTCTTTATGACAAATGAACCTTTTTTGTTAAAAAGAAAGTCGGGACAACTGAAAAGGGGTTGAAATACGGGATTGTCCCAGGATGACAAGTGCACCCACATGGAATATACATTTTAAAAAACATAACAGAGAGGTGGGGGTGTTTCTTCATTATTATGTAACACTGTAGCAGTTCAAAATTGCATTTGAAACAAATTGGAGAATGTTTAAATTAGCAATAAAGTATTTTGAGCCCCACCATAAATCCCACTAACATCGGAACAAAACAAACAAACTGACTGAGGAAGAAGACTTTCGTAATAGATCCAGTGTTATGGTGATTTTGCATGATTGCGCATGTTTGTATATTTACCTCATATCTATGAAATGGTTTGTATAAATTACTGCATTGTATTTCTTGTGTTATTTCATCTCAGTTGTCGGTGACATGTTATATCATTATCTCTGGTAATACGTGCTAAAATGCTGATTAAGTTATTTTCACCTAAGTAATCAGAGCAGAGAGAGGGAGAGAATGAGAAACAGGGAAGGAGAGAGAAAGACGAGAATGAATGATGTAGAGTAAGGGAGAGAGAAAGCTGAGATGGAGAGACGAGAGAGAGAGACGAGAGAGAGAGAGAGAGAGAGAGAGAGAGAGAGAGAGAGAGAGAGAGAGAGAGAGAGAGAGAGTGTGTGTGAGAGAGAGAGAGGGAGAGAGGTGATATGGAGAGACGAAAGAGAGAGCTGAGATAGAGAGAGAGAGAGAGAGAGAGAGAGAGAGAGAGAGAGAGAGAGGTGATATGGAGAAACGAGAGAGAGAGCTGAGATGGAGAGACGAGAGAGCGTGAGAGAGGGGAAGATAGCATGTGCGTCAGTGCTCTTTGTCTGTCACTGTGCATAGCGGTGTCAGGCCAGTGGGAGATATATGGCAATTGAATCAGCAAGGCAGCGGAGAGGCTGTGTGCCATGGATTTTATAGGCATTCAGAAAGTACCTCAGCCAGACACTGTCACCCAGCATCGACCCCTCAAAAACATCTCTTTCAACACAGATCATAGGACAGTCTCTCACACATCTTGTCAGCATACTCCACATCTCACACATGTTCACATGATCATTGGTACACACACACACACACACACACACACACACACACACACACACACACACACACACACACACACACACACACACACACACACACACACACACACACACACACACACACACACACACACACACACACACACACACACACACACACACACACACACACACACACATCCATTCCTAGTCTATTCTTATGTCCTAGTAGTCATAAAGCATCTGCGGTGTCAATAATTTATATAACACAAACCCCAGCATGCTAATGTACTGTAATTCTAGTGTGGCCATCCATCGTCAAGTCATGCTGAGCCAGTGGTCCAGCGGTCCATGCACGTTACTTTGCCTTTCAGCCTTTCTCTATCTCTCTGTCTGTCCAGGGTGTGTCCTGACTGTCCTCACCTGACCCAACTTGCCTTTCATCTTAATGCAATTGTCATCGATTTTCTCCGCAGAAACAATTTGCTTGTCAACCCATACTGGGTGAAAATATATGGGACCTGGCGGGAGCTGTAGAACTCTGTTGATGGCTTCACCTTGACAGAGCACATAAAACTGTCATCCTCAGCCCAGACGGATACCCAGTTAATCCTTAAGAGTCTAAGCCAGAGGGGAGGAACTGTTTGGAATTGTTTTAAGATGGGCATATCAAGGATCATTTAGCAATATGATTTGGAATGGAAACACTTTACTTGACTGACAGCACTATAACACGTTATGACACGGTCATAACCATGTCATAATAAGTCATAATAGCTGACATAACTTGTCATAAGCTTTTATAATATGGTCTAAACGCTGTCATGACACATATACTGTATTTAGACCTGTTGTGACATATATTGCATTATTTTATGGCTGGTTATGACACCTACATAACAGTGTCAAAACCCACAAAACCTACCACACAAGGCAAAACATACCATTACACCATAGCCTATGTGTTAACAGTATTTTTACGTCATATATACAGTACCAGTCGAAAGTTTGGACACACCTACTCATACATGCGTTTTTATTTATTTTTACTATTTTCTACATTGTAGAATGATAGTGAAGACATCGAAACTATTAAATAACACCAAAAAAGTGTTAAACAAATCTAAATCTATTTTATATTTGAGATTCTTCAAAGTAGCCACCCTTTGCCTTGACAGCTTTGCACACTCTTGGCATTCTCTCAACCAGCTTCACTTTGAATGCTTTACCAACAGTCTTAAAGGAATTCTCACATATGCTGAACACTTGTTGGCTGCTTTTCCTTCACTCTGTGGTCCAACTCATCCCAAACCATCTCAATTGGGTTGAGGTAGGGTTATTGTGGAGGCCACGTCATCTGATGCAGTACTCCATCACTCTCCTTCTTGGTCAAATAGCCCTTACACAGCTTGGAGGTGTTTTGGGTCATTGTCCTGTTGAAAAACAAATGACAGTCCCACTGAGCGCAAACCAGATGGGATGGCAAATCGCTGCAGAATACTGTGGTAGCCATGTTGGTTAAGTGTGCCTTGAATACTAAATAAATCACAGACAGTGTCACCAGCAAAGAACCCCCACCCATCACACCTCCTCCTCCATGCTTCACGGTGGGAACCACACATGCGCAGATCATCATTCACCTATTCTGCATCTCACAAAGACACGGTGGTTGGAACCAAAAATCTCCAATTTGGACTCATCAGACCAAAGGACAGATTTCCACCAGTCTAATGTTCATTGCTCATGTTTCTTGGCCCAAGCAAGTCTCTTCTTATTATTGGTGTCCTTTAGTAGTGGTTTCTTTGCAGGAATTTGACCATGAAGGCCTGATTCAAGCAGTCTTCTCTGAACAGTTGATGTTGAGATGTGTCTGTTACTTCAACTCTGTGAAGCATTTATTTGGGCTGCAATTTCTGAGGCTGGTAACTCTAATGAACTTATCCTCTGCAGCAGAGGTAACTCTGGGTCTTCCTTTCCTGTGGCAGTTCTCATGAGAGACAGTTTTATAGCGCTTGATAGTTTTTGCGACTGCACATGAAGAAACTTTCTTCAAATGTTTCATATTGACTGACATTCATGCCTTAATGTCACGATGGATTTATTTGAGCTGTTCTTGCCATAATATGGACCAAATAGGCTATCTTCTGTATACCACCCGTACCTTGTCACAACACAGCTGATTGGCTCAAAAGCATTAAGAAGGAAAAAAATCCACAAATGAACTTTTAACAATTAATTAATTGTTAATTGAAATGCATTCCAGGTGACTACCTCATGAAGCTGGTTGAGAGAATGCCACGACTGTCATCAAGGCAAAGAGTGGCTATTTGAAGAATCTCAAATATAAAATATATTTTGATTTGTTTAACACTTTTTTGGTTACATGATTCCATATGTGTTGTTTAATAGTTGTGATGTCTTCACTATTATTCTACAATGTAGAAAATAGTAAAAACAAAGGAAAAACCCTGGAATGACTAGGTGTGTCCAAATGTTTGACTGGTACTGTATATTGTTTAAATTGACCATATTAAATTATCCTTGTAATTGCGCACCGTTTGATGTCAGACATGCACCTACCCCAATGCTCTGCTGTTGATGACTGGGACGAATGCAGGAGCAGATTTCAGGAGCAGGACAAGACACCATCTTTTTGACTGATGAATGATATAAGGGCATGCACGTGATAGGCCTATCTGGTTTACAGTTTATGATTATGATGATCGTAATGCTTCTTGACAGTATCATAAAGTATATTTTCTTAGTCCAAGCAAAGTGACACATGGAGGGTCATAATGCAGTATGCCATTGGAAGGGAGGACAGTAGCAGGTGACCGAACTGTTGTTTTTAGCCATTTCAATTTCAGTATTTGTGTTTATTATGGATACCCACTATCTGCTGCCAAGGCAGTTGCTACTCTTCCTGGGGTCCAGCAAAATTAAGTCAGTTTACACAATTTTTAAACATTACAATACATTCACAGATTTCACAACACACTGTGTTCCATCAGGCCTCTACTCCACCACTATCACATATCTACAGTACTAAATCCATGTGTATTTAAGTGTATAGTGTCATTCTGTTACATATTTTTGGTTAATTCTGTTACAGATAAGAGTGTATTTACAAGTTATTTAAAATATGATTTAAAAAAATCATGACTGTGAAGATTTCATTACAATAACAACAAAGGATTTAAGAAACAAACTTTCAAACGAAAGGAATTTCAGATGACCGTCCTACCCATGTTAGATTACGGATACATAATTTATAGTTTGGCAGGTAAGGGTGCTCTCGATCGGCTAGATGTTCTTTACCATTCGGCCATCAGATTTGCCACCAATGCTCCTTATAGGACACATCACTGCACTCTATACTCCTCTGTAAACTGGTCATCTCTGCATACCCGTCGCAAGACTCACTGGTTGATGCTTATTTATAAAACCCTCTTAGGACTTACTTCCCCCTATCTGAGATACCGACTGCAGCCATCATCTTCCACATACAACACTCGTTCTGCCAGTCACATTCTGTTAAAGGTCCCCAAAGCACACACATCCCTGGGTTACTCCTCTTTTCAGACTGGAACCAGCTGCAAAAAACACTAAACCTGAACAGTTTTATCTCCATCTCCTCATTCAAAGACTTAATCGTGGACATTCTTACTGACACTTATGGCTGCTTCACGTGGTGTATTGTTGCCTCTACCTTCTTGCCCTTTGTGCTGTTGTCTGTGCCAATAATGTTTGTACCTTGCTGTGCTTCTACCTTGTTGTGTTGCTACTGTGTTGATGTCATGTGTTGCTGCCATGCTTTGTTGTTGACTTAGGTCTCTCTTTATGTAGTGTTGTGGTGTATCTCTTGTTGTGATGTGTATTGTCAAATATTTGTATTTTTTTATCCCAGCCCCGATCCCCGCAGGAGGCCTTTTGCCTTTTGGTTGAATAATGTAAATAAGAATTTGTTCTTAACGGACTTGCCTAGTTATGTCACGTTTGTTGAAAGGATCGGACCAAGGCGCAGAGTGGTATGCGTACATTCACTTTATTAAAAGAATGAACACCAAACAAACAAAATAACAAAAGACCATAGAAACACTATACACTATAGTCAAGATCCCACACTAGAAAGTGGGAAAAAGGCCTGCCTAAATATGATCCCCAATCAGAGACAACGATAAACAGCTGTCTCTGATTGGGAACCATATCAGGCCAACATAGATATACAAAAACCCTAGACATACAAAAACTAGAGTACCCACCCTAGTCACACCCTGACCTAACCAAAATATATAGAAAACAGAGATATCTAAGGTCAGTGCGTGGCAAGTTAAATAAAGGTGAAATAAAAAAATGAAAAAATATGACCGTGTAATGTAACTGGGTGTCAAGTACCAAAAACCAAAAACAGATAGTCAAAAATAAATCAAAAGGAAGGTTGTTTTAAAGTATCTGTCCTATATCTGTGCCAATTGAACTGATATGTTGCAGTAGTGCTCTAACAATTGAATGAGTATAGTGGACTGATTAGAGTGGTTGAAGACTTAAACCTTTACTGCAGTATTTCCCAAACCAGTCCTGAGCACACCAAGGGGTGGACAAGGATATCCCTGCCGGCCAAACCCTCCCTAACCCGGACGACGCTGGGACAATTGTGTGCCGCCCCATGGGCCTCCCAGTAGTGGCGGGCTGCAACAGAGCCTGGGCTCTAACAGAATCTCTGGTGGCACAGCTAGCACTGCGCAGTGCCTTAGACCACTGTGCCATCCGGGAGGCCCAGAGTGGCCTTTTATTGTCCCCAGCACAAGGTTCCCCTGTGTAATGATCATGCTGTTTAATCAGCTTCTTGATATGCTACACCTTTTAGGTGGATGGATTATCTTGGCAAAAGAGAAATGCTCCCTAGCAGGAATGTATACATATTTGTGTACAACATTTTAGAGAAATATGCTTTTTGTGCATATGAAACATGGGACCAACATTGTGCATGTTGCGTTTGTATTTTTGTGCAGTGTAAATACATGTAACAGAATTACTGCCCATCGTTGGCACTAGCTGCCAGCACTGTAAATCTGCAACAGTTTACTAACCACTGTGCTTCCACTAATGGACGGTACATTCTAGAAAAACAGCATGTTGCTGTAGTCAGGTTTTACAGTAATAGGCTGTAAATGTAAGTTTCAGTAAAGGTCTTGTAAATCTGCAGTGATTTACTGGCTTCTGTGCTGCCAATATTTTACTGTAAATTGACAGTAACCTACTGTGCTGCCAGTAATTGACTGTAAAAATTACAGGAAGTTGTTTTGACAGTGTACAGTAAGTGAATGGAATACATGTCATTTAACCTAATTGTTATCAGCCTGTGATAGTAGAACAAAGGGATGGCTGAATAATTTTTATTTGCTCACAACAACTACACACCAGACTTGGGACAATCATAGTTTTAAATATGTTTTGTGGAAAGTAACACTTTTTTTGTCGGAACAAATAGTTATGTTGGCGGTGACAACAACTATTTGAATACAGATCTGAAAAAATGTCTACTTTTCAAAAATATTTCAATACAGATCTCAGAAAGGGACTACTTAAAAAAAAAATTGAATATAGATCTAATAAAGCAACTACTTTAAAAAAAAACATGTGAATACCAATCTCAGGAAGTGATTACTTTTCAAAAACTATTGGATTTCCTGCCTTCAACTAAAAGGCTCTGCATGACCAATCTGCCGTCTACAGTGGCTGTACAGCATTTACAGCGATGCGGCCACCGCAGAAGGCAGAGCATTCATACTTATGCGCTTCGCAGAGCACAGCTGTAGTGAAGGAAGATGTCAAGGAAGTGAGTTGATGTTTATACAGGACCTCCCGCACCCACCTACTGTCAACCAATCATGTCAATGTGGAGCTTTACGGAGCCTTACGGAGCTATATACGGAGCCCTCTGTATTCTTACCAATTTATGTGGTGAATGGTGATGGGGTGCGGAGCTCAATTTGGCCTCTGCAAGCCTCCGGAGGCTCCGGCTTGCATCGAATTGCATCGTCCGGAATCGCATTCACAGAGCAAGCATGAATTGGCTTTCTATCTGCATGTTGCAGATAGAAATATTATGAATAGAGCACACACAATGTCCTATAATATTTCAATCTATCTGACAATAGATCATATTTGATTTACATAATAGGGTGAATCTAGGCCCTCAAAAAATACCTTATGAAATATGTATAGTACATTTGGGAAATGTTTGAAAAAGGTTTTACACTAAGCAGTGTGTTAATTTAACCAGTGTCTACATGGGTCCACAGACTGCACACTTTCGTTGTTGATTCAACACTCTCAGTGTTGATTCGTATTAATAATAATAATTGTATGCTCGCTTCAAAATACCTTTACACAGGTCAACATTCAGAAAGCCGTGGGGCCAGACGGATTACCAGGACGTGTACTTAAAGTATGTGTGGACCAACTGGCAAGTGTCTTCACTGACATTTTCAACCTTTCCCTGACTGAGTCTGTAATACCTGCATGTTTCAAACAGACCACCATAGTCCCTGTGCCCAAGAAAGTGAAGGTAACCTGCCTAAATGATTACCGCCCCATAGCACTCACGTCAGTAGCCATGAAGTGCATTGAAAGGCTGGTCATGGCTTACATCAACACCATCATGCCAGAAACCCTAGACCCACTTCAATTCGCATACAGATCCACCGATTACACAATCTCAATCACACTCCACACTGCCCTTTCCCACCAGGACAAAAGGAACACCTATGTGACATTGCTATTCATTGACTACAGCTCAGCGCTCAACACCATAGAGCCCACAAAGCTCATCACTAATCTAAGGACCCTGGGACTAAACAGCTCCCTCTGCAATTGGATCCTGGACTTCCTGACTGGCCACCCCCAGGTGGTAAGGCCAGGCAACAACACATCTGCCACGCTGATCCTCAACACTGAGGCCACTCAGGGCTCCGTGCTTAGTCCCCTCCTGTACACAAATCAAATCAAATCAAATGTATTTATATAGCCCTTCGTACATCCGCTGATATCTCAAAGTGCTATACACCCACGACTGTGTGGCCAAGCACTACTCCAACACCATCATTAAGTTTGCTGACGACACAACAGTAGTAGGCCTGATCATCGACAACTATGAGACAGCCTATAGGGAGGAGGTCAGAGACCTGGCAGTGTGGTGCCAGGACAACAACCTCTGTCTTAGTGTGAGCAAGACAAAGGAGCTGATTGTGGACTACAGGAAAAGAAGACCGAACAGGCCCCCATTAACATTGATGGGGCTGTAGTGGAACAGGTCCAGAGCTTCAAGTTTCTTGATGTCCACTTCACCAACAAACTATTGTGGTCCAAACACACCAAAACAGTTGTGAAGAGGGCATGACAGCACCTATTCCCCCTCAGGAGACTGAAAAGATTTGGCATGGGTCCTCAGATCCTCAAAAGGTTCTACAGCTGCACCATCGAGAGTATTGGTTGCATCACTGCCTGGTACGGCAACTGCCCGGCCTCCGACTGCAAGGCACTACAGAGAGTAGTGTAAACGGCCCAGTGCATCACTGGCTCAGTACCATACCAGGCTATGATCAACCCAGTACATCACTAACGGCCCAGTACATCACTCTACAGGCCCTGCCATCCAGGACCTATATACTAGGCATTGTCAGAGGAAGGCCCAAAAAGTGTCAAAGACTCCAGCTATAGACTGTTCTCTCTTCTACTGCACAGCAAGTGGTACCGGAGGCCAAGTCTAGGTCCGAAAGGCTCCTTAACAGCTTTTACCACCAACCACAAGACTGCTGAACAATTCATTAAATGGCCACCTGGACTATTTACATTGACCCCCCCTCTTTGCTTTTCACTGCTGCTACTCGCTGTTTATTATCTAAGCATAGTCACTTTACAAATTACCTTGACTAGCCTGTACCCCGCACATTGACTCGGTAACGGTTCCCCCTGTATATAGCCTCGTTATTGTTATGTCATTTTTGTGTGTTACTTTTCATATCGATTTTTTTACTTTACTCGTTGAGTGAGGTCTTAGTGCCAGCATCGGTTTGTGTTGGTAAATAGATGGCTACGAATAGTATAGATGAAAACTCTCTTGGTAGATAGTGTGGTCTACAGCTTATCATGAAGAACAATACCTCAGGCGAGCAATACCACAGACGCCTTTAATATTAGACATTGCGCACCAGCTGTTCTTGACAAATAGTCAAACACCCTCACCCCTCGTCTTAATAGACGTAGTTGTTGTGTCCTGCCGATGCATGGAAAACCCAGCCAGCTCTGTGTCATCGTTCAGCCATGACTCTGTGAAACATTCGATTTTACAGTTTTGAGTCTCCCGTTGGTAGGATAATCTCCAACGGAGATCATCCAGTTTATATTCCAGTGGTTGCATGTTGGCCAATAGAACAGAGGCGGGTTACCCACTCGCTGCCAAATTCTCAGAAGTCCCCCGCCCCCTGTATTTCTGTCTTTTCTCTACGCGAATGATGGGGATTTGGGCCTAGTCTTGGGAAAGCAGTATATCCTTCACGTCGGAAGGATATAAAAAAGAAAAAATCTTTGTCCAGTTAGAGGTGAGTAATCGCTGTTCTGATATCTAGAAGCTCTTTTCGGTCATAAGAGACGGGAGCAGCAAAATGATGTACAAAATAAGTTACAAACAATCCGAAAAAACAAACAAAATAGCACAGTTTGTTAGGAGCCCGTAAAACGGCAGCCATCCCCTCCGGCGCCATTATTATCAAGGACAGATACTGTGCTCCAGTGGATGACCACTGAGCAGAATGTTATTTTAGAATAACAGTACTCTGCCTCTTTCTGTTCTGTTCTGTTCTGTGCTGCGGATGGGGAAGATCACATGGTGTGTTGTGGCAGACAAGGCTGAATGGATGCATATTGAAATCACACAATATTTCTCCCCTTGCTTTTCCCTTTTTACCCCTCTTCTGTCCTGCTGTTCCTCCCTGCTTTCACCCAGAGAGGTGTGGCAGCCATATTGGGGATAGTGTTGCAGTGCTTGCCAGCCTGGCAGCTGTAATTACATGAAACTGATAACAACCCAACACCGGTAATCTCCATGGAGGAGTAATAAACAAAAATGTTAAATTAACACAAGATCGTGGTTGTTACCACATCGACAAAGTCAAAATTGGATATATTGTTACAATTCATAAAAACAAAAATGTGCTTTTTGGTCTTAATTGAAGATTGGGGTTAGGCATATGGTTTTCAGTGTGGTTAAGGTTAGGGTCAATGTTAGGGTTAGGTTTAAAATCATATTTTAAGTAGATAAATTGTAGAAATAGGCACGGGTTAGCCATTTGTGACTGTGGTAACTAGCGACGAACCAAGATAGTAGACTTAGCATAAAGCTGCAGGGAGTCATGTTTCTGGTGCAGACACTTTAGATTAAATAAAGCTTTATTGTGGACTGATTTTTGTATCATCCATTGTGCTGTTAGACTCCAGTTGCTTTTAGACTATAACAACTGACTATAGCAATTCTCTCATACTTTCAGTAATTTCTCATACTCTCCTAGCTATGTATAGGCACAATATAAATATAAATTCGCCAGTTTTCATTTACGTTCTGTCAAATTCAGTTGGCAGCAATATACAGTAGATTTTTGTTGTTGATGCTTTTTCCCTTTCACTAAGCAGTGTTCCTAAAGTGCAAATGGAAAGCCAACCAGAGTTAGGTAGAGCAGAACAGCATTTACAGCCGCACCTGACTGAGTCAGTGAGTGAGTGAGAGAACAAAGCAGGCGTAAAGACAGATGGGTGAGAGGGAAACCTCCTGCTATCCAGATGGGTCTCTCTCTATGGCCTCTGCTCTTAGACATTTTGAACACATGCAGAAGACAGAACAGTCAGTGGGTTCAGGTATATCCCTCATTCCCAAACGAATGGAAAAGATAAGCACATAATGAAACCATGGAGTTATATCAAACTTATCTTTCCATTTAGTATTGAGGCATGTGTACAAAACATTAGGAACACCTGCTCTTTCCATGACATAGACAGACCAGGTGAATCCAGGTGAAAGCTATGATCCAAAAGATGTAAGTGCCTTTGAACAGGTTATGGTAGTATGTGCCAGGCTCACCAGTTTGAGTGTGTCAAGAACTGCAATGCTGCTGGGTTTTTATTGCTCAAACAGTTTCCGTGTGTATCAAGAATCCATCGAACTTGACAAAACTGTGGGAAGCATTGAAGTCAACATGGGCCAGCAAACCCATGGCATGGTTTCGACACCTTGTAGAGTTCATGCCCCAACGAATTGAGTCTGTTCTGAGGGCATAGGGGAGTGCAACTCAATATTAGGAAGGTGTTCCTAATGCTTTGTACACTAAGTGTATATGGAACTACAAGCAAATGGCCTGGGATATGGACTTATGATAAGACACATTTTTGTGTTAAAAAAATTACTAATAATAATAATAATTAACACTGAGAGTGTTAAACCAATACTCAAAGTGTGGAGTCTGGACCCAAATAGACACCGGAAAAGTTTTAAATGAACACACTGCTTAGTGTAAAACCTCATTCAAATATATCTCAGAGTGCCTTCTGGGAAACTGTAAAGTTACCACCCATGACTGTATTTAAGATACTTTTCAAAATGCATTTGGTGAACTAACCCACTCACTTGACTTGTATTGATTATCATTTTTATGATAAAAAAATATAAATAATAGCTACTAGCTCTGACTTTAATGATAACTACTTTATTGTGTGAAGAAGTACTTACTATGACTGTGATATGTGGTTGTCCCACCTAGCTATCTTAAGATGAATGCACAAACTGTAAGTTACTCTGGATAAGAGCGTCTGCTAAATGTAAAACATGTAAAATGTCATACATTTTTACATTTCGCCAATTGAATTTGTATTTATTTGTATTTATTACGGATCCACATTAGCTGCCGCCAAAGGCAGCAGCTACTCTTCCTGGGGTTCAGCTGAAGTAAGGCAGTTATACCATTTAAAAAACATTACAATACATTCACAGATTTCACAACACACTGTGTGCACTCAGGCCACCCCTACTACATATTTACAATATAAAATCCATGTGTACGTGTGTATAGTGCGTATGTTATCGTGTATGTGCATGCATGTGTCTGTGCCTATGTTTGTGTTGCTTCACAGTCCCTGCTGTTCCATAGTGGTTATATTTATCTGTATTTTTTTATCTAATTGTACTGCTGGCATCAGTTACTTGATGTGGAATAGAGTTCCATGTAGTCATGGCTCTATGTAGTACTGTACGCCTCCCATAGTCTGTTCAGCACTTGGGGACTGTGAAGAGACCTCTTGTGCTATGTCTTGTGGGTTATGCATGGGTGTCCGAGCTGTGTGCCAGTAGTTTAGACAGACAGCTCGGTGCATTCAACATGTCAATACCTCTCACAAATACAAGTAGTGATGAAGTCAATCTCTCCTCCACTTTGAGCCAGGAGATGTTGGCAGGCATATTATTAATGTTAGCTCTCTGTGCACATAGAAGGTCCTTTTTTTATGGCACTTGACCACACGACTGAACAGTAGTCCAGGTGCGACAAAAGTAGGGCCTGTAGGACCAGCCTTGTTGATATTGTTGTTATGAAGGTAGAGCAGCGCTTTATGATGGACAGACTTCTCCCCATCTTAGCTACTGTTGTATCAATATGTTTTGACCATGACAGTTTACAATCCAGGGTTACTCCAAGCAGTTTAGTCACCTCAACTTCCACATGATTTATTACAAGATTTAGTTGAGGTTTAGGGTTTAGTGAATGATTTGTCCCAAATACAATGCTTTTGGATTTAGAAAAGTTTAGGACTAACTTATTCCTTGCCACCCACTCTGTAACTAATTGCAGCTCTTTGAGGGCTAGGCCCCTTTTTTTCTCAATTTCCGCCTGAATGACGTGCCCAAAGTAAACTACCTGTTGCTCAGGCCCTGAAGCCAGGATATGCATATAATTGTTACCATTGGAAAGGAACCACTTTGAAGTTTGTAGAAATGTTAAAATAATGTAAGAGAATATAACACAATAGATATGGTAGGAGAAAATCCAAAGATAAACCAACTTTTTTGAGAGAGAGACCATGCTCTTACAATGGCAAGTAGAAGGGTGTTCTCAATTCTAACGCCCAGGATGCAATTCCTATGGTCAGCAGTCTATGTTCAAGGTTTCAGGCGTGTAACTTCCAAAACGAATAAGAAAGATCTGTTTTAGTACAGGGAAACTTGGAAATTACTGTTTGCAAACGCCACGAAGAAAGAACCTGCTAAAATCGGTTTCCTATTGAACATACTTCTTTCCGTAAGAAATATTATGAGTTTGATTACATTTTAGGGTATCTGATGAGTAAATAGAAACGTATTTTGACTTGTTGAAACAAAGTTTAGTGGTAGATTTTTGGATTCCTTTCTCTGCATGTTGAACGAGTGGATTACTCAAATCGATGACGCCAACTAAACAGACTTTTTGGGATATAAAGAAGGATTTTATCTAACAAAATGGCAATACATGTTAAAGTTTGGACCCTTTGGATGACAAATCAGAGGAAGATTTTCAAAAACGAAGTGAATATTTAATCACTATTTGTGAATATATTGTAATGGACACCTATGATGTGTGTAAAATACTTTTTTGAAGGTTGATTATAATGAGCTAAGCTATTTGCCATCTATGTGTGGCGCCATGTTTGTTGACATAATACAGTGCATTCTGGGTGTCACATAATCTGCCAGACCAAAGATGTTATAATGAGGAGAAGGAATGGTTCACTCATTTTTTGGTTAAACTTTCAGAAATAAATGAAGGGAAGTGGATGATCATATACGACACACACCCTTCAACATGCATACTATAAACTCATCTAGTCTCCTCTTATTATCTTTGGTTGATGCGGAAAAAAACAAGCATGGCGGCGCGCATTATTACTCAATTATTTCGATCAATGGTGAGCTCACCCGTGATGTGATTCATTATAAATAATAATTGTCATTAGCTAATTCATATTGTAGTTTCTATCGTCCTCAGTCATTTTCCATCCATGTTAGCAGACCCCGGGTGCTTGTCATTGTTGATAGACAACAATAATTTTTTCACCTCTTCCACACTTACTTTACGGAATTAAAAATTACAATGCTTGTCTTTCATGATTTGGTCAGATATACTTGGATATGTAGTGCCGGCATTTGTTGCTGGCATGTCATGCCTAAATTTGCTCATCTTTCCGATGAAAAAATCATTAAAGTAGTTGGCAATATCAGTCAGTTTTGTGATGAATGAGCCATCTGATTCAATGAACGATGGAGCTGAGATTGCTTTTTTTCCCCAAAATGTAATTTAATGTGCTCCAAAGCTTTTTTACTATCATTCTTTATGTCATTTATCTTTGTTTCATAGTTTATTTTCTTTTTTTAAATTCAGTTTAGTCACATGATTTCTCAATTTGCAATACGTTTGCCAATCGTTTGCCAGCCAGACTTATTTGCCATTCACTCATTTTGCCTCATTCCTCTCAACCATACAATTTTTATCCACAGGGATTTATCAGTTCTACAGTAATTTTCTTAATAGGTGGATGCTTATTAGTAACTGGAATAAGCAATTTCATAATGTGTCAAGTGCAGCATCTGTTTGCTCCTCATTGCACACCACGGACCATCAAATATTCTTTACATCAACAACAAATTAGTCACTACAAAACGTATTGTAAGACCTCTAGGCCCAGCCTTTGGTTACTATATTGTGATCACTACATCCAATGGATCTGGATACTGATGTCAAGCAAATTTCTGCAGCATTAGTAAAGATGTGATCAATGCATGTTGATGATTTCATTCCTGTGCAATTCTTTACTACCCTGGTAGGTTGACTGATAACCTGAACCAGGTTGCAGGCACTGGTTACAGTTTGAAGCTTTTTCTTGAGTGGGCAGCTTGATCAAAGCCAGTCAATATTAAAATCACCCAGAAAATATACCTCTGTTGATATCACACACATTATCAAGCATTTCACACGTGTTATCCAGATACTGACTGTTAGCACTTGGTGGTCTATAGCAGCTTCCTAAAAGAATGGGCTTTAGGTGAGGCAGATGAACCTGTAGCCATATTACTTCAACAGTATTTAACATGAGATCCTGTCTAAGCTTTACAGAATATGATTGTCATCTGTTACTAGAAAATGATTGATTTCAGGAACCTTGTTTCTTAAGCTACATATGTTAACGTGGGCTATTTTGAGTACTTTTCTGGGATGCTTACTTGTTTTCATTGCTTTACTGCAAAGCTTAGCAGAAGTAGATATGCTCATGTTATTTATGTTAGTGCAGAGTGAGCTGCACACAGTGGACTTCCTGCTAGGGCACACTGCCTCAGTGCTAACAGTATACATCTGGTTCATAGGCACATGATTGCTGCATACAGTAGCTGTAGGATCAGCAGAGGCATTCAGGGCAGTTAGAGGGACATAAATAGGTTACTTACATTATGTCTACCAACACCCTTCGTATAATGTACATTTGCTGAAGGATTATGACAATTTAGCGTCACAATGGTAGGGATTAACTGAGCTGGGCTTGGGTCATTGATAAGTCATTGTCTCAACGAAGCCTTATAATGCTGTGAAAGGATCCAGGAACCCAAATGAATATGTTATCAAAAAAGTATCATTTTTAATACAATACCATACATATTTCATAAGGCATTATTTTGAGGGCCTAGTTTTACCCTAATAGAGGGCCCTGAAATGTATACACATCACTTGAACCAAAATCACACATGTTTTTTAATTGTTTGTTTATCTCTGTTTGTGCATGTACATTTATTGATTGATTAATCTTATGCTACGCAAAGATAAATAACATACATTTTTCTAAACTAATACAATCAGTTAGTTAGATTTTCTTTGCATCCGTTACTGAAATGTTTGTTCCAGTTTACATGGCTTAGGTAGTCTCCTCACAATGTTATAAACCCTGACACTTGTTCCGAATGCAGGTTAATAAAATTCCAACTGTTGGCTAGTCTGGCTGGATTCCAATAGGAATTACACATCACTTTGCAAGCCAGCATAATGTGACTTGCAGATAGGGTTACAAAACTGCAAAAATTCCAAAATTCTTCAACCAGGATTTTATGACCATACTTGCAGGCCAATGATGCACATAATACTAAAGGTACAAATGATAACCTTATTGGGTATTTGTACCCCTTTACAAACAAATCTAAAACTTTTTTTCTTAGAGTCGAAAACAATGTCCTGGATCTCACAAATTATAGGCCACAAAAGGCCTGCAAGTCATATTGTGCTGGCTTGCAAAGTGAGGTCTAATTCCTATTGGAATCCAGACAGTTTTTTGGAATTTCTAATCACCCACCACCTGTATTCAGAACGCCCGCCAGGGTTTGGTAGATGAAGCTATGATACTAGCTAAATCATATAAACTGGGCCAACCATTTTAGTAACGGTTGCAATAAGTCCAAGTAACATCTTGAATTAGTTTAGAAACTGTTTGTAATTTATATTTGAATAGCATAAGAGTAATTAATTCATCAATCAATGTACATGCACAAACATAGATATTGATGGGAAATATGATAACGATGGGCGTGGTTTTGGTTCAAAGTGCTGTGTATGACTTTCAGGTCCCTCCATAGAGTACCGCAGTTTGAGTCATAACACTCATCAAATCTAGCGGTCAAACAAGGAAATGATTCTGATTGTTTTCCCACCAGTCATTTTTCCCATAGGGGATTTTAGAAACACTTAAAATAAGGACTGTGTTTCGTATAGGCCTACCCTGGCGTGACGTTTTGATAACCATGGAAAAGGTGACTTTTATTAATATATTTGCCTGTATTTACCCCTCAAAAATGAAATGCTCATTAGCTGTTAATGTGGCTATCATAAAGAACTGCAAATGTCTGGATGAGACTGTCAAATTGAGGCAAAGGTAAAAATCTCTGGATTAACTATCTAATATTAGCTAAATGTAGTAATGAATAAATTGGCTACATTTCTTAAAATTGACAATTATGTGAACTGTCTTATGCAAGTTTTAAATACCTGTTAGCAAAGGTGTCAGATAGAGATGACGTAGTTTTGCATGATGTCTACTTTGACGCTAATTAGCATTTTCGAATCTGAGACTATACTGACCAAAAATATAATGCAACATGCAACAATTTTAATGATTTTACTGAGTTACAGTTCATATAAGGAAATCAGTCAATTGAAATAAATTCATTAGGCCCTAATATATGGATTTGACATGACTGGGGCAGCGGCGCAGACATTGGCCTGGTTCCCAGATGGGTGGTCCTATGCCCTCCCAGGCCCACCAAGGTCTGCTCCGCTGCAGAATGAGTTTTTCCCCACAAAAGGGCGTTACTAAAGACAGAACTACTCCTCAGTTTCATTCGCTGTCTGGGTGACGGGTCTCAGACGATCCCGCAGGTGAAGAAGCCGGAAGTGGATGTCCTGGGCTGGAGTTGTTACACGTGGTCTGCAGTTGTGAGGCTGTAAATTCTCTAAAATAATGTTGGAGGCAATTAACATTCAATCCTCTGCCAAGAGCTCTAGTGGACATTCCTGCAGTCAGCATGCCAATTGCACACTTCCTCAAAACTTGAGACATCAGTGGCATTGTGTTGTTTGACCAAATATTACACTTTAGAGTGGCCTTGTATTGTCCCCAGCACAAGGTGAACTTGTGTAATGATCATGCTGTTTACCCAGCTTGGATGGATGGATTACCTTGGCAAAGGAGAAATGCTCACTACAGGGATGTTAACATATTTGTGCACAACATTTGAGAGAAATAAGCTTTTTGTGCAGATGGACATTTCTGGGATATTTTATTTCAGCTCATGAAACATGGGACAAACACCTTTAGCGTTTATATTTTTGTTCAGTATAAATAGAATCATATATATTTATAAGTCATGTATTGATAAGTCACCTTGTCCGAGAGAGATTTACACGGTTATCAAGACGTCACGCCAGGATGATCCTACACAAAATCCAGTCCTTATTTAAGTGTTTCTAAAATGGCCAGTGGGAAAAATAAATAGTGTAAAAACAATTGGAACCATTTCCCTGTCTGACCGCTAGGTTTTATGGGTATTATGATACCTCCACTGTGGGGCTCCATGTGGGATAAACGAGGCCCTTAAAATTAGGCCTTATGAAATATGTATGGTGTTTTGTTAAATAAATAATAAGGCTTTACACTTAGCAGTGTGTTAATTTAACACTATTCCAGTGTCTATATGGGTCCACAGAATCAACATTGTCAGTGTTCATTTGTTTGTTTTATAGTGTCACAACTTGTTTATACTTATCTGTACACAATATCATTGGTTGATTGGTTTGACTTGATTATATAAACATGTTCAGGAGAATGGACATTTACAGAAATGTATTTTGTAGATCAAATATGATCTATTGTCAGATAGATTTAAATATTATAGGACATTGTGTTTCTATCGGACATCAAATTTCTTTCTGCAACATGCAGTTCCAGATGCAGCCCTGCCATTAATTGAAGGCAGAGATCTGTATTCAAATATAGTTTTTAAAGTAGTTGCTTTCTCAGATCTGTATTCAAATAGTTTGAAAAAGTAGTTACTGGGATCTGTATTGAAATAGTTATAGTCACCTCTAATGTAAATATTTCTTCTGCCCAAAAAACTGTTACTTTCCACAAAGCATCTAACTATAGTTATCCCAGGTCTGTCACACAGTCAAATCTGATTTGGAGAGAAATATTTTCATTGCTTCCAGAAATATATTTCATGGTGCTTGGACATATAATTATTCCTTTATCCCCTGCAAAGTGAAAACAGTGAATTAATGACAAGATTAATGGAGCTGTTGATAACTTGTTGCTAGATGCAGGCTTTAGTGGGATAATGGTGGTCTTCATGTTGGTTGTGTGTGAAGGGGAGTGAGGTCAGGGGACCGCCAAGGACTATAGATCAGCTCTGATCTAGATAAGGCCAGTATGGGTGATAAGGGAATCCAGGGGTGCCTGTGTGTAGACCTCTATTGATCTACTGACTTTTCATTCTCCTACACGGATGGGGGACGAACAGTGGTTGCCATAGAGATTGGCTTATGTATCCAAGGCGATGCTCGGCCGGCTGGTGAGAGGGAACCCGTAAGAGGGAGTTCAACTGGATTTCTCAATCAATGTTTCCTCCTTTAACCCCTCTTAAATTCTTCAGGGGAATGACCTATTCAAACAATGACAGTCAATAACGATGGATAGAAAACAAAATGAAAAATCAGAAAGAGAGAGAGAGAACAGGAACAAAATCTGCCTGTGTTTGCATGTCTGATGGCTTCTGTATTGACAGATCACATTCCAGATAGTGCACTCAGGAAACTCTGACCTGGAGGACCTGGGAAGTATCAGTGTGGTGAGCCTAGTTCCTATTCCCTGGGGGATCTGGCCCAGTACATAATGTGATGTGTGTTTTAGGGAGATTTAGAAGGACCATGCCGGAGAGGAGAGCCCTGGTACTGTAAATATTATACCGTGTGCTTCTCTTTCTAGTTAGACTGGGATTCTGTAAGGTGTGTGTGTGTGTGTGTGTGTGTGTGTGTGTAACACACTCTCTCTCATGGCTTCTATAAATATATAGCCGTAGACAGGAACACACACGTGGAGATCTATCTAATGTATTCCCCCACATATACACACGTACACAGAAGGTAAGCACACACACAAACAGACACGCAAATCAAAATAAATCAAATGTTATATTCGTTACATGATTCGTAAAACAACAGATGAAGAGTAACAGTGAAACTTATAGGCCCTTCCTAACAATGCAAAGAGAAAGAAAATAGAGAAATAAAATTAAAATAATAATACGTAATAATGAAAGTAATAATAAATACACAATGAGTAACATTAAATTGGCTGTTTACACAGGGTACCAGTACCAAGTTGATGTGCAGGGGTATGAGGTAATTGAGGTAGATAACTCTTAGATACCTGTTTCTACAACTTGATTGGAGTCCACCTGTGGTAAATTCAATTGATTGGACATGATTTGGAAAGGCACACACCTGTCTATACAAACCCCTACAGTTGACAGTGCATGCCAGAGCAAAAACCAAGCCATGAGGTTGAAATGGGGAAGGGTACCAAAACATTTCTGCAGCACCGAAGGTACCCAAGAACACAGGGGCCTCCATCATTCTTAAATGGAAGAAGTTTGGAACCACCAAGACTCTTCCTAGAGCTGCCTGCCTGGCTAACTGAGCAATCGGGGGAGAAGGCCCATGGTCAGGGAGGTGACCAAGAACCCAATGTTCACTATGACAGAGCTCCAGAGTTCCTCTGTGGAGATGGGAGAACCTTTCAGATGGACAACCATCTCTGTAGCACTCCACCAATCAGGCCTTTACGGTATCATGGCCAGACGGAAGCCACTCCTCAGTAAAAGACATGACAGCCACTTGGAATTTGCCAACAGGCACCTAAATGACTCTGAGAATCAAGATTATCTGGTCTGATGAAACTAAAATTTAACACTCTGGCCTGAATGCCAAGCGTCACATGTGGAGGAAACCTGGCACCATCCCTATGGTGAAGCATGGTGGTGGCAGCATCATGCTGTGGGGATGTTTTTCAGCAGCAAGGACTGGGAGAGAGAGAGAGATCCTTGATGAAAACCTGCTCCAGAGTGCTCAGGGCCTCAGACTGGGGCGAAGGTTCACCTTCCAATAGGATAACAACCCATAGCACACAGCCAAGACAATGCAGAAGTGGCTTCGGGACAAGCCTCTGAATATCCTTGAGTGGCCCAGACAGAGCCCGAACCTGACCTGAGAATAGCTGTGCAGCAACACTCCCCATCCAACCAGACAGAGCTCAATAAAATTTGCAGAGACAAATGGGAGAAACTCCCCAAATACAGGTGTGCCAAGCCCAAGAAGACTCTGCATACTTATGTAAATGTAATATTTTTTAAAGATATTTTTTTATCATTTTGCAAAAATGTACAATCAACCCTTCACTACAGAGTAGGGATATCCAACATCACACTGCACTGGCTGGCACACGTTGGCCAAAATTCTAAGTGTATCACTGACAATTAACAGAAGAACTTCACAGCAGGCATTAGTGTAAAACCAGGCCATCGAAATAAGGCCTTATGAAATACATATTCTATCGTTTTAAAGAATGTAATTGTATTGATAACATATTCGCTTAGGATCTCACAATGCATGGCTCAGAGGATGAAGGATGGAGGGTGTGTGTGTGTTTGTGCCTGTGTGTGGTGTGTGTACCTATGTGTGAAAGAGAGGGGGGAGAGAGAATGAGATCGAGACTTTTCTAGGTCAGCACAGGGAAGCGTTGTATCTGGTTCCATTTCTATTTAAAACTGAGCATACTGTGTGAGGGCACACATTTATTTTGTTTTGAATTGGTTCTGTGGCAGGATGAGTTCGCAATGCAAAAGCCCTCATATTGGTATTTTGTAATTCAGAGTAAAATTTTGGGCTTGAGAAAATAAGAACAGAGGTCATTCAGCCAACAGTAAGCTAACATTCCCAAGGAGCAATGTTCATTTAACAGATATAGTATGTGTGTTCTAGAGTTGTGTGTGTTCTGTACATTTTCTTCACTGTGCTAGAACTGCTTTGGAGCAGATAGAGAAATACCTGGAGAAATACATTACAAAAGTGCCAGGGCCATATGTGAGCATGATTTGTGAGGAGTGAGGAGCATAGGTTGTGTCCCTGGGGTTATTCTATGCTAATATCTGTGGTACTTCTGAATTCCGTGACATTTTGTTTAACAAGGACCCTCTGCCTCTTACAGTACCGGCTACATGTGAGCTAAAGCCTATGGTACTAATGGTGGTGACCTGAATAGTGTCATATCACTTAAGTAGTGTAAGTGGACTGTGTGAGGCTCATTCATCCCCACTCAATTAAAGCTGTTGGAGTCTATTCCATTCTCATGACATTACTAGGGCAATCTCCAGGGAGGAGTATCCTGTAGTTACAATGCAGTAGGCTAATACCAACCTGAAGCCCTATGACAACTCTGCACAGGGAATGATTGACATCTGAGGGCGTTTCTCATTAAAGGATGTTCTCTAATTATCTAACTGATTGAGTCCTGCTCTTCTAACCAAGCAAAGTGGCTGCCTATTCGAAACAGTGGGAAAGGTGTTGTTGCTGTATGTGAGAGTCAGTGCTGTGTGTCGGTGTGACTCTATTACAGTGTAGTGTGGGTGGGCTGACTGTGTGAGTCTCAATCACAATCCCATTTCTCTGCAGGCAGGCAGGAGTCCCAGTCGTCCCCTTTCTTCCCTTCCCAAGCAGACGGCTGGGAAGCCTCCATCTCACTCAGGCTCTGCTCTACCCCACCATCCCCAGCCTCCGCCACCCCCTCTCCCCAAGTCACTATGGAACAGCCGGGACACAGGAATATTTCTGCTTGTTTCCTTGACTGTGTCTAGGAGGAGAGCTAAGTGGGCCATGCCAGCTCCCGCCACTGTGCTATATACAGCCCAAAAAGGATCAGGAGCTGAGTCGAGAAAGAAAGAAAGGATAGACAGTGAAGGGGAAACGGGGAAGGACAATGAAAGACAAAGGGAGGGAGAAAGGAAAGATGAAAGACAAAGTGTAGGAAGTCAAAGAAAAAAGAGGAGAGAAAGAGAGGAAAATGTGGTATAAGAGTGGGTGAGAAGAGAGAGAAGGGGCAAGCAGGTGAAGGTTGGGGATGAGGGAAGGAGATTGGGCGCAGAGCGAGAGAGAGGGGGGTGGTTAAAGGAGAAGAGAGGAGGAGATGCAACTGAGCAGGTCAGAGACACTTGACCAACCACAGATCCTGAACTGTGGGCACACTCCTAACACTATCCTCCTCTCCTTCTTTTTTCCTTCACCTCTCTATTTTCTCTCCCTCCTTCCCCTGGTTTTTCCTCACATCCTCATGTGCTCTGTACATTCCTCCTTAATCTTTTTGTTCTCCCAACCATTTCTCGCTGTCATTGTCCTGTCTCTTATGCTCCTTCTTTATGTTTCTTTGTCTTTCCCCTGTGTCTCCCCTTCCTCTTTCTACCCCCCAGCCTCCCTAATCCTTTTTACATCTCTCTTTCCTCTGCTTTTCCCTCCCAGCCCATCCTAAACCTTGACAGTTATGTAATGAAGATTACACAGCCACATTGCTGACTCAGAACATGCACTGAATATCGTTGCTCTGCAGCTCTCTCACATGGCATGTGTTTACAGATACTGATTTGGTGTTATTATTATTTGCCCTCATAAATTACCAGAAGTTATTATCTGGCAGTCGGATGTGGGTGGAGCTTGTGTGTTTTTGTACTGATCGTAACTTTTTTGGTACATAATGTTTCCACCATCGTTTCCTGTGACCGAAAAGAATATCGGAACAGCGATCACTAACCTCGTTTTGCATGAACATTTCTACTTCAACGAGTCGGTGGTGCTACAGCTCAAAGCGGACCAGGCCCTAATCCCTGAGACTTGGAAAAGGAAGAGACGAAATAGAGAGAGGCTGATGTGCTGGAACCCCGATGAAATTAAGTTGGCGAGTAAATAAACCGCCTCTACCCTTCTTTCTATTGACGAACATACAATCACTGTTTTTATTTATTTACTTTTCTGCTCTTTTGCACACCAATATCTCTACCTGTACATGACGATCTGATCATTTATCACTCCAGTGTTAATCTGCAAAATTGTAATCATTCGCCTACCTCCTCATGCCTTTTGCACACAATGTATATAGACTCCCCTTTTTTTCTACTGTGTTATTGACTTGTTAATTGTTTACTCCATGTGTAACTCTGTGTTGTCTGTTCACACTGCTATGCTTTATCTTGGCCAGGTCGCAGTTGTAAATGACAACTTGTTCTCAACTAGCCTACCTGGTTAAATAAAGGTGAAATTAAAAATAAAAAATAAAAAATTGGAGAACAAACTGGATGAGCTCCGTTCAAGGTGCATCCTGTTTCCATTGATCATTGTTGAGATGTTTCCACAACTTGATTGTAGTCCACCTGTAGTAAATTCAATTGATTGGACATGATTTGGAATGGAAACACACCTGTCTAGATAATGTCCCACAGCTGACAGTGCATGTCAGAGCAAAAACTAAGCCATGAGGTTGAAGGAATTGTCCGTAGAGCTGCGATACAGGATTGTTTCAAGGCACAGATCTGGGGAAGGGTATCAAAACATTTCTGCAGCATTGAAGGTCTCCAAGAACACAGTGGCCTCCATCATTCTTAAATGGAAGAAGTTTGGAACCACCAAGACTCTTCTGGCCGCCTGGCAAAATTTAGCAATCAGGGGAGAAGGGCCTTGATTGGGGAGGTGACAAAGAACCTGATGATCACTTGGACAGAGCTCCAGAGTTCCTCTGTGGAGATGGGAGAACCTTCCAGAAAGACAACCATCTCTGCAGCACTCCATCATTCAGGCCTTTATAGTAGAGTTGCCAGACAGAAGCCACTACTCAGTAAAAGGCACATGACAGCCAGATTGGGGGTTGGCAAAAGGCCCCTAAAGGATTCTCAGACCATGAGAAACAAGATTCTCTGGTCTGATGAAACCAAGATTGAACTCTTTGGCTTGAATGCGAAGAGTCACATTTGGAGGAAACCATCATGCTGTGGGGATGTTTTTCAGTGGCGGGGCCTTTGAGACTAGTCAGGATCGATGGAAAGATGAACAAAGCAAAGTACAGAGAGATCCTTGATGAAAACCTGTTCCAGAGCACTCGGGACCTCAGGCTAGGGTGAAGGTTCACCTTCCAACAGGACGACAACCCTAAGCACACAGCCAAGACAACGCAGGAGTGGCTTGGGGACAAGTCTCTGAATGCCCTTGAGTGGCCAAGCCAGAGCCTGGACTCGAATCCGATCATACATCTCTGGAGAGACTTGAAAATAGCTGAAAATGGCAGCCTCGGGTAAGCTCAAGGGGGGAAGTGTCTCAAGGTTACGCTTGCCTGAGTTAGAATACCTCATGATCAGCTGTAGACTGTACTATATACCAAGATAGTTTTCATCTATATTTTTTGTAGCTGTCTATTTACCACCACAATCTGATGCTGGCACTAAGACCACACTCAACGAGCTGTATAATGCCATAAGCAAACAAGAAAATGCTTATCCAGGGAATTGCTCCTTGTGGCCGGTGATTCTAATGCAGGGGGTGACAAGGTGACAGTGGAATGTCCTCTCACAATCATGGCCTTTATTAAGAGGTACCTCTCCAGTCTCCATGTGGTTACTATGGGCTCTGTCTATTGACGACTATGTGGTGTCCTGATAAAACTACAGATAGTATGGGCCAATATGCAGAGACATTAAGTAGCAGCAAACAATGAGCAGGCATTCACAAAATATTGTGTTGTTCCTGGAGGCTGTTGCAGTAGTGATAACCAAAATATACCTGTGTTCTGGGATCTTTATGTATGTATGTGACTATTTAACGACAGATAAATCATCATCAGATAAATCATAAAATAAGTTCAACACCATAGTGCCTTCCAAACTAATCACTAAGCTAAAGACCCTGGGACTGAACACCTCCATCTGCAACTGGATCCTGGACTTCCTCACGGGGCACCCCCAACTGGTGAGGGTAGGCAACAACACATACACTCTGCTGACCCTCAACACAGGGGCCCCTCCAGGGTGTGTGCTTAGTCCCCTCCTGTACTCCCTTTCACCGATGACTGTGTGCCCGTGCATGACTCCAACACCATCATTAAGTTTGCTGATTACACATTGGTGGTAGGCCTATAGGGAGGAGGTCAGAGACCTGGCAGTGTGGTGCCAGGACAACAACCTCTCCTACAACGTCAACAAGACAAAGGAGCTGACCATGGGCTACAGGAAATGGAGGAGCCAAGCACACCCTCATTCACATCGACAGGGCAATAGTGGAGCGGGTCTAGAGCTGAAAGATCCTCGGTGTCCACATCATTAAGGATCTATCATGGTCCATACCACGTGTCCAACTCATTCCATGGAGGGCCGTGTGTCTGCGGGTTTTCACTCCTCCCTTGTATTTGATTAATACATTAAGATCACTAATTAGTAAGCAACTCCCCACACCTGGTTGTCTAGGGCTTAATTGAAAGGAACAAACTAAAACATGCAGACACTAGGCCCTCTATGGAATGACTTTGACACCCCTGGTCCACACACACCAACACAGTCGTAAGGAGGGCACGACAACGCCTCTTCCCCCTCAGGAGGCTGAAAATATTTGGCATGGGCCCTCAGATCCTCAAAAAGTTCTACAGCTGCACCATTGAGAGTATCTTGAGTAGCTGCATCACCGATTGATATGGCTTGGAATCTGACCATGAATCACTACAAAGGGTAGTGCGTATGGCCAAGTATATCACTGAGGCCGAGCTCACTGCCATCCAGGACCTCTATACCAGGCAGTGTCATGAAGGCCCTAAAAATTGTCATAGTCTCCAGCCACTCAAGTCATAGACTGTTCTCTATGCTACTGCACGGCAAGCGATACTGATGCATCGGAACCAACAGCACCCTCAACAGCTTCTACCCCCAAGCCATAAGACTGCTAAATAGTTTGTTAAATATAACTATCTGACTATCTGCATTGACCCTTTTTGCACAAACGTTTTTGACTCATCACATACGCTGCTGCTACCGTTTATCTATCCTGTTGCCTAGTCACTTTATTCCTACTTATATGTAATATCACTTTATTCCTAGTTATATGTACTACTACATGTGTTATATGTATCTATCTCAATTACCTCGTTCCCCTCCACATCGACTTGGTACTGCTACCCCGTGTATATAGCCAAGTTATTGTTACTCATTGTGCACTTAATATTACTTTTCTATTATTTCTCCATTTTCTTTCTCTCTGCATTGTTGGAAAGGGCCCGTAAATAAGCATTTCACTGTTAGTCTGCACCTGTTGTTTATGAAGCATGTGTCGAATAAAATTGTATTTTATTTTATTTGTATTGTAGCCCAGGAGAATGAGGGCTCAGGGGCGGATGGGCCTTAGCTAAACTGAGCAGTGTGATTTCAATTGAACGGGTTAGTGATCTGTGGGAAACTTGACTCCCTCACCAACCATTACATAAGCACACTTGTGGTTCCTGAGGCAGCCCAGAGAGCAAGCAATCTGGTTAGATGGAGAGCTGAGGGACCGCTCAACTACGGCAGAATTGACAAATTACATTTCTCAGTATTTGATGATTTATCTGATGATGATTTATCTGTCATTAAATAGTCACATACATACATAAAGATCCCAGAACACAGGTATCTTTTGGTTATCACTACTGCAACAGCCTCCAGGAACAACACAATATGTTGTGAATGCCTGCTCATTGTTTGCTGCTACTTAATGTCTCTGCGTATTGGCCCATACTAATCAAATCAAATCAAAATCAAATCAAATTTATTTATATAGCCCTTCGTACATCAGCTGATATCTCAAAGTGCTGTACAGAAACCCAGCCTAAAACCCCAAACAGCAAGCAATGCAGGTGGAGAAGCACAGTGGCTAGGAAAAACTCCCTAGAAAGGCCAATACCTAGGAAGAAACCTAGAGAGGAACCAGGCTATGTGGGGTGGCCAGTCCTCTTCTGGCTGTGCCGGGTGGAGATTATAACAGAACATGGTCAAGATGTTCAATGTTCATAAATGACCAGCATGGTCGAATAATAATAAGGCAGAACAGTTGAAACTAGAGCAGCAGCACAGTCAGGTGGAAGTTGAAACTGGAGCAGCAGCATGGCCAGGTAGACTGGGGACAGCAAGGAGTCATCATGTCAGGTAGTCCTGGGGCATGGTCCTAGGGCTCAGGTCAGTTGAAACTGGAACAGCAGCATGGCCAGGTGGACTGGGGACAGCAAGGAGTCATCATGTCAGGTAGTCCTGGGGCATGGTCCTAGGGCTCAGGTCCTCCGAGAGAGAGAAAGAAAGAGAGAAGGAGAGAATTAGAGAACGCACACTTAGATTCACACAGGACACCGAATAGGACAGGAGAAGTACTCCAGATATAACAAACTGACCCCAGCCCCCCGACACATAAACTACTGCAGCATAAATACTGGAGGCTGAGACAGGAGGGGTCAGGAGACACTGTGGCCCCATCCGAGGACACCCCCGGACAGGGCCAAACAGGAAGGATATAACCCCACCCACTTTGCCAAAGCACAGCCCCCACACCACTATCTGTAGTTTTATCAGGACACCACATAGTCGTCCATAGACAGAGCCCATAGTAACCACATGGAGACTGGAGAGGAACCTCTTAATAAAGGCCATGATTGTGAGAGGACATTCCACTGTAACCTTGTCACCCCCAAAAGGACAAAAAGACAGCAAACTTTCATGTCAATCTCCCTCTTCTTCTCTCTTTTACTCTTCCTCAAGACTGAATAGTCACTTCAAAGTGAAGGTTTACTTGAGACTGAGGACTTTAACTGAGGACATTGCTTGATAATGTTATTGTGTAATGCTGTACACTCTGCCCACTGGCACAGAGTTTCCAGTAGGACAGGACAGGGGTCTGAGGAAATGAGGAGGCTGGTGATTAGATAGTGAGTGTTTATCACCCCTCAGCCCAGATCACACTCAGTATTAACAGGGAAATCCCCCGGGTCTATTCCATGGGAACCTTGGGTGCATGGCCACAGAGTTACAAAATCTCCCAGGATTTGCTTTCTAATCTTAGTCTGATCCTGGATTCTCTGAGTCTAATGGTAAAAAGTGATTAGATAAATGCATGCAATGGCTCCTGTTTCCCCCTTAATAAATCCCCCTCCTGAATCCAAGTGTTTGCGATTGGGGAGGAAACCAGTACCTTTATTATCAAACTTCAGCAATGTAGAAGAAAAAGTCATTTTTCCTACCTTGGTCATCATAATTTCATCTGGTTTCATCCAAATATCATCCAATTTCATGAAATACATGATTTCAACCATTGAAGATTTGAGACTTGCTGCCACTCTGATCTGTCCCATATATAATATTTTTCATGGAACCACTACCACATATCACTTTAATTGGTACAGTACTCTCTGTAGGCGTAACAAATATAGCCTCATACAAGACACACCTCCAAAATTGTTAATGAATGTAAAATGACAATATTATGCCGTTTCAGTGCACAGTTTATAGAATTGCTAAACAGTATATTACCATATTCTGTGTACAGCAATTTCACTCACGAGTGCAACAAATATAGCCTCTTACACGGAACGCCTTAAAATATGTTAAAATATTTTTCCATGCCGACAACATTTTCCCACAATGCACCATAGTTAACACCGTAAAACACATTGCCGGTATTTTACTGTGCATTTTAGTGTTTCACTGTTGAAATTATAGAAAGGTCTTAGAGTGTGCTGTAAAGCAATTGTACGGTATTTTACTGTGGATTCTCTGGTAATCTACTGTATTCTGTTTATAAAGTATCATACTGTTGTTTAATACTAAAATTACAAAACAACTGCTAACAGTGTACAGACAGATCCAATACCAAACAGACACAGTTACAGACATATTATCAGACATACTATCAGACATACAGACAGGGTAGGAGTGTGTTGGGAAGGGGTGGGGGAGGAGAGGCGGATAACAGCCGCAAATTAAAAGTCTCAGCATGGCTCCATGATTGATTCACTTCATAAAGTGAACGGTTGTGGTCTCGGCTGCTTGGGGCTGTGATTGCGTCCTCATTAGAGAGAGGCAGTAATGTACTTTTACTGAAAGGGGGGGGGGGGGGGGGGGGTGAGAAGGAGAAGGAAAAGGAAGAGGGGGAAGCTGGTGAGGGAGTGTTACGGCTCCATGTATGGCAGGGGCTGTCTGGGCCAGCGTGCCAGAGTGACGGGCTGTTTACTTGCTGCTGGATGGATGTAAGCAGTGTGCTGTGTGTCACCCCCAGTCTGACGTCTGTTTAGCCTTCCCTCTGCCGGAGTGTGTCGAACCCACTTCACTAACCATGCCTGGGAGACTGGAGAGCTACAGCTAGGGCTGGAGAACTGGGAAGATATTTTCTCTATGTTTGGCTTCCTCTCTCTCCTTGCCTTTCTATACCCCTCTGTCTTGTATCCCTATTTTATAGATGCCCATAGTTGTTCAGGGACATGTATCTCTCTTTTAAACAGAGACTCCCCCCTCTCTCTTTTGCTCTCTCTCTTTTTTCTCCTCCTTCCCATCCTCTATCTCAGCAGCTCCAGGATCCTTGGGATGACAACTGCATTACACACATCCTGTTGTGATTTAAGGTTTCATTCCCCTTGCAAATCACCCTGCCTGTCACTCTCTCTTTATACAAGTGGGATGCGCTGGCCGTTCAGACTGGAGACGGGCAGCCAGCCACAGTCTCCGCTGGCCCCCTGCCAGCACGGGGCCGCTACGGACACTTATCACTCTCACAACAATATGACACAGCCAGAATGGGATTGGCAACGGAGAGTAGACAACTTAGATGTTTATACCTCCATATGTGTGTGTGTGTGTGTGTGTTTCCCTTTCCTTCACAGCAGAAGCTTCAGGTTTTTCCTTATTAATTATTCAACTGAGGGCAGTACTTGAGTGGAGAAATCCAATCCCTCCCTCATTTTATTTTTTTCTTCGTCTCTGCAGCCTGAGAGATTGAAAGGAGGTTTGGGAGAGGTGATCAAGAAGTCACTCTGACACACAGTCTCTTCAGGGTGTTCTGGGCCACTTAGGTCCAACTGATGTTACCGGTAGTGATAGACTTACTCACTAGCTCCCATTCATCAGAGCGCTATACTAGCTCCCTGAAGCCAGAGTTCCCAGTAATCACTCCTCCACTAAAAAGAGAGTTTCTTTCCACTCCTTTTAGCCCATATTGCTTTTCTGTAGAGTCTTTCTGTAGAGTCTTTCTGTAGAGTCTTTCTGTAGAGTCTTTCTGTAGTCTCTCTCTCTCTCTCTCTCTCTCTCTCTCTTTTATATATAGTTGGGATGTCATTCCTCCAGGCCATCCTCCTCCCTCTGTGTTTTGTCCTGTTTTTGTGAATGCCTTGTGTCTCTGCTATGCAAAAAAAAAAAAAAATAGCCTCATGTCACCATGGAAACTATTACTTTAGTTATAGCCAAGATACTGCAGTCTCTCTCCAAATTGGAGCATGTGGTAAGTGCATATGCTTGTGTTTAGTTTTCCCATCATTCAAAAAATAGCCTTCGCTTAGATCCTACCATTTTATCAATGATCTTCAGAGGGCAAACACCCTACTGGGCACTGACTGTCAATACAACATCTATTCCATATTGGTTCAACATAATTCAGTTGAAATGACATCGAAACAACGTTGATTCAACCACCATTTGCCCAGTGGAACCACTTGACCACAAACCCATGCCATGATGTCCCCATGCCCATCCTATCAGGTGGCTGGGCATTGTTTTAGAAATGCCATAAGGACTGTGACAGCCAGCTGGCCATGCTCCCCAGTCCTATTACAGCCCTGTCCAGACTGATCACAGTGTGACCAAGACCCACTGGACTGGCTGTCCTGCTCTGCTACAGCAGGAGAGTTCCCCTCCACAGTAAAACACACAGACAGACAGAGAGTCAGCAGGGACTTCCATTACAGAATGCACACGTCCATTACAGAATGCACAGAATGCACAAACCTTAGCTGGAGAGAGTCTTAATAGGTGAAAAAAGGGTGTGAACTACAGCAGAAAGGGAGATAATCGGAATGCACCCCTAGAACCTATGGGAGAGGTCCTGTGCAGGTCATAGGAGGGGAAAACATTGACATCCATTCATCATGTCCTTACTTTATATGTTGAAAACACATCACCTTGACATTAAACTGGAGCAACACAGTGTAAATATGGTGTATAAGAGCTGATTGTGTATGTTCTGTGTCCCATATGCTTTACTGGCTGAACAGTCACTGGCTGTGTGGAATAAGTACATCTTAGTGTTATTTGTAATGAATGGCTACATTTATGTGTCTCGAGCTCTCTAAGCCAAGAATGACTGTTCATGTTTAAAGGTTATATCGGTCATGACTTGACTTTAACATTAATCTGATGACTGTTATTTATCTAATCAACTATGTTTAATTGTTACCCGATTAAATTAATCATGTAACAATAATTGTTAACTCAGTTGGGTCTGGGGCACCACGAGAGCAGTTTTTAAAGAGTTACCATCTCCCGAATGAAACTAAAATGTCTTTACCTATCACATTTATAAACAGTCAACGTATTAATAACCTCGTATCACATCATCATTCTAAACAGTCGTAACCTCCTTGCATATGCAAAAACCTGAGCCTTACTTATGATTATGTACTACACAAATGTGTTTAATTGTTTATTTACTAGCTAATTAAATGGTAACACAGGATAAACATATACACTTAATACGTTAAAAACAGGTCCCTAGCGGAATAACAACAATATAGCTGCTTGTTACAAAAGAGATGGAGAGGGCGAGAGAGGGACATGAGAAATCATGAATGTATTTACATGAAATGCCTAGGGTCGCAGGGTCTCTCTCTTGGAAACGGGCCGCCTTGGAAAGGGGGCTGGGCCTTTTCGCGGCACACTTGTAAGGCTCTGATTGTCCAAAAGGGTTCCAACAACTCTTCTACTGTTGTTCTCCTCTGTAGTTGTCTTTTACTTATTTTACCTTTATTTAACCAGGTAGGCCAGTTGAGAACAAGTTCTCATTTACAACTGCGACCTGACCAAGATAAAGCAAAGCAGTGCGACAAAAACAACACAGAGTTAGACATAAATAAACGTACAGTCAATAACACAATAGAAAAATCTATGTACAGTGTGTGCAAATGTAGAAGAGTAGGGAGGTAAGGCAATAAATAGTAGGGAGGTAAGGCAATGTCTAGTAGCCGGTGACTTGTCGTGTTGTCCTGAACAGAACTACAGACTTCATTTTCCTTCCAATCGCTCTCGAAGATGCGTCTTTGATAAGCTAGCCAGCTGTGTCGATGGTTCCCAGTGGGGTGAGGAGAGTAGAGTAAAATTATGGTTTGAACAGAGTAGTAGAATGATCCTACTTTCCTTAGGACAGGTAGTCAGCTGTACCAGTGATTGTCCGGGAGGTGAGTTTATCATCTCTACCTCGTGTTGATATTCAAAGTTCAAACCATTTTTAAATGTAAAGCTGCAGCTCTACGTTTCTCTGGTCTGGTATGTTAATTCTTAACCCATAATTTTATACAGTTTGTTCAAAGGTTGTTTTTGTTTGCCTCCTGCCTGAGGAGAGATCTCCACAGAGGACTACATTATCACATGCACAGTACAGTGCATTCGGAAAGTATTCAGACCCCTTGACCTTTTCCACGTTTTGTTACGTTACAGCCTTATTCTAAAATTAATTAAATATTTTTTCCCTCATAATGACAAAGCAAAAACAGGTTTTTAGAAATATTTGAGGAAAAAATACCTTATTTACATATTCAGAACCTTTGCTATAAGACATGAATTTGAGCTCAGGTGAATCCTGCTTCCATTGATCATCCTTGAGATGTTTCTACAACTTGATTGGAGTCCAGCTGTGGTAAGTTCAATAGATTGGACATGATTTGGAAAGGCACACACCTGCTTATGTAAGGTCCCACAGTTGTGTGCCATGAGGGTGAAGTAATTGTCTGTAAATCAAATCAAATGTTATTTGTCACATACACATGTTTAACAGATGTTATTGCAGGTGTAGCGAAATGCTTGTGTTTCTATCTCCAGCAGTGCAGTAATATCTAACAATACGCACAACCTAAAAGTAAAAGAATGTATAAATATTAGGATGAGCAATGTCGGAGTGGTATAGACTAAATACAGTAGAATGAAATACAGTATATACAAATGAGATGAGTAGAGCAAAAATATATAAACATTAGTAAAGTGACTCGTGTTCCGTTATTAAAGTGGCCAGTGATTTCAAGTCTATGTATTTGGGGCAGCAGCCTCTAAGGGTGCATAGTTACGTAACTGGGTGGAAGCCGCCTGGTGATGGCTATTTAACAGTCTGATGGCCTTGAGATAGAAGCTGTTTTTCAATCTCTCGGTCCCAGCTTTGATGCACCTGTACTGACCTTGTCTTCCGGATGATAGAGGGGTTAACAGGCAGTGGCTCGGATGGTTGTTGTCCTTGATAATCTTTATGGCATTCCTGTGAAATCGGGTGCTGTAGGTGTCCTGGAGGGCAGGTAGTGTGGCCCCGATGATGTGTTTGGCCCCACCCTCTGGAGAGACCTGCGGTTGCAAGATGGCACCGACAGATAGGGCAGTTCTGCTTCTAGCTCCTGTAGAGCTCCGAGCCAGGATTGTGTTGAGGTACAGATCTGGGGAAGGGTACCAAAACATTTCTGCATCATTGAAGGTACCCAATAACACAGTGGCCTCCATCATTCTTAAATGGAAGAAGTTTGGAACCACCAAGACTCCTTCTTGAGCTGACCCCACAGACAAACTGAGCAATCGGTGGAGAAGGGCCTTGGTCAGGGAGGTGACCAAGAACCAGATGTTCACTCTGACAGAGCTCCAGAGAACCTCTTTGGAGATGGGAGAACCTTCCAGAAGGACAACCATCTTTGCAGCACTCTACCAATCAGGCCTTTATGGTAGAGTGACCAGACGGAAGCCACTCCTCAGTAAAAGGCACAAGACAGCCCTCTTGGAGTTTGCCAACAGGCACCTAAAGGACTCTGTGTCACGGGCTTCGTAAGAAGCGCACCAAGGTGCAGCTTGGTGAGTGTGCATATTCCTTTTTTATGGAATGTTGCCAACAAAAACAATAAACAATACAAAATGACCTTGACGCTTAACAGGGCTATAATGCCTCTAACAAAGTTAACTACCCACACTGAAGGAGGGAAAAAGTGCTACCTAAGTATGATTCCCAATCAGAGACAATAATAGACAGCTGTCCCTGATTGAGAACCATAAACGGCCAAAACATAGAAATAAAGAAACATAGAATGCCCACCCCACATCACACCCTGACCTAACAAAAGAGAGAAATAAAACAGCTCTAAGGTCAGGGCGTGACACTCTGATCATGAGAAACAAGAATATCTGGTCTAAGGAAACCAAGATTGAACTCTTTGGCCTGAATGCCAAGCGTCATGGTCTGGAGGAAACCTGGCACCATCCCTACTGTGAAGCATGGTGGTGGCAGCATAATTTTGTGGGGAAGTTTTTCAATGGCAGGGACTGGGAGATTAGTAAGGATTGGGGGAAAGATGAACGGAGCAAAGTATAGAGCGATCCTTGATGAAAACCTGCTCCAGAACGCTCCGGACCCCAGACTGGCCAAAGATTCACCTTCCAACAGGACAACGACCCTAAGCACACAGCCAAGACAATGCAGGAGTGGCTTCGGGACAAGTCTTTGAATGTCCTTGAGTGGCCCAGCCAAAGCCCGGACTTGAACCCGATCAAACATTGCTGGAGAGACCTGAAAATAGCTCTGCAGAGACGCTCCCCATCCAACCTGACAGAGCTTGAGAGGATCTTCAGAGAAGAATGGGAGAAACTCCCCAAATACAGGTGTGCCAAGCTTGTAAAATTGAATAAAATCACATTTTATTTGTCACATACACGTGGTTAGCAGGTGTTAATGAGAGTGTAGCGAAATGCTTGTGCTTCTAGTTCCGACAGTGCAGTAATATCTAACAAGTAATCTAACAATTCCCTAACTACCTAATACACACAAATCTAAAGGGGTGAATGAGAATATGTACATGTAGGTATATGGGTGAGCAATGGCCGAGCGTCACAGGCTGTAAGGCGTGCGTACCGGTGGCAGAGAAGTCAGGCGCAGGCAAGACTGTGTTACAACAGTTTAATGATAAAAATCACCGTGAACATAAACCATATAAACAATGGGACAAAAAGAGGGTTAAATACACATGTAATTGATTGAATTGAAACCAGGTGTGTGGGAAGGTGTGCGGGAAGACAAGACAAGACAAACGGAAAATGAAAGGTGGATCAGTGATGGCTAGAAGACCGGTGACGTCGACTGCCGAACGACGCCCGAACAAGGAGAGGGAACGACCTCGGAGGAAGTCGTGACAGTACCCCCCCTTGACGTATGGCTCCAGCAGTGCGTCGACACCGGCCTCGGGGACGACGCGCAGGGCGATCTGGACGAAGACGGTGGAACTCCTGCAGCATTAAATGGTCCAACACGTCCTCGACCGGAATTTCCTCCGGACCATACCCCTCCCACTCCACGAGATACTGACGGCCCCTCGCCCGACACCTCGAATCCAGTATGGGGCGAATGGAGTACGCCGGGGCCCCCTCGATGTCCAAAGGGGGCGGAGGAACCTCCCGCACCGCAGACTCCTGGAGCGGACCAGCCACCACCGGCCTGAGGAAAGACACCTGGAACGAGGGGTTAATACGGTAATCGGGGGGAAGCTGTAACCTATAACAAACATCGTTCACTCTCCTCAGGACTTTAAATGGCCCCACAAACCACGGACCCAGCTTCCAGCAGGGCAGGCGGAGGGGCAGGTTTCGGGTCGAGAGCCAGACCTGGTCCCCCGGTGTCAACACCGGGGCCTCACTGCGGTGGTGGTCTGCATTCTACATTTGGCACAGAACGGCACGCTGAAGGTGAACACGGACAGCTTCCCATGTCTCCTGCGTGCCTGAACCAGTCGTCCACCACAGGAGCCTCGGTCTGACTCTGATGCCAAGGTGCCAGAACCGGCTGGTACCCCAGTACGCACTGGAAGGGAGAGAGGTTAGTGGAGGAGTGGCGAAGCGAGTTCTGTGCCATCTCGGCCCAGGGCACGAACGCCGCCCACTTCCCCAGCAGGTCCTGGCAATAGGACCGCAGAAACCTACCCACATCCTGGTTTACTCTCTCCACCTACCCATTACTCTTGGGGTGAAACCCTGAAGTAAGGCTGATCGAGACCCCCAGACGTTCCATGAACGCCTCCCAGACCCTAGACGTGTATTGGGGACCTCGATCAGACACTATCCTCAGGCATCTTTTTGTGCCGGAATCTTTGTAGGGCATCAGGCATCTTTGTAGGGCCATAGGGGGAGGAGACGACAGGACTTCAAGAACCGATCCACAACGACCAAGATCGCGGTGTTACCCTGTGAGGGGGTAGATCGATTGAAAAATCCACTGACAGGTGCGGCAAAGGCCGTTGTTGAACGGGTAAGGGGTGTAGCTTCCCTCTGGGCAGGTGCCTAGGAGCCAAACACTGGGCGCACACCGAGCAGGAGAAAACATAAACTCTCACGTCCTTAGCTAAGGTAGGCCTCCCACTCAAACAGCGCACTGTCCGACCGATACCAGGATGACCAGAGGAGGGTGATGTGAACAGCAGACGGGACGTACAGACGTCCAGTGGGACACTGGACAGGAGCGGGCTCTGCACGTAACGCCTGCTCAATGTCCGCGTCCAGCTCCCACACTACCGGTGCAACTAGGCAGGAGGCGGGGAGTATGGGAGTGGGATCCATGGGCCGCTCCTCTGTGTCATACAGCCGGGACAATGCGTCTGCCTTCACGTTCTGGGAGCCTGGTCTGTAGGAAAGGGTAAACACAAAATGGGTGAAAAACATGGCCCACCTTGCCTGGCGAGGGTTCAATCTCCTCGCTGCCCGGATGTACTACAGATTGCGGTGGTCAGTCCAGATGAGGAAAGGGTGGTTAGCCCCCTCAAGCCAATGTCTCCACGCCTTCAAAACCTTGACAAAAGCCAACAGCTCCCGGTCCCCCACATCATAGTTTCGCTCCGCCGAGATGAGCTTCTTCGAGAAGAAGGCGGAGCTTCGGTGGCATACCTGAGCGCTGAGAGAGCACAGCTCCTATCCCAGCCTCGGATGCGTCCACTTCCACTATGAACGCAGAGTCCTCAGGTGACCAAAAGCCCTGTCGGCCACAGCCGACCAGTGCAAACGCATTGGCCCCCCCTTCAGCAGTGAGGTAATGGGAGCTGCTACCTGACCAAAACCCCAGATAAACCTCCAGTAGTAGTTGGAAACCCCTAAGAACCGCTGCACCTCCTTTACCGTGGTGGGAGTCGGCCAATTACGCACGGCTGAAATACACCACTACACCCTGCCCGTGCAGGTCCCTGAAAATCTCATCTACAAAAGGCTGGAAGACTGAATGCGCATTCATCAACCCGTATGGCATGATGAGGTACTCATAGTGCCCTGAGGTGGTACTGAAAGCTGTCTTCCCGGATATGCTCCAGGTTGTAAGCACTCCTGAGATCTAGTTTGGTGAAGAAGCGTGCCCCGTGCATTGACTCAATCAGTGTGGCTATGAACGGTAGCGGGTAACTATACCTCACAGTGATCTGGTTCAGACCACGATAGTCAATACACCGGCGCAGACCCCCCTCCTTCTTCACAAAAAAGACATTTGAGGAGGCGGATGTGGATGACTGAATGTACCCCTGATGAATGTACCCCCTTGCCTCAGTCTCCACCTGTGAGAGGGGATACACGTGACTCCTGGGAAGTGCAGCATCTACCAGGAGATTTATCGAGCAATCGCCCTGTCGATGGGGTGGTAATTGAGTCACCTTCTTTTTGGAGAAGGTGAGAGCCAAATCGGCATATTCAGGGGAATGCGCACGGTGGAGACCTGGTCTGACTTTCCACCGTAGTAGCACCAACGGAAAACCCTAAATACCTCCCAGAGCACTCTCGCAACCACCCCGTGAGAGCCCTCTGTGGCCAAGAAACAGTGGGGTCATGACAAACTAACCAGGGTAGGCCTAACACCACGGGAAACGCAGGAGAGTCATTAAGGAAGAGACTAATTCTCTCCTTGTGAACCCCTGCGTCACCATGCCCAGAGGAGCAGTGGCCTCCCTGATCAACCCTGACCCTAATGGTCGACTATCTAAGGCGTGAACGGGGAAGGGCACAGCCACGGGAACAATGGCTATCCCTAAACTATGGGCAAACGATCTATCTATAAAATTCCCAGCTGCACCTGAATCGACGAGCGCCTTATGCTGGGAATGCGGGGAAAACTCAGTGACATACACAATCATATGTGCGACAGAGGGCTCTCGGTGAGAATGGTGCCGGCTCACCTGGGGTGACGCCAGAGCGCCCTGCCTGCTGCCTCAATACCCAGAGGAACCAACCCGGCACCGACCAGCAGTGTGACCTCTGCGGCCACATATGGTGCATGAGCTGGAACCCCCTCTGGTCTCCCTGCGCACCGCCCCTCTCAGCTCCATAGGTATCGGAGAGGGGGTGCGAGGGGATGAAACCAACAGACCCTGATCTGAACATCCGCGGATAGCCAGCAGGTTATCCAACCGGATGGACAGGTCCACCAGCTGGTCGAACGTGAGTGTGGTGTCTCTGCAGGCCAACTCCCGACGGACGTCCTCGCACAGACTGCAACAGTAATAGCCGATCAGGGCCCTGTCGTTCCATCCCGCACCGGCAGCCAGGGTCCGAAACTCCATGGCGAACTCCTGGGCGCTCCTCATCCCCTGCCTCAGATGGAAGAGGCGCTCACCGGCCGCTCTACCCTCGGGAGGGTGGTCAAAGACTGCCCGGAAACAGCGGGTGAACTCCTCAAACTGGTCCAACGCCGCATCTCCCTCTCTCCAAACGCCGTTGGCCCACTCCAGGGCTTTCCCGGTGAGGCACGAGACGAGGGCGGACACCCTCTCACGGCCCGAAGGAGCCGGGTGGACGGTGGCCAGGTATAGGTCCAGCTGTAATAGGAACCCCTGGCAGTTCGCAGCCTTCCCATCATATTCCTGGGGAAGGGAGAGACGAATCCCACTGGGACCAGGAGAATGAGGGGCGCGTAGTGGTGACCCCGGTTGTGCTGGTGGAGGCGCTCCGTCTCTCCCAATGGCCATTGTCTGGACAACGCGGTCCATGGTGGTGCCAAGATGATGGAGCATTGCTGCGTGCCATCGGAAGCGCTCCTCCACCCCTACACCCGGTGTACCTACTCCTGCTGACTCCATAAGTTTGGTCCGGTATTCTGTAAGGCGTGCGTACTGACGGTAGAGAAGTCAGGCGCAGGAGAGCAAAGACTGTGTTACAATGGCGCAGTTTAATGATAAAAATCACTGTGGACAAATACCATATAAACAATGGGACAAAAACCCCAGACATAAAGTGCACAAGCACTTACAATAAACAATACCGGACAAGGACATGTGGGGAACATAGGGTTAAATACACAACATGTAATTGATGGAATTGAATCCAGGTGTGTGGGAAGACAAGACAAACGGAAAATGTAAGGTGGATAGGTGATGGCTAGAAGACCGGTGACGTCGACCGCCGAAAGTCACCCGAACAAGGAGAGGGACGTGGGAAGTCGTGACACAGGCAAGGTGCAATAGATGGTATAAAATACAGTATATACATGTGATGTGAGTAATGTAAGATATGTAAACATTATTAAAGTGGCATGATTTAGAGTGCATTGTATAAAGTGACTAGTGATCCATTTATTAAAGTGGCCAGTGAATGGGTCTCAATGTGGGCAGCAACCTCTCTGAGTTAGTGATTGCTGTTTAGCAGTCTGATGGACTTCAGATAGAAGCTGTTTTTCAGTCTCTCGGTCCCTGCTTTGATGCACCTGTACTGACCTTGCCTTCTGGATGGTAGCGGTGTGAACAGGCAGTGGCTCGGGTGGTTGATGTCCTTGATGATCTTTTTGGCTTTCCTGTGACATCGTGTGCTGTAGGTGTCATGGAGGGCAGGTAATTTGCCCCCTGTGATGCGTTGTACAGACCGCACCACCTTCTGGAGAGCCTTGCGGTTGAGAGCGGTGCAGTTGCGGTACCAGCCCGACAGAATGCTCTTGATTGTGCATCTGTAAAAGTTTGTCAGGGTTTTGGGTGACTACAGCTGTTTCCTGAAGTCCACAGTCATCTCCTTTGTTTTGTTGATGTTGAGTGAGAGGTTGTTTTCCTATTGTCTGCATCTAGCTGATTGATCTAGGGTGTAATCATTAGTCCAACAGTACAACAAGAGTTTCTATTGGACAAATTCTGGTATGTTTATCCCTGTTTCATTCTGTTGCTTCCATTGAAGAAAAGTTTTTCTACAGAATCGGCGCAATGAATACATCACTGATCACACGCAAACACTTTCATACCAGACACATGCAAACAGCTCGTTGAATATTTATTTTCGCATCTATCATTGCGCTTTCTTCCTCTCACCTTTCCCCTTCACTTGAGAACTTCAGTGCACAACACATCAGCTGTCTGTGACCAAGCAAAAAAAACCTTTCCCAGCCAAACCTTCATATCATGACCGCTAACCACTACGCACAGCTTACATCGTTGTCTCATCATAGTCAACATAGCTACTAGAATTAATGCATTAGTAAACCCACTGTAATCATGCAGTAATCAGTTACGCCAGCCGGCCCCAGTGGCAATAAATTAATAAAACCAAAAGCTTACCTTGACTTCTCTGTTTGAGCTGGGTCCTTGAGTAGGCTAAAGAAACTAGCTGCATTTGACACTAGCTAAGTGAAAGTGAAAAAAATATATACTACAAAATATAGATAGCTTTCGCGCTCTTACTTCTCCTTCATTTTTGAATAAATTCATTTGTGAAAAACTCTGGCTACACCATGGTGCTACCCTACAGGGTGCTGTTGATGCTACTGTCGACCTTCATTGCAAAACAGTGTGTTTTAATCAATTATTTGGTGACGTGGATATATTTAGTATAGTTTTATCTAAAATGATAACTTTTTAAATGTTTCACTATTTTTATGAAATTTACTGAATGGTCCTCCCCTTCCTCCTCTGAGGAGCCTCCACTGATGTACACATGCACACAGAGACACACACAAATGGCAATGTCCTCACTGCAGTCCTTGTCGTTCTTATTAACGTAAAGTTGATAAAGAGGCTGTAGCCACCAAGTGTGCACTTCTAACTGCAGGATTCTAACTACATATTAACTAGAGAGCAGCTGAGCTCTTCTCTAGCTGGTGGAACTGAATGCAAATGAGACAGTGATCTCAGACTGACCCATGAGAGAGACATCCCCTTTCTATTTATGACCATTTGCTAGGACAGGAGGGTTCAAATATAGATCCAGTTATCCTCTCCTCAGTCCTTACCCACTGAATTATTCAACCACAGACTGACTGCTGCACGGAAGAAGTGTGTCCCCTCTCGACAATGTAATATTCAAGTTTTGTGTGTTCTGCTAACTTGTGTGTGTGTGTGTGTGTGTTACGAATCCCTTTTGGCCCGACAGTCTAGGGGGGGGATGGTAATGAGACCCGTAACATAACTCATGCAAATTATAATTGTGACAAAGTGAGAACGAAATAACTACGACAACTGATATCTACCGTCAAACTCAGGGTTTATTAATAAACACACGGTAATGGGGGGAGCAGGAAAAGGGGCTGAGCTGGACCCAAGGAAAGAAACAATAAGTATTCAAAAACACCCCTAAGCTAGACTAGCCTACTTTAACAACAGCTAACTAACTAACCAAAAATACAGTGGGTGGTCCGCCCAGTTCTAACTAGTGTATTTAACAAAGTCTACCTATGGGTAGTGTATGCCCATGGGCGACTTGTCTTGGTTTCCCCTTTTCTCACAAGCAAACAAACACCATAACCAAAACAATACTCACAGGTGATGACAAAGTGCTATGGAGGTGCTCAAACAAAAGAGAGGTTAATACACAAAGAGAGAGTGAAACACAGCGACCTACAGACATGGCATTTACAGAGAGATTGAGCCCTAGAGCAAACTACTGACAGGTTTTTTAAACCAAGGGAAAGGAACTGTGATAGGGTAGGAAACAGGAGGAGGTGTGTCTTCTGATTGATGATTGGATTGGTGACTGATTGGGGAGTGATGATTTTCACCTGTGAGGGGAGAAGGAGAGAAAAGAACACAGGATACACACACACACACACAGACACAGGATACCTGTATCCGTAACAGTGTGTGTGTGTGTGTGTGTGTGTGTGTGTGTGTGTGTGTGTGTGTGTGTGTGTGTGTGTGTGTGTGTGTGTGTGTGTGTCCTTATACTTCATTTCCCAATACTTTTCCCATATTTCCTGTGTGTGTGTGTGTGTGTGTGTGTGTGTGTGTGTGTGTGTGTGTGTGTGTGTGTGTGTGTGTGTGTGTGTGTGTGTGTGTGTGTGTGTGTGTGTGTGTGTGTGTGTACGTGTGTGTGTACACCACCGGTCAAAAGTTTTAGAAAACCTCCTCATTTAGTGGTTTTCTTTCTTTTTACTATTTTCTACATTGAAGAATACTAGTAAAGACATCAAAACTATGAAACAACACATATGAAATCATGTAGTAACCAAAAAAAGTGTGAAACAAATTTAGATTCTTCAGAGTAGCCACCCTTTGCCTTGATGACAGCTTTGCATACTCTTGGCACTTATCTCTTATCTCAACCAGCTTCACCTGGAATGCTTTTCCAACAGCCTTGAAGGAGTTCCCACATATGCTGAGCACTTGTTGTCTGCTTTTCCTTCACTCTGCGTTCAGACTCATTTGTGGTCCCAAATGCAAGAGGCAATGTACTCAGAATATTTCAGAGGTTAGGCGAAAGGAAATATGGGAAAAGTATTGGGAAATGAAGTATAAGGAGAAGAGGACATGGATCTTCCACATGGTGGTACAGCAATCTAAGAAAAATGTCACTATTGGTGCGGAGAGTCAACACAGCAGGTCGTTTCTGTACCATCTTCCAAACCAGAGCGATTCTGCACAACAGGTGTGCAAAGTGTTTTTTCTGACAACATTGGGCTACCACCTCAAAAATGACAGGTTGATTGTCACAATGATGGGCAAGTCGATCACCACCAAACTGATTCCACCAAAGGATCAGAAGGGAAAGAAAGCTTTTGCGAGCAAATTGAACATGAATCCTGCAACACATTAAATCCTTCCATCCACATATCATCCACTACAGATAAGAGCATGCCCCACATTGTCTCTACCTCCCTAGCGACGTCAATATTCGGTTCATGCATAATGACTACAAGGAGAAGAACAAAGATGCCAGCTGCGGTTATGAAACCTATCGCAAGGCGGTAAAGGGAAGGAACATCAGCTTTGTGAAGCTTGGAGAGGAGGAGTGCGAGCTCTGTTTGGTGCAGGGTCATCATCTGAAGATGGAGCACAGGGAGAATGAGGCCATGAAAACCCAAGCCTGCCAAGACAACAGCGATGCAGCACCTGAATTCACCATCACCAACCCCGACTGCATGCAATGTAGAAAATATGAGGAACATAACAAGTCTGCAGGGCAGAGCAGAAGCCATTACCATGCTGATGCACAGAAAGATTGGCCTGAGGACTGGTCTGTGAGGAGCGTTGATATGCAAAATGTCATCATGCTCCCTCGCATGCCAGGTGTGAAAACTGCATTGTTCACGAAGAATCGTTGCCTATCATGAGACATTCGCCACCATTGGAAAAGAGTCTCAAAAGAAGAAGAAAACAATCTCAGTGATATGGCATGAAGGAACAGCTGGTCGGAAGGCAGAGGAGATTACTTAATCTTACGTAACAGCACTGGAGAGGGAGAGAGATGTCAAGCATGCAGTGTATTGGGTGGATAACTGCACTTCTCAAAACAAAAACTGGTGCCTCCTAACCTAACTGGTGAGTGTTGTCAATGCTGACTCAACTTTGATGGAGGACATCACCCTCAAGTTCCTCGAGCCAGGACACACCTTCATGAGTGCAGACAGTTTCCACCATGGCGTGGAACAGGAAATGAAAGCTCGACCTGGAGGTGTGGTGTACGACTTTGGGGACTTCCTCTATGTGGTCGCTACTTCCAATGCAGGCAAGGTGGAGGTGGTCGAAATGAAAAAGGAAAACATCCTGGCATGGAAAGCTGGCCATTCCATCGTCAAGCTGAAGAAGGCAGCAGCACCAAAGCAGTCAGAGATGGCTGAGATCCAGTTGAGGTGTGGATCCAGGACCCTCTTCTACAAAGTCTCCTATGAAGAAAAGGACTCGGTTCATGCATAATGACTACAAGGAGAAGAACAAAGATGCCAGCTGCGGTTATGAAACCTATCGCAAGGCGGTAAAGGGAAGGAACATCAGCTTTGTGAAGCTTGGAGAGGAGGAGTTGGAGCTGGACTTCATCAGGAAGAAAGTCACTTTAGAGACACTCTCGACACTACATACACAGGATAGAGGGATAGAAGAGTCCAAGAAGATGGACATCATCACCAAGCTGTGTCCTCTGATGCCTGCAAATTGAAGGCAGTTCTGGAATGACTTGGCTGTGAACAGCATTGCTGAGGATGAGGATTGATATGGAAGAGCACTGAAGAAGTTTTACTTAAAAATGAAATGTTACTTAAAAATGAAATGCAACTATTCAGCATTGTATCAATTGTAGCTAAATGTCATTTGGGTCCTCTTGTGAATATGAACATGTAAATATGTTTAAAATGTATTCTTAAAGCTGTTATTTATTCATTCAAAAGTGTCATTTGAAATAATACAAATAAAATGTTTTTATTAGCAATCTCATGGTCATTTTTTATAATTTGTATTACCCTACATCATACATAAATCATGTTCCATCATTATATATTACAAGACAGGTAATCATTTCATGTGATTCAAACAATTTCAGTGCTGCTTTTCACATTTATTCTTATAACAAGACATGGGCTACTTGTCAAACACAGTATGTAATGTGACTGATGCAGAACCTACATCTCTACGTAAATACAACTGGTATCTTAATGGAAGACACACAAAGGATGCAGTTTGAACTCTGTTACACTGTCAGCAATTACACTGCTCTTGTATTAATAGCATAAATGAGAAGTATAGTAAACTAACAAATGAAAATGGCAAATACTGCTCTTTGCTTTGGTATTACCCTGCAATTTATAACATATCATGCCAAGGAAAGAAGGCAACTGCTGGCAGTTGTGGACAGATCATTTTATATTAATATGCAGTGTGAATTAAAGGGAAAGATTTAGTATGGCAAAAAGACATGTGAGACTGGGTGAGAGACATATGGAATCATTTATCTGCATGTAACAGGAGATTTTAGTCGTATGATGAAATGTGTCTTTAGTTCAGAATAAGTATTACCAGAGGTAGTGAAGTCTTCTGCTGTCGGGTGAATATATAATACTCCAAGGGAGAAGTTTGTCAGTGCTGTTAGATGTCAGAAACAGACTGCAGGCAATTTGTATGTCTGCTCGTTTTTCTTTCACATCACAAATGTTATAAATGGCTGCCAAAGTGACAGTTAGAGGTAAGTGCCGCCATGGCTTCAATATCAACCATAACAGGTCATGGTTTTGAAAAGGAACGTTTATCTGAGACAGAACAGACAAAAACATGCGATCAGGATAGGAAGGCGAGAAAAGTGGTGAGAAAAAGAAAGATGGAAAGAGCAGAGTGATTTGTCAAACTGGTAATGGTCCAGGAACTCTCTATAATCACCACCTGGTGAGCTCCGAGTCGGTTGTCAAGACCACAATGAGCGATGGGCCGGGTGGCAACAACAGTATGATTATTTTCTGGTGATGTGTCCACAAGTGACAGACCACTGTGGGAGCTCTACACCTGTGCTTCCCAAAGAGTGGGTCACAGCTGGACCCTAAGGCGACTATAGAGACACTGTCTCTGGTGAATTGACGGGTCAAGAAAGCTCTAAAGGCTTTATGTGGGTCAACTTCTACTGTTCTAAATACGCCCTCTACAGGCTACAGCTTGCTGGACAGGAGAACACTTCTCCACCTCTCATCAGGGCCGTTGTTTGTCAGAGGTCTAGAGGAAAATATAGTGGACCTGCCGACAGCAGGACCCACTGATCTGAGTGCACAAAGCCTTCTCCTGTTTCAGGAAAAAAAACCTGTGGGACCATCCCACCTACGTTTTGCTGTGACAACCTGCTGTTGCGTCAAGTGACACCTCTAACAGGACTGAACAGGTCGCTAGGGTCACTGGAGCGGGATATATTAGTGACTGTTAATTAGTGGTCAACTGACCAGCGTAGGCATCTTATCGCTTCCTGTTGTACCCAGCTTTCAGCAGTGGCTGATATTGAGCTTCAGGTTGTGGTCGATAACATTGGAGATGACCAATCAAACAACAGGGTTTAACAGGAAATCTTGAGATTTACATCGATGCAGAACAGCAAAGATCTAGCTGTCACTAAGCTTCTGTATTGTATCTCATGTGACGTTGAGCACACCAACGTTTCCGGCTCACCTCAGTCTAACTAATGCGAACATGGGTCATGACCCTTGCCCTTAGCCCTGTGTAGTTTAATCTCTGATTTGTACAGTATGTTCTCTCTGATCCTAATCATTGTTTGCAATCAACCTCTTATTGTCCTGTGGCCATCTCTAGCTCAATAGTTGTTTTATAGCCCTCCTGTCACTCCAGACGTTTCAACATGCCTCAGTTACTTTAATCGTGATCAAATCCTCATATTGCCCATCAGCTAATCCCCATGTTAAACACTCGGCCCGCCAACTAAAGACAGATGGCCCACACTGGGTGTTGTTTAAATATGTTTACTGGGTGGCAATCTCAAATCTCATAGATATGCTAGTCCTCACTTAGTTCACTAGAGAAATCCTGGCAATAGACACTACTGCCAGCCCTGGTGTACCGTACGTGTGTCAAAACCATAACAAGACAAGAGAGCTGGACTTTATGCATGAAATAAGAAAAAAGAACAGTCTTTAAGTACTTGTCATGTCAGCGGTGTGAGATATCTTTATCAGTAGGAAGAGTGTGAGTGCTGTGAGCCTCCTGGTGTTGTGTGTTCCTGGCCCACTCAGACACATGCCCACCACACGTAGATCAGGATCACAGCCACACTACTTCTTCCATTAGAGGGAGCCTCACAATCTGTCTGTTTTTCCACTGCCCTGAGGAAAGCCTCACTGGCAGTCTACTGAGGGTTCCCACTGCAAACACAGCCAAACAGGAACTCAGAGAAAACGAGAGGTGCCTCCTCCATACCAAGATACAGCATAAAGAGAGGGAGAAGGAGAGAGAGGGGGGATAGAAGGGGGTGAGAAATAATGAGAGGGGCGAGGGAGAAAGAAAGAAAGAGGCAAAGAGAAAGAAAGCAAGAGAAAGATACCATTTAACCACTCAACAGTCAAAACTTATAGAAAACATCCTCAAAGCTAATAGAAAACCAGAGCATGTGGGCTGAAATAGCTTCTTAATAAACCATGAGTCATATGTAACATGTCTCCCGCCATGACTATCTGTATTTATCATGATGATGTCATTTGTTGTCTTAGGAGCACATGAATTCATCCCTGTCTTATCCCTGTGTCGGAGTCGTTCATTTGTGACTCCAGACCCTCAGTATAAGTGGGCACCATGGTCAGCTAAGTGCTCGGGGCCATCAATCTACACACCTGCTGACCCCACTCCACAACCTTGACCTGGTTCCATTGTAAGAGTACTGCAGTTCGTCATTGGTAGAAGGTGAAAAAGGAGCATACTATCACACCACATAACATACACATAAAGAAGCCTCTGGAATCGTGACCCACACCGATGAGCTAAACATGTACAGTGCCTTCAGAAAGTATTCTGACACATTTTTCTGTGTTACAAAGTGGGATAAAAATGGATTTAATTCTTAATTATTTTTTTGTCAGGAAATCTACGTACTCAATATACTCTTATGTCAAAGGGGGGAACGAATTGTAGACAATTGTAGAAAACATAGGAAAAATAATACACTAATATACTGTATCTTGATTACATTAGTATTCAACCCCCTGAGTCAAAACATTATAGAATCCTCTTTGGCAGTGATTACAGCTGTGAGTCTTTCTGGGTAAGTCTCAAAGAGCTTTCAACAGCTGAATTGTGCAAAATTTGCCCATTTTCCTTTTCAAAACCATTTTCAGGTTTGCCATAGATTTTCAAGCAGGTTTAAGTCAAAACTGTAACTTGGACACTCATATTCACTGTCTTCTTTGGTGAATTCATCTCCCAGTGTCTGGTGGAAAGCAGAATGAACCAGGTTTTCCTCTAGGATTTTGTCTGTGCTTCGCTCTATTGCTTTTTTTCCCTGAAAGTTTCAAAGTTCTTAACGGTTACAAGCATGCCCATAACATGATGCAGCCACAACTATGCTTGAAAATGTGGAGAGTGGTACTCAGTAATGTGTTGTATTACTTTAGTGCCTTGTTGCATAAAGGATTCATGTTTTGTCATTTTTATTCTGTACAGGCTTCCTTTTTTTCCCTCTGTTGATTAGGTTAGTATTGTGGAGTAACTACAATGCTGTTGATCCATCCATTTCTCCTATCACAACCATTACACTCTGTATCTGTATCACCATTTGGTCTCATGGTGAAATTCCTGATCGGTTTTCTTCCTCTCAGGCAACTGAGTTATAAAGAAAGCTGTATCATGGGTGCACCTCAGCCACGCTCAAGGTCCTAAACAATATCTTAACCATCAACGATAAGAAACAATACTGTGCAGCCGTATTCATTGACCTGGCCAAGGCTTTGGACTCTGTCAATCACCACTTCCTCATCGGCAGACTCAACAGCCTTGGTTTCTCAAATGATTGCCTCGCCTGGTTCACCAATTACTTCTCTGATAGAGTTCAGTGTGTGAAATCGGAGGGTCTGTTGTCCGGGCCTCTGGCAGTCTCTATGGGGGTGCCACAGGGTTCAATTCTTGGACCGGCTCTCTTCTCTGTATACATCAATGATGTCGCTCTTGCTGCTGGTGAGTCTCTGATCCACCTCTACGCAGACGACACCATTCTGTATATATTCTGGCCCTTCCTTGGACACTGTGCTAATAACCCTCCAGGCGAGCTTCAATGCCATACAACTCTCCTTCCGTGGCCTCCAATTGCTCTTAAATACAAGTAAAACTAAATGCTTACTCTTCAACCGATCGCTGCCTGCACCTGCCCGCCTGTCCAACATCACTACTCTGGACGGCTCTGACTTAGAATATGTGGACAACTACAAATACCCAGGTATCTGGTTAGACTGTAAACTCTCCTTCCAGACTCACATCAAACATCTCCAATCCAAAGTTAAATCTAGAATTGGCTTCCTATTTCGCAACAAAGCCTCCCTATCATAGTGCCATCCGTTTTGTCACCAAAGCCCCATATACTACCCACCACTGCGACCTATACGCTCTCGTTGGCTAGCCCTCGCTTCATACTCGTCGCCAAACCCACTGGCTCCGGGTTATCTACAAGACCCTGCTAGGTAAAGTACCCCTTATATCAGCTCACTGGTCACCATAGCAGCAGCCACCTGTAGCACGCGCTCCAGCAGGTATATCTCTCTGGTCATCCCCAAAACTAATTCTTCCTTTGGCCGCATCTCCTTCCAGTTCTCTGCTGCCAATGACTGGAACGAACTACAAAAATCTCTGGAAACACTTGTCTCCCTCACTAGCTCACATTGTTTATAGACTTATTTTTCTACTGTATTATTGACTGTATGTTTGTTTTACTCCATGTGTAACTCTGTGTTGTTGTATGTGTCGAACTGCTTTGCTTTATCTTGTAAATGAGAACTTGCTCTCAACTTGCCTACCTGGTTAAATAAAGGTGAAATGAAAATAAATAAATACATCTTTGTACTGAATGGCTGTATTCATACACCATCCAAAGTGTAATTAATAAGTTCACCATGCTCAAGGGAATACTTTTATTTTTACCCTTCTTTGCGAGGCATTGGAAAACCTCCCTGGTCTTTGGTTGAATCTGTGTTTGAAATTCACTGCTTGACTGAGGGACCTTACAGATAATTGCTTGTGTGGGGTACAGAGATGGGGTAGTGATTCAAAAATCATGTTAAACACTATTATTGCACACAGAGTAAGTCCATGCAATTTATTATGTGATTTGTTAAGAAAATGTTTACTCCTAAACTTTTTCTGCTTGCCATAACAAAAGGGTTGAATTCTTATTGACTCAAGTGTCACGCCCTGACCTTAGATAGCTCTGTTTTCTATATATTTTGGTTAGGTCAGGGTGTGACTAGGGTGGGTACTCTAGTTTTTGTATGTCTAGGGTTTTTGTATTTCTAGGGTTTTTGTAGGTCTAGGGGTTTTTGTATATCTATGTTGGCCTGATATGGTTCCCAATCAGAGACAGCTGTTTATCGTTGTCCTGATTGGGGATCATATTTAGGCAGGCCTTTTTCCCACTTTCTAGTGTGGGATCTTGTCTATGTTTAGTTGCCTGTCAGCACTAGTTTGTATAGCTTCACGGTTCGTTTGTTTTGTTGTTGTTGTTTTTGTTTGTTCGTTCATTCATTAAAAAGAGAATGTACGCATACAACGCTGGGCCTTGGTCTTATCCTTATGACGAACGTGATATCAAGACCTTTCAGCTTTTCATGTTTAATTCCTTTGTACAAATTTTGAAAAACAGAATTCCACTTCGACGTTATGGGGTGTTGTGTATAGGCCAGAGACAAAAAAAATTACATTCAGGCTGTAACACAACAAATTGTGGATACTTTCTGGAGGCACTGTAATTCTTTCTCTGGCTGTAAACCATTCTAAAATTCCTTCCCCACATAGCAACCCATGTGTAAGTAAAAGTTGTGACACCCATTAGAGAATGTCCACCCTGCTCCAGTAGATGCTCCTGATGCTTGCAGAAGAGAGAGTATTTCCTGCCAGATGTCCTTCGAGAAAGGCCGGTGTTAAACAGCTGTTCTAGTGTAGGCCAGTGACACCCAGGGAGCCATTTCCCCTCTTGTACCCGCCCACCCACAAGGGGCCATGCTTATGCATTCACACAGTCAGACACACTCTCTCTCTCTCTCTCTTACCTGTCTAAACCAGCTAGTGTGCTTTAGCACAGCTGAGAGGCAGAGGCATAAGCTCAGAGTTACACCCACCCACCTAAACCTACACACACACACACCTGTTTCCCGGTGACAGCGCCACCTTCACAGCTTCAGAGGACACAGCCCACTGCTTGGGAGCCCAGCCATCCATCTCTCTGTCTCACACTCTGCACCCCATTTATCAGGACAGGCCCAGAGGGGAAGGTTGGGGAAGGTGGGTAACATTTGCTGTCATCTCCCCATGATTGCATAATCACAGTCAGCTCTTCAATGTGACAAAGGAGAGAGGACGTGAGAGGCGAGAGGAGGTTTGAGGAGAGGAGAGAGGAGGTTTGAGGAGAGGAAACTGTCTCGCTGTACTGTTTGTTTGGCATCCAAGCCTCTCTCTCTCTTACTACTCCATCTCTCCTCTCTATCTGTCCTTCCTCTCTCTGTGCCTCTCTTTGTCTCTTTAACACTCCACTCCCCACCTGCCTCATATAAGGCTGTTTGTTAGTGGTTCTGGGAGGGTGATAAAGGAGTAGGTGAGGAGGGGAGACAAGTTTGGGGGAGTTTGAGGGTAGACTTGCAAACACCTGGGTCACTCCCAACATGGAACTTTCTGACCAGTCTGTTCCCTATTGGTGTAGGTGTTTTTGTCTACACTGTTCTCTACCCCATACTATTCTCACGTCGGGCCTGAGGAAGACTCAGTGTTTATTGGCAGTGGCTGGGTAATTCCATCCATCCTTTCCATTACATTGTCATTAATAGAAACAAAAACAAGTGACACTGAATCCTCCAGCCGTGGCCTGTACGACCTAGTAATAAGCGGGCAGTGAAGGAGGTCAAGCATACAGTACATAGATCATAGCACCGCTACACATAACAGGATCAGAAACACCCTATGTGTGCCAATTTCACCCAGAGAGAGAAATAAATAGAGAGAGAGAGAGCGTTTCCTCTACAGACAAGATCAGGTGGTGAACTGGGCGAGCAGAGCCATGATTAAGTGCAGTGGAACTGAATCCATACTGTGTGGCCCAGGAGAGAGGGATAGAAAACTTCCCATCTTATAGCAGGCTTTCTAGAGCAATACAATCCTATTACATTTATCCTTCTCTGTCCTCTCTGCTCCAGGTGGCAGACATGTTTCTTGTATCCTCTTTTCCATCCCTCCCCCTCTCTCACATCTCCCCCTGGCCCTGGGCTGGCCTCAGCTCCCATCAGACTGGTGGTAAAACTAGATGTGATGCCCAGGGGGGTGCAGACAGTACATGATAGCACAGATCTCCATACAACCCCACAGCAGAGCTCCTACACTAGCTGCTCTGGTGGGGAGTGGAGTTCTCTCTCCCTCTTCCTCCCTCTTTTCATCCTTCAACCCTCATGAAGCTTGATGAAGCTGATTGAACTGCTACCTCTTTGCGCACCCCACTAAGCACCCACTCACACATACCTTGTTCAGGACAGGAGGATCGCTCTGCTCGCACTTCAGGACATATTAAATATTCACAATGCCTCCAAGGAGACGGAGGAGGGGCCGCTAGCGCTTTGGTCTAATTACTGAAACAGGAGTATATGTGGGCAGGGTGGGGAGGATTGCATGTGTGTGTCTGTATGCTACTGAATTTATAGACATGTACTGTGTGTGTGGTATGCACACAAGTGAACAGGAGTGAATGTGTCTACATCTCACCTGAATTAATGTTTGTCCTGTCTTGTATGTGAATATCTGCCAGATGTAGCATTAGTGAACGGCAGTGGATCCACATGCTCCTTTACCTCATCATTTACTCCTAATGACAGGCAGTGCGGTCATGGGGACATATCGTCCCGTTTCCTGTTTGCGTAACACTCAGACACCAGAGACACATCCAACCCTGCTGGTCCTTCACCCCTGCCCTGCCTTGCCGCCTTACAGACACATCCAATCCTGCTGGTCCTTCACCCCTTCCCTGCCTGGCCACCTTACAGACACATCCAACCCTGCTGTTCCTTTATCGCTTCCCTGCCTGGCCTCCTTACAGATACATCCAACCCTGCTGTTCCTTCACCGCTGCCCTGCCTGGCCTCCTTACAGATACATTCCAACCCTGCTGTTCCTTCACCGCTGCCCTGCCTGGCCTCCTTACAGACACATCCAACCCTGCTGTTCCTTCACCGCTGCCCTGCCTGGCCTCCTTACAGACACATCCAACCCTGCTGTTCCTTCATCCCTGCCCTGCCTGGCCTCCTTACAGACACATCCAACCCTGCTGTTCCTTCACCGCTGCCCTGCCTGGCCACCTTACAGACACATCCAACCCTGCTGTTCCTTCACCGCTGCCCTGCCTGGCCTCCTTACAGACACATCCAACCCTGCTGTTCCTTCACCGCTGCCCTGCCTGGCACCTTACAGACACACACGCTATGATTCAGTCCCCTCGAGAATACCTCCCACTCCCACTTACCACAAATCAACCCTACTCCTCTCACATCACTGATCCGGCCTCTGCCTGGCTCCCACACCCACACGAATCGCCATCTTGTGGGACCCTGATGCCATCTCCACACACACACACCTCACACTTCCTCCTCCAGGAAACTCACAAGTTTCTGCCACACTGCCTGATTCCCTGCTTCAGTCAGTCACTCTAGTCTAACCCATCCACCTCTGTAGAGTGTTGTCTTTGCGATCAGTGGCCTAGGTATACTTCTCTCTGAGTGAATCCATGTCACTGTGATCTCTTCTCTGCCTGGCTGGCTGGGACTGGCACTGCGCCCAGACTGGAGTGGGAAGATGCATTATGGGAGAGAGATTGAGGGGGAGGGGGGGCTGTCATGCTTCGGCTGCTCTTCTATAGTTAGCACACACACACACCTGGAGTCAGTTTCAAGGCTGCCGTTTGTATTTAGTACGAGTCATTAGGCACTCTGCAGCCCTGTCTGCTCGTCAGGCCACATTAGCCATGATCTGATCAGTGTGAGTTCCCCTCAAAGGCCCGTTTTAGAACCAGGCCTCAGGAGCCAAGAGCTCCGTGTTCCCTTGTATGCTACTTTACCCACTCTAGCCAGAGAGATGTGCATACAGTTCCCATTCACACCACACGGTGCTGCTTGGATTGTAGTTGATATACACTGAACTAAAATATAAATGCAAAATGTAATGTGTTGGTCCCGTTTCATGAGCTGAAATAAAAGATCCCAGAAAGTTTCCATACGCACAAAATGATTTATCTAAATTTTTATGCACAAATTTGTTTACATCCATGTTAGCGAGCCATTCTCCTTTGCTAAGATAATACATCTCTACCTGACAAGTGTGGCATATGAAGAAGCTGATTAAACAGCATGATAATTACACAGGTGCACCTTGTGCTGGGGACAATAAAAGGCCACTCTAAAATGTTCAGTTATGTCACACAACACAATGCCACATACGTCTCAAGTTTTGAGGGAGTGTGCAATTGGCCTGCTGACTGCAGCAATGTCCACCAGAGCTGTTGCCAGAGAATGTAATGTTAATTTCTCTACCATAAGCCGTGTCCAACGACATTTTTGAGAATATGGCAGCATGTCCAACCAGCCTCACAACCGCAGACCACATGTAACCACGCCAGCCCAGGACCTCCACATCCGGCTTCTTCACCTAAAGGATCGTCTGAGACCAGCCACCCGAATAGCTGATGAAACTGTGGGTTTGTACAACTGAAGAATGTCTTTACAAACTGTCAGAAACTGTCTCAGGGAAGCTCATCTGCTCGTCATCCTCACTAGGGTCTTGACCTGACTGCAGTTCGGGGACGTAACCGATTTGAGTGGACAAATACTCACCTTCGATGGCCACTAGCACGCTGGAGAAGTGTGCTCTTCATGGATGAATCCCGGTTTCAATTGTACCGGGCAGATGGCAGACCGCCTGTATGGAGTTGTGTGAGAAAACGGTATGCTGATGTCAACATTGTGAACAAAGTGCCCCATGGTGGCGGTGTGGTTATGGTATGGGCAGACATACGCTACGAACAACAAACACAATTGCATACTATCAATGGAAATTTTAAGATGCCGTGGTGCCGTGACGAAATCCTGAGGTCCATTGTCGTGCCATTTATCCACTGCCATCCCCCCATGTTTCAGCATGATGATGCATGGCCCCATGTCGCAAGGATCTGTACACCATTCCTGGAGCTGAAAATGTCCCAGTTCTTCCATGGCCTGCATACTCACCAGACACTGTCACCAGTGGTGGAAAAAGTACCCAATAGTCATACTTTAGAAAAAGTAAAAGTCACCCAGTAGAATCTAAAAGTCTAAAAGTATTTGGTTTTAAATATACTTAAGTATCAAAAGTACATGTAATTGCTAAAATATACTTAAGTACCAAAAGTAAAGGTAAAAGTACAACAAATTTCAAATTCCAAATATTAAGCAAACCACACGGCACCATTTAATTTTTTATTTACAGATATCCAGGGGCACACTCTAACACTCAGACATCATTTACAAACAAAACATGTGTTTAGTGAGTCTGCCAGATCAGCCGCTGTAGGGATGACCAGGAATGTTTTCCTGATAAGTGTGTGAATTTTCCTGTCCCGCTAAGCATTCAAAATGCAAAGAGTACTTTTGGGTGTGAGGGACGAATGGAGTTAAAAGTTCATACTTTTTTAAAGAATGTAGTGAGGGAAAAGTTAAAGTGCCTTCAGAAAGTATTCAGACCTCTTGACTTTTTCCACACTTTGTAACATTACAGCCTTATTCTAAAATTAATTTAATTATTTTTTTTACTCATCAATCTACACACAATACCCCATAATGACAAAGCAAAAACAGGTATTTTGACATTTTTGCTAATTATAAAAAAAAGAAAACTGAAATATCACATTTACATAAGTATTCAGACCATTTACTCAGTACTTTGTTGAAGCAGCTTTGGCAACAATTACAGCATGAAGTCTTTTTGGGTATGATGCTACAAGCTTCACACACCTGTATTTGGGAGTTTCTCCCATTCTTCTCTGCAGATCCTTTCAAGCTCTGTCAGGTTGGATGGGGAGCGTCGCTGCACAGCTATTTTTAAGTCAAGGTGTCTTAATACTTTCCCGAAGGCACTGTAGTAAAGTAAAGTACAGATACCCCAAAAAACGACTTAAGTAGTACTTTCAATTATTTTTACTTAAGTACTTTACATCAGTGCATGTCACCCATTGAGCATGTTTGGGATGCTCTGGATCGACGTGTACCATCAGAGAGTTCCAGTTCCCGCCAATATCCAGCAACTTCGCACAGCCATTGAAGAGGACAACATTCCACAGGCTACAATCAACAGCCTAGTCAACTCTATGCGAAGGAGATGTATGGGGTCAATCTCACGCCATATGTATTGAATTCAAAATAAAATAAATCGTGAACATGAATGACCTGTTGCACAACGCAACGCAGGTGTTGGTGACTGGTTCGCCATACACCTGCGCCGAACGTTGTGAAACAGGTCATTCATATGTCTACCTAAGTAGTTAGATGGTTTGTCATTAAATGTATTAGATAGACATGCTTCTAATATCCATACATTATTGACACGTGACTGACAATTTTGAAGTACGTTAGCTAAAACACTAAAACAAGGTGACGTCAGAACGTCTACTTAAGTAGGCAATAGAAAAAAAGCCTGTCTATCATGTTCATTGATGGGTTAAGATGAACCGTCACTCAAAAACTAGCAGACCAATAGAGACTCATTGTCTACGCCTCCCTCTAAACCCCGCCCTTCATGGAAAAATGATGCCAAAACTCGAAATCGAAAAGACTGGCAGTGAAAGCAAAGAAACAGAAATTTAAAGCAAAGATACGAGCAGTGTAACCAAAAGGTTGTACATGCAGGCAAGAGCATAGGCAACATCTATTCAATAGGATTGGTTGCTGGGAAGGTTTAACAGAAAATTATTTTTCAATTTATTTTATTTTGAATTCAATACATATGGCGTGAAATTGACCCCATGGAGATGTGCGCGCTGCATGAGGTGGTCATTCCAGATACTGAATGGTTTTCTGATCCACGCCCCTACCTTTTTTTTAAAGGTATCTGTGACCAACAGATGCATATCAGTATTCCCAGTCATGTGAAATCCATAGATTAGGGCCTAATACATTTATTTCAAATGACTGATTTCCTTATATAAACTGTAACTCTGTAATTGTTGCATGTTGCGTTTATATTTTTGTACAGTGTAATTGACCTGGATTCTCAGTGCGTGGAGCTGGCTCTATGGCTTTACATGGTCCACGTTCTAACACTTAAGCTCTCCCCATCCCGGCGTTGTAACCCAACACTGAGTGTGAGAGTGTGAGAGATAAACATCTTCATGTAGACTAGACACAGAGAGCAGGTTGGATGAATCTTTCAGTAGGGCAAGCGGATACCTCTGCTTTATTTAATGCTATAACATAATACATTTAAAGGTGTGATAATGTTCACGTGATATGGTGTGTTATGTCTTGAAGTGTGTGGAATGTTGTGGAACGTCATTTGTGTTTGGTCCACAGGCAGAGTTACAGTATTGCATGTCTGGATGTCAGGCGTAATGTGCACACGTAATGTGTCATGCATGAGGTACAGTATACCTAACGACCACATCAGCCAATGTGTGTCAGTTTAAGTGTGTCAGTGAAATACTCAAGAATCACAAACACTACACAGTATTAGAGGTCGACCGATTATGATTTTTCAATGCCGATACCGATACCGATTATTGTAGGACCTCAAAAAAAAGAAGATACCGATTAATCGGCCAATTTTCTTTTTTATGCATTTGTAATAATAACAATTACAACAATACTGAATGAACACTTATTTTAACTTAATATAATACATCAATAAAATCAATTTAGCCTCAAATAAATAATGAAACATGTTCAATTTGGTTTAAATAATGCAAAAACAAAGTGTTGGAGAAGAAGGTAAAAGTGCAATATGTGCCATGTAAAAAATATAACGTTTAAGTTCCTTGCTCAGAACATGAGAACATATGAAAGCTGGTGGTTCCTTTTAACATGAGTCTTTAATATTCCCAGGTAAGAAGTTTTAGGTTGTAGTTGTTATAGGAATTATAGGACTATTTCTCTCTATCCCATGTGTATTTCATATACCTTTGACTATTGGATGTTCTTATAGGCACTTTAATATTGCCAGTGTAACAGTATAGCTTCCGTCCCTCTCCTCACCCCTATCTGGGCTCGAACCAGGAACACATCGACAACAGCCACCCTCGAAGCAGCGTTACCCATGCAGAGCAAGGGGAACAACCACTCCAAGTCTCAGAGCGAGTGACGTTTGAAACGCTATTAGCGCGCACCCCGCTAACTAGCTAGCCATCGGTTACACCAGCCTAATCTCGGAAGTTGATAGGCTTGAAGTCATAAACAGCTCAATGCTTGAAGCACAGCGAAGAGCTGCTGGCAAAACTCACGAAAGTGCTGTTTGAATGAATGCTTACGAGCCTGCTGGTGCCTACCACCGCTCAGTCAGACTGCTCTATCAAATCCTAGACTTAATTATAACATAACAAGACACAGAAATACGAGCCTTAGGTCATTAATATGGTCGAATCCGGAAACTATCATCTCGAAAACAAGACGTTTATTCTTTCAGTGAAATACAGAACCGTTCCGTATTTTATCTAACGGGTGGCATCCCTAAGTCTAAATATTCCTGTTACATTGCACAACCTTCAATGTTATGTCATAATTACGTAAAATTCTGGCAAATTAGGCGGTCCAAACTGTTGCATGTACACTGACTCTGCGTGCAATGAATGTAAGAGAAGTGACAATTTCACCTGGTTAATATTGCCTGCTAACCTCGATTTCTTTTAGCTAAATATGCAGGTTTAAAAATATATATTTCTGTGTATTGATTTTAAGAAATGCATTGATGTTTATGGTTAGGTACAGTTGTGCAACGATTGTGCTTTTTTCGCAAATGCGCTTTTGTTAAATCATCCCCCGTTTGGCAAAGTTGGATGTCTTTGTTAGGAAGAAATAGTCTTCACAGTTCGCAACGAGTCATGTTAGCAGGCAATATTAACAAAATATGCAGGTTTAAAAATATATACTTGTGTATTGATTTTAAGAAAGGCATGGATGTTTATGGTTAGGTACACGTTGGAGCAACAACAGTCCTTTTTCGTGAATATGCACCGCATCGATTATATGCAACGCAGGACACACTAGATAAACTAGTAATATCATCAACCATGTGTAGTTAACTAGTGATTATGATTGATATATTGTTTTTTTATAAGATAAGTTTAATGCTAGCTAGCAACTTACATTTGCTTCTTACTGCATTCGCGTAACAGGCAGTCTCCTCGTGGAGTGCAATGTAATCAGGTGGTTAGAGCGCTGGACTAGTTAACTGTAAGGTTGCAAGATTGAATCCCCGAGCTGACAAGGTAAAAATCTGTAATTCTGCCCCTGAACAAGGCAGTTAACCCACCGTTCCTAGGCCGTCATTGAAAATAAGAATGTGTTCTTAACTGACTTGCCTAGTTAAATAAAGGATAAATAAAGGTGTAAAAAAATAAAAAATAAATCGGTGTCCAAAAACACCGATTTCCAATCATTATGAAAACTTGAAATCGGCCCTAATTAATCGGTCATTCCGATTAATCGATCGACCTCTACACAGTATCCTTATAAACACATTGGAAATATAAGGAGACATACAATGACAATATTCAATGGTCAGATAGACTTCGTCCTTGTCAATAGGTAAAGTGCAGTTTACACTTGAAATGGTGTGAACTTGAGTCATTAACGGTGATTGGTTGAGAGAATCGTTAATGGGAGCAAATCCCCTTTGGATCTAATGTGTTTGTAGATTTTTATACATCACTTTGGTCCCTCAGGATCCTGACAAGATGAAGAACATGTTAGGTGTGGCTCTGATTGAGTTTGAACTGTCTGGCCTTTAATTCACTCTCTTTTAGCTGGGGCATTGAGCTGATGCTGGAACACTATAGCCCAGACTGCCTCTACCTCTTTGTCTCTTTCTATCTCTCTTTCTCTCTCGCTCAGCCTCTCCCTAAAGGCCAGGGTGGGTTTGCAGGCACCTCACCTGCCAGGATTAATTAAAGCTAATGAATGCTGAGCGGTGCCAGGGAATAATCCTGCATTCCACTGACCTGGGACAGGGACAGGGACCTCCACTGTGACCTTGTGTCGAGATGACACACACACTAGCTGGGAGAGGACTAAAAGGTGTGCCACACCCAGCGTACATGGCCCTGATCTGAATGCGCTCTGTTAATCCACAACACCTCGTCCAGATCCTGATGTACTCAGCATGTAGTACTCATCATCCTGTCCCCTGTAACTTCCACACAGGTTCAAATGCTCTTATCATGCAGGGGAGTCACAGGCTGTTCTATGAATCTAGGTCTCTAGTAGTCTGCTAGTAGGACAGACTCACTTTGCAAGGTGCTTTGTAGAAGAACTAGGACAATAAGTCTGAGGAAGTCAGTCTGAAGGTGAGAGGCAGATGGGAGGGACTGAGAGGATAGGCAGAAAGAAGGAGAGGAACAAAGTCACAGATTTGACAGGGATATGACACCACAATTTACAGCTGCACAGCAAATTTGAAATAAGAAACGTAACACCCACAGTGTTAAATGTAAGAATCTCTTAGTGTGTACTGAATATGTGACCATCAGAAATAGTGTTAAACTAACACTTTTAAAGTGTTGATGAACTAACACCCTAAGAATGTTTAGTCCCTAAAACCATGGGCAACATCCGATTTTAAATTAAAATTTTATTAGAGCTGATGCTGTTACACTTTCTCAGTGTCAGGGAATTAACACCTATGGTGTTACAGTAACTTGCTTTGGGGTGTTGTTTTAACACTGTAGGGCAGGGATGGGAAACTTTGATGGGGTGGAGGCCACAAAAAATATATATATGGTTTGCGTACCCACATCCAAAGCTTCCACATTGCAAGCAAAACATTGTAGTGGCCCCACTCTAGACAGAGAGAAAACATTTTTGCATGACTCAATAGGCACGCTGCAGTCCTGTTTAGAGTTAATTTTGTGCAATTCTACACATTTTGCAATGGTGTGTAGAGAAAATGTTACAATTTTAAAGCAAGTTTGCTGCATTCTACACATCTTGCCATGGGCCAGAGAGAAGATTTAGCAATTTTATAACACATTTCATGCAATTCTATTCATTTTGCCATGTGGTGTAGAGCAAATGTTACAGTTTTAAAGCACATTTCATGATTTCTACACATTTTGCCATGGGGCGGAGAGTAGATTTTGCAATTTTATAAGACGTTTCATGCAGTTCTACTCATTTCGCCATGTGGCGGGGTGAAATGTTTGCAATTGTTAATATGAGTGAGACTGACTGATACAAATCAGGGGGGGGGGGTTGTTTAGATAGATGGCTGCTAACTTAATTTAGCTAAAAATTAAAAAATCTAAAAATTGTTAGCTGACATGGACTAATTCACTGACTATTGGTGAGTAACATAACAAGAGGAAAACTGCTGATGCACAACCAAATTTAGAAATGGCATCTTGTGTAGCCTACTATTTTAACTCGCAACAGTAAGTTGAGACCCCAGCCCAAAATAATAATGGGGGGGGAGATTGATCCAAGGGCCTTCAAAGGCACCCTGGGAAATATTTATTTATTTCCCAGGGTGCCTTTCGAGTGCATTTTAAATGGCACCAGTGCCACCCATGATTGTGTTTGCTAGTGACATCCTGTAGCCTTCAATTAGTGAGTGCCTAAGCTCATATTTTCTCCAAAAAACTACATTATAACAAGGCTTTGCTTTTTTGACAATACCATACTTTGACAGCCTAGTTTTACCCTAACACAGTTGTTTGAAACTACTGGTTTGCAAGTCATATCACTAGCTTGCGAAGTGTTACATAATTCCAATCGGAATTCAGCCAGTTAGGATATCCAACAATTGTAACTTTTAATCACCCGTAATTTGCAGTTAGAATGAGTGTCAAGGTAAGGAAGATTGAAAAATTAGACTTCCGGGCCTCCCGAGTGCACTGCATCGCAGCGCTTGAGGCATCACTACAGACCCGGCTTCGACCGGGAGTCCCATAGGACAGGGCACAATTGTACGGGTTAGGGCAGGTTTTGGCCGCTCTAACGACTCCTTGTGGTGGGCCGGGCGCCTGCAGGCTGACTGTGGTCGTCAGTTGAACGGTGTTTCCTCATATTGGTGCAGCTGGCTTCCAGGTTAAGCGGGCAGGTGTTAAGAAGCGTGGTTTGGTGAGTCATGTTTCGGAGGACCTTTGCCTCTCCCAAGCCCGTTGGGGAGTTGTAGTGATGAGACAAGGATATCACGAAAAAGGGGGTAAAAAAATATGTACAGTACCGGTCAAATGTTTTAGAACACCTATTCATTCCAGGGTTTTTCTTTATTTTTACTATTTTCTACATTGGAGAATAATAGTGAAGACATCAAAACTATGAAATAACACATATGGAATCATGTAGTAATCAAAAAAGTGTTAAACAAATCTAAATATATTTTATGTTTTAGATTCTTCGAAGACAGCTTTGCACACTCTTGGCATTCTCTCAACCAGCTTCATGAGGTAGTCACCTGGAATGCATTTCAATTAACAGGTGTGCCTTGTTAAAGGTTAATGTGTTGAATTTCTTTCCTTCTTAATGCATTTGAGCCAATCAGTTGTGTTGTGACAAGGTAGGGGGGTATACAGAAAATTGCCCTATTTGGTAAAAGACCAAGTCCATATTAGGTCAAAGGTTTTAGAACACCTACTCATTCAAAGGTTTTTCTTTAGTTTTACTATTTTCTACATTGTAGAATAATAGTGAAGACATCAAAACTATGAAATAACACATATGGGATCATGTAGTAACCAAAAAAGTGTTAAACAAATCAAATATATATGCCTTGACAACAAAATGTATTTACTTCTTAATGTGATAGGGCTTTTGATTCAAATAACGCTCCATTGTGTACTTGGCGTCAATTTCAATCCCACCGGTATTTTTAAAACGTTATTTAACTAGGCAAGTCAGTTATGAACAAACTGTTATTTACAATGACGGCCTACACCAGCCAAACCCGGACAACACTGGGACAATTGTGCAGTCTGTAATACAGTCTGGAATCAAACCAGACGCCTCTAGCACTGAGATGCAGTGCCTTAGACCGCTGCGCCACTAACCCCACTAGCATCAACACTCAATGATGGTAGATAGCCTAGCGGTTAAGTAACCAAAAGGCTGCTGGTTGAAATCTCTGAACCGACTAGGTGAAAAATTGGTCGATGTGCTCTTGAGCAAGGCACTTAAACCTAATTGCTCTTGAAGGTCACTCTGGATAAGAGCGTCTGCTAAATGACTCAAATGTAAACAACACTTTTTACCTCAACACCAAGAGTTTAACACCCGCAAATTTGCTCAGATAGGGAACGCTGGTAATACACACACCATCTTTGGATCAATGTGCACCCTCATCTCATGTGTGTTCTGTCAATCCCAAGCCACATAAAATACATTTTTAATCTAAGACTACCGTACAAAGGCGGGAGGCAGGGGCGCTCCAGTACAGTAGGTGGCTAGCTAGGATACCGGTAAACAGTGACCTTCGCCCCGCCTTTCGGGCACTGCTTTCCTGCAGTTCTGATAATGAGGCCAGGTGCTTAGCAGGCGGGAGCGAAGGACACTGTCTGCTAGCTAACACTGTGGTACACATCAGGTGGGAGGCGGGGGTGATACCGGTGTCTAGCTTGCTAGGTCACCAGTAGACAGTGGCATTTGCCATCGAAAAACTCAGATAATACCAATATTTTAATCGCATATCAGGGGAAATCCAGAACATCAAAGTGTCACACAAGCATGAGGATGACATGCTAAAGGGGGGGCATTCATGCATGAACAAATGGGGTGCTCGAGGGAGGAGGGGGGGTCAGACCAGGCAATCTAAATCATATTTCTCTTTGACCTTTTTTTCTCTTAAAGAGCTGGTAGTCCTGATATGACAGTAACCTTTTCATAATGTTCAGGAGGAATCAGTCAGAGAGCTAAATGGGTCATGAATGAATCATATTCTTCAGGTGTCAGCCTCACAAAATGACTGTTATTATTTGCCGCAGCCATACTCAAGAAGTTTAAAGCGTCGTTGAAAAGTAATTTTGTCCCACAGTTGGATTCAGACAAAAAAGCGTTGAAATGATTTGGCATTAATGTTCTACATGTCAATGCACTGACGTTTGCATGTTGTCTTGGTTGTGTTTCAACAGGTCCTGGCCATCATCTCCATCCTCTTTATCGTGCTGTCAACCATTGCCTTGTCTCTGAACACCCTCCCGGAGCTGCAGGACATAGACGAGTTTGGCCAGGTGACAGACAACCCTCAGCTAGCTCACGTGGAAGCGGTGTGCATCGCCTGGTTCACCATGGAGTACCTGCTCCGCTTCATCTCCTCGCCCAGCAAGTGGAAGTTCTTCAAGGGTCCACTAAACATAATAGACCTGCTGGCCATCCTACCCTACTACGTCACCATCTTCCTGACTGAATCCAATAAGAGCGTTTTACAGTTCCAGAACGTCCGGAGGGTGGTGCAGATCTTCAGGATCATGCGTATCCTCCGTATTCTGAAGCTGGCCAGGCATTCCACAGGGCTTCAGTCTCTGGGCTTCACCCTGAGGAGGAGCTACAATGAGCTGGGCCTGCTCATCCTATTCCTGGCCATGGGCATTATGATCTTCTCCAGCCTTGTCTTCTTCGCCGAGAAGGACGAGGAGGACACCAAGTTCAAAAGCATCCCGGCCTCCTTCTGGTGGGCTACCATTACTATGACTACGGTGGGGTATGGGGACATCTACCCAAAGACTTTACTGGGTAAGATAATTGGGGGTCTATGCTGCATAGCTGGAGTGTTGGTGATAGCCTTGCCCATCCCCATCATCGTCAACAACTTCTCAGAGTTCTACAAGGAGCAGAAGAGGCAGGAGAAGGCCATCAAACGGCGGGAGGCCCTGGAGAGGGCCAAGAGGAACGGCAGCATCATCTCCATGAACATGAAGGAGGCGTTTGCACGCAGTGTCGAGCTCATAGACATAGTGGTAGAAAATAATGGAGAGAACATGGGGAAGGTGCAGGACAACCACCTGTCTGTTAGCCACAGGAAAGAGACTCCCAAGAGGACCACCTCAGAGATGGGCTTCACTCAGTCATTAGAGCCCAGCTCACCAGACAAAGCCCATCCCGCCAGCCCTCAGCAACTCAACGCTCAGAAACTGGAGGAGATGTACAACAAGATGGCTAAGACCCAGTCTCAGCCTAACCTGAACAGTAAGGACAAGGGGCATTTGTCTAAAGCGCCCAAGAAGAGAGACGAGATAGAGATGGGTATCATCCCCACAGAGCCTGCCCCAACCACAGACATGAGGAGCATGTCCAGTATTGACAGCTTCATGAGTTGTGCTGCTGACTTCAATGAAAGTGCTCGCTTCTCCCACAGCCCCAGCACCATTGTTCCAGGGAGGGTTAGCACCAACCCCGTGCTCGAGACTACCCTGGAGCACGAGGCCATGGTGTCCCCCCACAGCGCCACCAAGGTCCCCGGAGGACGAGGCTCCAAGCACGGCCTGTTCTCTGACAGCCCCCGGGGCCTACGCTTCAGCAACCCGCTAAAGAACCGCTCCCTCAAGGTCAACTTCAAAGGCGGGGACGCAGACCCTTCCTCCTCCTCCTTACCACAGGGGCCAGGGGGCGGGGCCCTCTCAGATAGCTCTGCCCTCTCTGCCCACTCCCTCATGAGTCCTGAGGTGTCTGTCTACACCACTGCCAGCAGCAAGACTCCACCCCCTGAGACCCTGATCCCGACAGTCTTCACATTCCATGACGCGTCCATCAGTAAGTTCATTGATGCTGACACGGACGAGGAGGAACACCTCCATGATAGCTCGGGTACAAACGCCTCCCAGAGGCTTCTGGGAAAAGCCAGCCCCAAGCTCAGCTCCTACAGCAGCCACCACCGCGTGGCCAACCACCTGGAGGGCTCCCAGAGAATGCTGGGTAACAGTGTGTTCCCCTTGGAGGCCCAGTCAGGTGGGGGACAGGGGAATCATGTGCTCTCCCGGGGAGAGAGGAGTCGTTCAAACACCCATAATGAGAGCAAGTGAGGTAGGGGAGGGAATAGATAGTACAGACAGGACCCAAACAGGAGGACATTGTGCATAACTCTGCAGATCTGGTCACACACTGTAGATTTAGGCATTACTGAATCAGCATTGTGCTAAAATAAATGTTGTTAATTTCCTTGTGTTTTCTTCCTCAAAACTGGCCTTAGTTATATGTGACTATGTGTATGCATAGCGTGCACGTGTGTTTGTATGTCTGTAGGTGTATGTGTATGCAGGATGACAGGCAGATAAACATACACACACAGTTATGCAGTATTTTATGTATATTGTTTTCCTTTTTTTATAATATAAATAGTATATTTTCTTTGGTCTGTTATTTTATGACTCTATCTGAGAGGTGAACTTTCATCCTTGTTTATCAACAGTTTGGTTCAGCCATTAGAAAGGTAACGGCCACTTTGATTTCCTGTCTGTTTCCTCATTCCCATCACGCCTCTGCCTCCCACCTCCCGCCTCCCGGGTAGCACTAACCGCATTAACCGAATGTTTTCAATTCTGTACAGGGTATTCTTTGTTGTTTTGTTTGTTTACTTATTTTTTTGTTTTTTATTGTGTGTGTTTTATCCAGACAGGTTAGGGTTAGGTTTAACCCACTCTCCTTTATATTTTAATACTCTCTCAGATGTGTGGTTGTGGATGATTGTCATACTTCATATCCAATCACCATTGATACTGGGGAGGGGATAATAGCATCCATTTAGGCTGGATTGAAAGTACTGAAAACACTCAGATTTTCCTTTTTAAAGTTCCACATTTGTACAATTGATAATACTGTAATAGCATATAACTCAACAAGAACATGAAAAAAGAACACACTCATTGGGCAAAAAGTTATATTTTTAAAATATATTTTTAGTATGGTATATTAGAAGAATGAATTATGCTAAACTCATAGATTTGCATTTCAATACATTGTTTTATTTTAGAGAGAATATTACAAGATAATGAATTTGTATTTTTTGCTAGTAGTTAGGGTAAATGTTTGTCCTTCTATCCTTCGTACAATGTGAATAACTTTGTATAACACTCTGTTAAACCCAGGGCATCTTTAATCATATCATGGCCCCACAAAATGTTATTAATTCATTATAACAATAGTTTCAAAACAGCAGAATGTCCAAAATATTTCATGAAGCCAGGACAAACTCAAACACAGCGGAGATGAAGGGAGAAGGGAGGAGTGGAAGGGGGAGATGGTAAGATGGCACACAGGAAGTGAGGACAGGAAGAAAGAATAGGGAAGAGCACTTTATCATGGTCTCATTGGATGACTTCCACACTATGGATGGTAGAGCTGGGGACCAGCTGCCAGAATTCACAACAAGCATCATATGGCTACATACACAGACACTGACAAACACAGAGCCACTCACATGCTCATACACATGCAGTCAACACATGCTCATACACATGCAGTCAACACATGCTCATACACATGCAGTCAACACATGCTCATACACATGCAGTCAACACATGCTCATACACATGCAGTCAACACATGCTCACAGGCATGTTTTATGTGGGTTCAATCTAAACTTAACCTATCCCAGTACATCTCATAGGTAGTATCTGATACAGACCACATTTCCAGCTCAATATATTCACTACCCTCGTACACTTTACAATGTTAAAGATACAATTTTAATTTAGCCTTTAAAACACCCGGCTAAACACTCAATATAGAGTGAGAAAAAAGTGTATTGTCGACTTACATTGTCCTATTTTTCTATTGTCAGACTACATGCAAAGAGATAGGTATTTCTGTGCCTCTGCCAGTAAAAAACTTGCTTCCCTCCCCCATCTCCACTCTGAAAAGTCTGTCACTATAGCCTCAGTTTAATAGAGCTCACATGACAATTCAATAAAGTGTAAAGCAAATAAACACAGAGAACTGGGTCACCATGCTGTCAGGGTGTGGTATTAAAGCACACAAACACCCAGACACGCAATACACACAACACACACACACACTGGTAGCACACAGGGACACACACAGCAATAGTGTGCTGCCCCATAGACTTAAATAAATAAATACACACATAATTTTGAATAACCAAAGCCAAACACAATCACACATGAGGGCATGGCCTACTAAAGAAATATACTATCAAAAATTAAAAGAGATCCCTAGGGGGAGGGGGGGGGGGGGTGGTAGGCTGGTGTGACCAACCATTTAGTTAGTTACAGTCAGATGATGAGAGAACAGTTGGGCAGAGAGCTGTCTGTTTCTCCTGATGTCTGTAGCTATTCATGTGGACCTCAGGCCCTAGTCCAGCCCCACTTTATATCCATAGCCAGTCCACTATTAGATTATTTTATCCCTAACAATGGAATATTGGGCCATTTAGTCTGTATTGGAATTAATTTAATAAGCATTACAGAGCATTGTAGGACACTTGACCTCTTAACACACACCCGGTAGAAAGACCATTACCCCCTGACATACCAGAGCAGCATTACTTCCTTTAAGACACATATTAAATATAGATCACTTTATCATCTATGTTCATGCTTTCCTTTTCAAAGGGAAGATGGCTATTAAATCAATAGGACTACTGTACCGAGTCAAGGAATAAAGCCTGTCTGTTTGGTGACTCAAACACTGAGGGATATTTTGAGTGTGTTCCATTCTCCTGTTTAACACAAAACACAAGAGTGTTTGTGATCATTTTTGTGTATTTCCTACTGAAAGGGTTGCACTCTTGAGCATGTTTGTGTATAATGAGGCAGGTTTTTGGAGTTGAATCCATTTCTCTGGTTCCATAAATACCAGTCTGGGCAGGGCAGTGGAAAGATCAGGCCACCAACAAAGTGGCTTAGGTACACCTGTGCCTTTGGCAGTTCAAGTCACAGAGTTCTTTGAAAGTAAACGTTTTAAAGAGTAAAGTGTCAGGGATAGGTGAATTGGCATTTACAAGAAAATAACAGGCCAGGTAAAGTTGTGAGAGGGTTCCGTTGTGGGAACTGCATATCCATGGATAAGTTGCATTTTAGAGACAAGAGGGTAGGCCTACATTGTTCTCTTATTGCAAGGTGTATTATTATTCTCATAAAATGATATTATTATATACCTGCTTCATCTGTCTCAGAATACTTTGTCAACTGTCCCGTTCTCTATAGCTGAAAGTCCTCGGAGGCATCTAACCTTGAAGTCGGGTTCAGTTCTCAAGCCCCCACAATTCACCTTCAAAACATTTGGTAATTGCTACAGTGAGTGGGCCCCTAAGTAACTACTGATTATGTGCATAACATCAAGGCCCAACACCCCCTGTATTAAATCCAATACAAACTGAATTCAGACAAATGATTAATTCAAAAATGTATTTGGATCTTTCCTGTATTAGTAGTCTTCTAGGTCTAGGATATTGATGTATAACAATCAATACATTGTAACAAAGTCGGAGATGGGGAAATGGGAGGATATATGCATAGATCATACGAAAGTCAGGGTCTCCTTCCACATAAAATACTACAGCAGAGCTCATTCACACATGGTAAAGTCAAATTTAACAATCAATCAATCAAATGTATTTATAAGCCCTTCATTTATTTAAAAAAAAAACGTCACAAAGTGCTATACAGAAATCCAGCCTAAAACCCCAAACAGCAAGCAATACAGATGTAGAAGCATGGTGGCTAGGAAAAACTCCAGAGAAAGGCAGGAACCTAGGAAGAAACCAAGAGAGGAACCAGGCTCTGAGGGGTGGCCAGTCCTCTTCTGTGCCGGATGGAGACTATAAGAGTACATGGCCATTTAAGGCCAGATTGTTCTCCAAGATGTTCAAACATTCATAGATGACCAGCAGGGTCAAATAATACAGATTTCAAACCAGCATAATGGTGATCATGATTCCTGTTTCTCTTTTACACTCTGGTGTTGGATGAACTTCTATGATTTTAATGTGGCTTTTATTTGTTTTTGTTTCCCATTTTCTTTTGTTATAAATAAATGCGCTCTATTGGACCCTGAGCTATCTCTTTGAAACGGGCCTCCTACTTGGCCAAACCAAACACACGGACTCCAGACAGACTCATTAATAACATTCTTACTACATGGTTGTAAATATGATGTCCCCAAAAGCACAATTGATTATTTATTTGATTCATCATTTTATTTCATCATCACCAACTACCAAACAAACAGATGCAGCCAACTGCTAATGCTCCACAAACTGAACCGAATTATCCCCCCTTTTCCAGAGAATGTATCCTCCCCTCCGCTCTCTCACGCAGCCCTCTATGCTGTCGTTTTTAAGTTTCATGCTTCGTTTGTACCAGTTTACTTTCTAGGCTCTTGTCTATGTTGTGTTCTGTTGTTTGACGCATGTAGCGCTACCAAGTTATGACACAGAAACTGTAAATTTCTTGTACATAGCAAAAGCAAAATGTCTATGATCTTTTTGAATCAATGTTCTCCCTTTACTGACTGAAAACGAAATACAAGTCCAGAATGAAATATCAGTCTCTGTCTGTTCTTGTTGGTATGTATTTATAAATACATCAACGCATTTCAAACAGTGTCCAGTTCCACTAAAAACTGTGAGGAACTGAATGATATTTGCCTTAGATGTCAAATGTATACAGTATCTGCTATCTAATAGCGCCCTCCAGTGTCCGAGGTCTATATTGTCAAAGCATACACTCAACGAGTGAAATATTTCTCTCTCTCGGTTGGTCTCTCTCTCCGTATCGCTCTCGGGCGGTCGGTCTAATCAATAATGCAAAGAGGGAATTCCAGACCTCATTATTTTTTCATTAACATTTTATGAAGCAAAGCCCTGCCCTGGAATCACTGCATTTCAGCCATGCCACTAACTACGTTTCCATATATAGTTTTTATGTAAATTCATACCATATTTAAAACAAATCACGACAGCTGTGATAGAAACAGGAAGTTGTGGTACAATTTCACAAATGCCGACAGATAATTTGTTCGTTCGACATGGTATGATCTTTTTGTGTGGGTAAACTTAGTTACACCTTTATGCGCAAATATTGATATTAATAACCATCATATCTAAGTAAACTTGGAGTCACACGGTGACATGGTGTGTGGTCCTCCCACTACAAATTGGGAAAACATGCAGTTTATTAGGCTACAGATTAAATCAATTATGATGAACTTGAGGGTGGCGAAAGTGCACGGTATGAACTTGATGATCCAAATCAAATCAAATTTTATTTGTCGCATACACATGGTTAGCAGATGTTAATGCGAGTGTAGCGAAATGCTTGTGCTTCTAGTTCCGACAATGCAGTAATAACGAACAAGTAATCTAACTAACAATTCCAAAAACTACTGTCTTATACACAGTGTAAGGGGATAAAGAATATGTACATAAGGATATATGAATGAGTGATGGTACAGAGCAGCATAGGCACGATACAGTAGATGATATCGAGTACAGTATATACATATGAGATGAGTATGTAAACAAAGTGGCATAGTTAAAGTGGCTAGTGATACATGTATTACATAAGGATGCAGTCGATGATATAGAGTACAGTATATACGTATGCATATGAGATGAATAATGTAGGGTAAGTAACATTATATAAGGTAGCATTGTTTAAAGTGGCTAGTGATATATTTACATCATTTCCCATCAATTCCCATTATTAAAGTGGCTGGAGTTGAGTCCTTTCCAATAAATGTCGAGGGTCTTATTATGGTGACATGATGATCGATGCTTGACTGCCGTTTGACAAATACAAATATTGTCACTCTTATCCAAGGGTGAAAGTAGAATTAATTTGGCCTCCTTTGTGTGCACGCGCGTGGTACAAAAAAATGCAGCTGAGCGGCCCTGTACGTTCTGCCGCCGTAGGCGAGACAAAACATTGCCACCCCCATTCTATCCCTGGTAAACTATAATAGTGTACAGCAGCCGCAAGCAATAGATTTGGCCTTCGGCCATTCTTTTCTAGGGCTAATAGTAGGCGGAACAGAACATAATAGCAGCCCACTTCATATGCATATGCTCCAAATTAAACATAATTTTAACACATCTGGTTAGTAGGCTATACAATGTCAATAACATATCCTACTATTTTCAATCTGATTACAGTGATAAAATCCCCAATTTCTCTATTAAATACGTTTCTTTGTACATTGGTTGGGAAAAACAGCTTGCTATAAAGAGTAAATGTCGCTCTGAAAAAGTCTCAGAAGAAAGCAGAATAATGAAAATAAAAGATTCGGGGAGGAATGGACAGAGAAATAGGCATTCTTACCATATTTCTCCAATGCCAAACCATAATGTCTCGTTTGCTATGAAGCGGTTGCTGTTTTCATATCGTTAAATATTAGACATCCTTACAAATCTAAGCATGGTACTTTCAAAAGTTACTTTTCCACCCAGAGGCTCTAACGACGCAGACAAATTTAAGCTTCAACTGCTGTCTACTGGTCTGTTGCTTAACCCAACAACAGAAGGGCTTCCCTAAAAGCTGCCTGGGTTTAAGCATCTTCTCTTTTCAGAAAGTGAAAAGCTCAATTAATAGGGACAGAATAGCAAAGTAAATTTTTTGTCTTCTCGAATATCGAAGGCTGCAGCTCAGTCAGCTTCAGAATGTCAGAGACGAATCAATAAATCTCCATATTCACCAGTCACGTCTTTTGTGGGCATTAAAGCTTGTTTCCAGCCTGAGGCATCACGGAATTAAGCATTGTAGAACGCTTTATATTACCTGGATCCTTTTTTAAATTTTATTTTTTACATATATATCTTTTTTAATTTAAAGATAACAATAGATGTTATTTTTTTCCCTTTTCTTTAAGAAAGGTTATGGCATACCCTCACTCAGTTTGAGCCCTGGTTTTAACCAAACACACCAAGCCCCTCTCAGACTTTACGGAGTGCATGGTGACAGTATTGGAGGATGTGTCTATACTGACAAATCTGTGGATAGCATAATTGCATCTGTAATAGGCTCAAACAAAGCCTTCTTGTGGTTAGTGAAGTCGAATTCAAGTTTAGACAATTGTTTAAAAGTATTACTTTCAGCACCTTTTGCTGTCCATCGCTGTTTTATTATGCCGCATCCGCTCCAAAACTGATGTCTGCCCGTTTGCCTTTTTAGGTGACTTTCTCCTGCACTCTCTCCTTATTATTAATGAGTTAATGATTTAAAAAGTATGTCTCATGACATTGTAATACATTTGGTATCCAGTGTATGGGCTGCAGAAAAACCTCATAGGGTACTACTACTCTTTCTACCCTAGGCTACATCATTAATGTTAAATTAATTTCAACTCAAATCAAATTGTATTTGTCACATGCGCAGAATGCAACAGGCATTCTTACCTTACCGTGAAATGCTTACTTACAAGATCTTAATCAACAATACAGTTCAATACAATAGAGTTAAGAAAATATTTACTAAAAAAACTAAAGTGAAAAATAAATTTGAAAAGGTAACACAAGAAAATGACATAACAATAACGTGGCTATATACAGACTGTTACTGGTACCCAGTCAATGTGTGGGGGGGGTACAGGTTAGTCGAGGTCATTTGTAAAGTGACTATGCATAGATAATAAACAGCAAGTAGCAGCAGTGTAAAAACAATGTAAATAGTCTGGGTGGCCATTTGATGAATTGTTCAGCAGTCTTATAACAGGCGGTGATGCAACTGGTCAGGATGCTCTCGATGGTGTAGCTGTAGAACATTTTTGAGCTGTAGAACTCTGGAGCTCTGACAGAGTGACCATCGGGTTCACCTCCCTGACCAAGACCCTTCTCCCCCGATTGCTCAGTTTGGCACTGTCAACTGTGGAACCTTATATAGACAGGTGTGTGCCTTTCCAAATCATGTCCGATCAATTGAATTTACCACAAGTGGACCAATCAAGTTGTAGAAACAGCTCAAGGATTATCAATGGAAACAGGATGCACCTGAGCTAAATTTCGAGTCTCATAGCCAAGGGTCTGAATACTTACGTAAATAAGGTATTTCAGTTTTTTATTTTTTATAAATTTGCAAAAATTTCTAAAAACTTGTTTTCGCTTTGTCATTATGGGGTATTGTGTGTAGATTTATGAGGAACATTTTTATTTAATCCATTTTAGAATAAGGCTGTAACTTAACAAAATGTGGAAAAAGGAAAGGGGTCTGAATACTTTCCGAATTCACTGTATACCATTTAGTCATTATATAGGCCATTTGGGCATGGTTCACAGATTTCTGGGTTTGGAACCTGACTTCCTATGATCATATGTAGCAAATGGACATAACACCCCGATTTGGTACTTTAATACTTACATGTACCATTTGAATGTTATATATGCCATTTGGACATGGTTCTCTGACTTTTGGTTTTGGAACCTGACTTCCTATGATCATATGATCCAAACTGACATTTTTCCCATTTGGAGAATTTAATGTGACAAGAGGAAATTTTGCCCATTTGAAGTATTATATGCCTGACATGGACATAACATAGGCCTTATGGACAAAATCACATAAAATAAGACACAACTATAACCATACTGCTCTTTAGTAATGGATCATTGACAAAGAACAAAGAAAATGTGAAAACGGTGCAAAACTTAATTTCAAATATGCTTTTGAAATTTGTAATTTTACCCTTGAGATGTTACTTGCTGTCCATTTGCGTTATTGTTTCTGACGGTAGAGCGCACACGCCATCTATAGGATTTTTGGTTTATTGCATGGTCCATTAGGCATATGCCATTTGCAATACGTTTTGGACGATCTGCCGTCCAAATCGTTGGTATTTGCTTTTGTGTATATGGTTTGTCCAATGGCAATAAGTTGCCATTCATTTTTGCTCATAAAGCATATGGTTTCCCATACCATAGCACGGAAAAGCAACAAATAAAGCTTGACTTGTACTGGGTCAGTTGTTCGCTCTGGAGTTTGCCAAAGAGGGTTTTGAGCTAGAGCTCTGGGACTGCAACACCGCAGCCAACGAGCAGAATGCCAAGCTTGCCCGGGAACTGGGGGCCCAGGCGCACACCTACAGGGTCGAGCTTTCCCGCTGGTTGAATATTAGAGACCACTGAGCAGGTGCGGCGCGAGGTCGGCGATGTCACCATGTTGGTGAACAACATCGGGGTGGTAGGATGAAAGCTGCTGGAGTGTCCTGATGAGCTGCTGGAGAGGAAGCTCCTCGTCAACTGCCATGCGCTCTTCTAGGTGAAACTACAGAAATTACCTGCACCACATTAATTTCACATTAAATGCTCAGATAAAATGCCTGTGTTAGAAATAAAATCAGAGAGCATCAAAAAGCATCTCTTTGAATGACATAACTCGACCATTATACTTGTGCACTGTGTGCAATTGTGCAGACAATGTTTGCACACTGAAATGTGAAAAGTGGAGTATGTAACGTCAGTTGATGACATGAATGCCTCTTGAATTCATTGAAATGTTCTTTCATAACATCAGTGACTTTTCTTTTTGACTTCTTCAGTCACAGACCATTATACTTGTGCACTGTGTGCAATTGTGCAGACAGTGTTTGCTCACTGAAATGTGAAAAGTGGAGTATGTAACGTCAGTTGATGACATGAATGCCTCTTGAATTCATTGAAATGTTCTTTCATAACATCAGTGACTTTTCTTTTTGACTTCTTCAGTCACAGACCATTATACTTGTGCACTGTGTGCAATTGTGCAGACAGTGTTTGCTCACTGAAATGTGAAAAGTGGAGTATGTAACGTCAGTTGATGACATGAATGCCTCTTGAATTCAAGGCATGCATGTCACCTCAGACTTATTCACTTACCCCACTTACCCCACTTACCCCTGCAATCCAAAATGGCACACCACCAATTATGATGGAATGTGAATCTTCTTAGTCCCGTGCTCAAAAAATGGATAAGCTCCAGAAAAACAAATGCCTATTCATCCCATTACATGCTCCTTTCTTTCATGTGTGACACCGCACCTCAGAATGACATGTATTAAACAGTGGCCCAGGGTTACTGCAAGGGTTTGGGGATAACTGGTTTTACCCCTCCATTCAACAGACGACAAAGGATTTTTCTGTCTCAGATGAAAGCTAAGAACCATGGCCACAGTTGTCCAACTGAATGTATTCAGTCTTCCACATTTACCCCAACACATCTAAATCAGAGGTGGGGGGGGGGGGGGGGGGCTGCCATAATCAACACATTCTTACATTGTCAGCTCAAGGATTTGATTCAGCAACCTTCTGGTTACTGGCCCAATGCTCTAACCACTAGCCTACCTGCTGCCCCAATTCGAAGTGCCCTGGGGAAGTGCCCTTCAGCACTGCCTGTGTAGAGGTGAGACTGGAGCACTGGACATTACTTGGTTTCCTCTTCATGCTTAAATGTACTTTAAATGTCTGTTGGGTTGTTGTAAACCATATCAGATAAGATGAATGATCACACAATTTGTCATGCATCTATTGAAAGAAACTCCCTTCTGTTCGGTTGGTGCCTAGCCAAACTCGGCTAGACAAACTGAACGAGTGTGCTCGCTCGCATACATTCAACCTTCGCTTGAAAAGACCTTTGCTTGACAAATGAGAAAAAAGTGCCAATAGTACTGTTTGTCCATATTGAAATACAGTAGCCAGTATACACTTCCTCAAAATATAATTAATCTAAGATAACTCAAGAACTTTATTAATTTTGGCCTTTTTTTCCAGAGGATATCTTAGTTGCACAATTTTAAATCTAACTAGGATGTTTGGTGCAGTATTTCTGAAGTGAAAAATGTGCATGAAAATGAGTTGTCTATCATTAAATGACAACACTTCAAAGAATCCCTCCTGTTGACCAATCACCGACGAAGGGGCATAGACTTCGGCTTCCAAACTTTGGCTTGCCTTGAGAAATGTTTTTGTGTGCACGAACAGCCAAAATAAAAAACTTTACGAAGTCCAAAATGTCACAAATATCATAATATATTCACAAACTGTTCTGAATGAGAATGCCTTCATCGAGATTTGGTTGGGCCTTCCTGGCTAGACTAACTTGTTAGATCATTTTTTAGATTGATAAGGCTTATTGAGTGACTGTCAGTGACTGACAAAACAAAAACTGCTGATCCACAACCAAACTTGAAACTTGCGCCTTGTATATTCTACTATTCTAACTCTCAACAGTCCCTCCCAATTTGTAAAAACTAATTTGGGTTCAGGGGCCCTCTAGCATCCCTAATGTCGCTTATGCCTGGAGCCGACCCTACTCGGCTACTCCACACCATAGAGGAACAAGCAAGAGTTATTTTGCAAACCCTATCAGTAATGTTTATAGGCCAACATATGTAGCACTCTCTCCTTTTCACCCCTCAGGGCTACCGTGCAAGTAAATTTGGGGAGGTGGGGTTTAATTAACCCATGGTTTTCTGGCAGAAGAGGGCCTGTAATGCATCAAAACCACACAGGTCTGTCCTTACATTGTCGACACTGGCATGTTCACTGGCTGCGAGATGAGGTAAGACACCCTTGTTGGCCATCTAGTTCCACAATGATGCCATGACCTGTGCCATTGAACCTACTGCATTTCTTTTTGCTCTCTGGCACGCTCAACAGGAAGGAGCTGCAGGGTTTAATTCCCCCCTGGACACAGTGCAGACAGCCTTGGCTGCCATCCTTGGGGACAAGCACATGATCGTCATACTATGCTTTATGTACATGCAGTACCCTGAATTTAAAAAAATTTACTCACGCGATATGTTTCCTTGACCAAAAAGTAGTGAGAAAAAAAGATGTTGAACAATAGACTGCTTCCTTGAGAGGCCAACGTTGCAAAGTACCACTTCGTGTGAGGTGACAAGTGCATGCTGCCCTTCATCAAGGCAATGGAGCAGAAGGCTGCCACTACCAACAGCCATGCTAAATCCTCATAGGAACAATCCTTCCTGCCCAAATGGGTTTTGTCACCAAATACCAACACCATCTGCACACCAAAGGGTCAGTTGAGACAATCTTACTACACCCTGACAGGATATCTGAAGGGTGAGAAAGTGCATTATAGCAGCTGTTACCACTTTGATAAACTTGTAAAATCTTCATAACAGGTTGTCAGGGTAACAATCTGCTGCATCAAATGCCATTCATGTGAATAAAATAAATAGAAGTGTATTAAGTGTGATTTTCTTTTATTTGAGTGCCACAGCTAATGAAGAGGCTATACACTGACTTTCACTGAAAGTGCAAAACCACTCAGGTTTTATACAAGATCCTCTTTACTCACATTTATAGACAGTTTCTGCACCAAGACCAGACGTAACAAAGACAATGCTAGGCGCAACAGAGAAACATTTTAAGTCCTATATTTTGAGGTCATGACCACCAGTCCTCCATAAGAGTAAAAACAATGGAAATCCAACTATTGAAAAAAATGGACAAAGAAAAAAAATACTTCATTTGATTCTGCAAAGAGTCATGAAGTCCAATTCAGCCAGTTAACTCCAGAGTGCTGTCGATGTTGGTCGGGGTTGTCAATGTATGTTCAATGACAGGTCGTTATTATGACAAACAAGCAGATATATTGGTCATATCAAAGCATAACATTCACAAAGTTGAGTGTTGGTGAAGCCAGCCTTCCACAACTTTCCATAACTGCACAGCATGCCAATAAAGGACAAAGACAACTCCACCCCCCCACAAAAAAACTATTGCTCTTCCTCTTCTTTTAACACCATTTAAAAACCCTTAAAAATCCCAATTCGTAGATGAACATGTTGACCCATTGTCCAAGTATCCACCATGAGTAGTCAATTGATCAGTCTTTGGGACTGACTCATCAGGATTGAATGGACAAAACAGTGTGGCCCATGGGCGACAGTGCCCAGTTATTGTGCAGTGTGGTGTCTTGTGCGTCAGTGAGGAAGCTTCTGTGTCCATCTTCACACCAGCTGTACAGAGGCAGCCTGGAGGTAACCCTGCAGGTACTGGAGGGCCTCAGCGTTCAGGCTGGTGCTCAGCATAGAGGGGAACTGCCATGGGAGGAAAACAGGAGAGATTCACTCAGTTGACATTACTACTGAAAGCATATATAGTACTCAAAGAAAATAATTCAGGGAGGCATTAGCAATCTAGAAGCCAAAATGTTGTACACTACACCCCGCTCTGCTATTCCTGGGGCCTCACACAGTCTATGCTGGGCTAGAGCACCTTCAACGCTCGGTTGGGTGACTGGCTCAGTCAGCTGGGGCTTCACTTTTATAAGTAAGCCTTGTCCGAGACAGAATGCACCATAGGACAGGAACCAATCTTCAGTGTCTGTAGTATGAGGCAGCTTGTTGTACAAGTACACCCCTTTGAAAGAACACTAGTCTGTCGCAAGGTCGTACCCCCTATTCAACTCATTAATTCTGAGTGCCAAACAGAGACATTAGGAGCCATTTTAAAGTCTTTGGTTGGACTCGGCCGGCTATCAGGCCAACCATCCAATCTCAGAACGGACACTTAACCAAAGACAGAGTTGGTACTTAACTTTCATACCATGTCGTTTTGCTTAAAATGACCGACTAAATCATATGAGAGTAGAAGATTGGAACACAAGGTGGATGTGAAAATAAAGAATTTGCTAGCTAGCATTAGCTATCTCTTGGAGTCTTGCTGTGTAGTTGTTCCTGCTATAAGGGAGTGATTTAGTCAAGAGGCCCACTGCCTCTAATATAGCCTAGTGTTAGTGCATTTCAATAAATCAACTTACCCTTCCGGGACATGCAGTAGAGAGCTTGTGGAGAGACTGAGCTAGCAGGATCTTGGGGTTGCTGACCACCTCTCCGATGGGGTCGTGCTCCTTCTTCCCAGCAAAGGCCAGCTGGGAGAAAGCAGTCTGGTAACCGGGTGTGTCTTCTATGTCAATGAAGTGCTCGTCATCAGGGATGCTATCATCCTCTGGTAGCTCAAATAGCCCAATGAGGGCCTGAAGCAGGGGGGTCCTAAAGAACAAACAATTTAGCAGGCTATTAATTTAGTAAAAACACTGCAAAGTGTAATAATATTCCAGGACAGTTTCTCACCAGAGTTTGGTGTACTCAGTATCTATCATGGCAGGGCACTCAGTGAGGATCTTGATGATGCCCACAGCACAGATCTTCTTCTCCACTGGTCCAGACACTTTCTGCACCTCTGGAATGACTATCTTCTCCAGCACCATGCCAAACATCCTACAAGAGAAATTAGACTCCGCACTGAGAATACCTCTCCACGTGGTTCTTATCTTTTATCATTCATGAAGGCCTATAATATGGAATATGATAAAACATTCCAAGCTCAGCCTAACATGCCATGCAAGTGTGTGTAATGCAGTAAGAGGACATGGTTGGCCTTTAAAAGCCAAAAGGGACAACTGACTGGCATGTATGCAGATCAATGTAAATGAGTCATCTGCACACTCCGGCTACACTAATGGACATAAACTGAATCAAACGTGTCAAAGGTCAGTCTCATTGAATCTGACAAGAGATACTTACTTTGGCTGTATGCTGTCAAAAATCTCCTGCAGAGCAATGGCTCCGTACTTGACACCATAAAGATTGATAAACACCATGAAGCCTGTGGAAAATAGGAGGGCCTGTAAAAATGTGCAGCATTGAGAGATCACACAGAGCTCATTCTAAAACTAGGTTAATATAACCCTACACACTCCTGTTGTGCTAGCATAACAAAGAGGATGTGGGTGCAGTTTCAATTATACTTCTTAACCTGTCTGGGAACACAGCCAATGAAATTGTAGGGCACCAAATACAAATCAACAGAAATCTCAAACACACAAGTATTAGGCACCATTTTAAAGATAAAAAATTCTCATTAAACCAGCCACAGTGTCTAATTTCGCTGTAAAGCAAAAGATTATGTTAGGTCACCACCAAGTCACAGAAAAACCCAGCCATTTTTCCAGCCAAAGAGGAGTCACAAAAAGCACAAAGAGATAAAAATTAATCACTAACCTTTGATGGTCTTCATCAGATGACACTCATAGGACTTCATGTTACACAATACATGTATGTTTTGTTCGATAAAGTGCACATTGGCGTGTTATGGTCAGTAGTTCCAAAACATGGTGATTTTGCAGAGAGCCACATCAATTCACAGAAATACTCATTATAAAATGTTGATGAAAATTCAAGTGTTATGCATGGAACTTTAGATAAACTTCCTTAATGCAACCGCTGTGTCAGATTTCAAAAAAGGTTTACGGATAAAGCATAATCTGATTACGGCGCTCAGAGCCCAAAAATGAAATGTCCACCATGTTGCGCAGTCAATAGTCAGAAATGGCATTATAAATATTCACTTACCTTTGATGATCATCAGAATGCACTCCCAGGAATCCCAGTTCCACAATATATGTTTGATTTGTTCGATAAAGTTCATAATTTATGTCCATATACCTCCTTTTGTTAGGGCGTTTGGTAAACAAATCGAAACGTGCGTTCAAGTCCAGCGGAATGCTCGGACGAAAATTTCAAAAAAGTTATATTACGGTCTGTAGAAACATATCAAACTATGTATAGAATCAATCTTTAGGATGTTATCATAAATGTTCAATAATGTTCCAACCGGAGAATTACATTGTCTGTAGAAAAGCAATGGAACGAGAGCTGCCTCGTGAATGCACGTGACTGAGATAGAGGCTGCTGGCAGACCTTGGACTCATTCCCCTCTCATTCAGCCCCCCTTCATAGTAGAAGCCTCAAACAAGTTTCTAAAGACAGTTGACATCTAGTGGAAGCCTTAGGTAGTGCAACATAACCAATAGCCCACTAACTTCAATAGGGGCGGAGTTTAAAAACGACAAACCTCAGATTTCCCACTTGGTTTGGATTTCTTTCTCAGGTTTTTGCCTGCCATATGAGTTCTGTTATACTCACAGACATCCTTCAAACTGTTTTAGAAACGTCAGAGTGTTTTCTATCCAATACTACTATTAATATGCATATATTAGCATCTGGGACTGAATAGAAGGCAGTTTACTCTGGGCATGCTTTTCATCCAAAATGCTGCCCCCTATCCAAAGAAGTTAAATAAACATGCCAACATTTGTTTTAAGCTATACTCACTCTTGATGAACTTGGTGGTTTTGGAGCTCTGCAGTCTCTGGAAGAGCAGGATGAAGATCTGTTTCCTGTACTGAACAATGGACTCCCTGAGAGGGAGTGAACAAAATAACTCATGATACAGCCCCCATGTCAACTACACACAAAGTTCACCGTTAGAAGACAGAGGTGGAGGCTGTTGACTCACGTCGGCATGTGCTCTATGATACTGTTCATCAGGTAGAAACCTTGGTGGTCATTGGCCTTGGAGGCTATGAGCTTCTGGAAGACTCCTAGAAGGCCAGGCTGTATAGGGAGAGCACTTTAACATCAGATTATCACAACTAATTGCAGGCATCAACAGGTAGATTAAGACAAGAGGTTACAGAAAAGTACAGTAAGACTCCTCTTATTACAGTAAGAGTCATCTTACCATTGACATACTACCCCCCAGCTGTAACTCACTATTTTGTCAGCAGCAGAGCTGGCTATGGTGGCTCCCCCCTTCTCCAGATATGCTTGAAGCAGGCGCACCAGAGGGGGAATGTTGCCAGTGCGTTCCCACAGCACAGGCTGCAGCAGGTGGGGGAAAAGGGCCATGTAGGAGTTGGGGATGGAGCTGGTGTGGATCTCCAGAAGCAGGGACATCACCTGGAACACGTACGGCACAAACTCTGCAACAGGAAGCGGGACATTTGATGTAAGAAGGGCAATGTGTTGCCAACAACACGGCATCCATGCGATTCAGAGGATGGCTTTTCAACCCCTTCATCCACCTACTCAGTTTCCTAGGCATGTTCTAGTCAGACAGGCATCTTACGCTTAACATGAACTTCTATAGCCTGCTTCTTTCTAGGGTACAGCCACATACCCTGTACATCATTCTGTAGGATCTCAGTGAAGACTGGGAAGAGGGCCTCCTCGAAGCTGCCCACAGTGGTTGTGTTGGCCTTGCAGGTGATCCGGATGGACAGGCACAGGGACTCAAACAGGTAGTGGTTAAAGTGAGGCTTGCTGGGGTTCTGGAAGAAACATGATACAGGTAAATACCAGGGCTGGAACTTGCCATGGACCTCACGATACGATATCACAGCACTTACGTGCCAATACGATATTTATTGCGATTATATAGCGATTCAATGTTCCAAACATAATGCTCTTCATATGTCTGCTGCAGAGGGACGAGACAGTCACAGAAATATAAAGTGCTGAAAACAAAATTGGCCCCCTATTTAAAAAGGAGAACAAGCTATGAAGGAAAAATACTTGTGTTCTTGTACTTGGTACATCCAAGTAGCGCAAAAATTGTATGGCGATATTTTCAAATACGATACTAATAATATCCTGATTTGTAACTATCGATGGTGCCAGATTTCCTCCAGACGTGACTCTTGGCATTCAGGCCAGAGTTCAATCTTGGTTTCATCAGACCAGAGAATCTGGTTACTCATGGTCTGAGTCTTTAGGTGCCTTTTTGGCAAACTCCAAGTGGGCTTTCATGTGCCTTAGGACTAGCTTCTGTCTGGTCACTCTTCCATAAAGGCCTGATTGGTGGAGTGCTGCAGAGATGGTTGTCCTTCTGGAAGGTTCTCCCATCTCCACAGAGGAACTTTAGAGCTCTGTCAGAGTGACCATCGGGTTCTTGGTCACCTCCTTGACCAAGGCCCTTCTCCCCCGATTGCTCAATTTGGCCAGGCAGCCAGTTCTAGGAAGAGTCTTGGTGGTTCCAAACTTCTTACATTTAAGAATGATGGAGGCCACTGTTCTTGGGGACCTTCAATGCTCCAGAAATGTTTTGGTACCCTTCCCCAGATCAGAGCTCTACGGACAATTCCTTCGACCTCATAGCTTGGTTTTTGGTCTGTGGGGCTTTGTATAGACATGCGTGTGCCTTTCCAAATCATGTTCAATTAATTCACCACAGGTGGACTACAATCAAGTTGTAGAAACATCTCAAGGACGATCAATGGAAACAGGATGCACCCGAGCTCAATTTCAAGTCTTATAGCAAAGGGTCTGAATACTTCTGTAAATAAGGAATGTGCCAAAACTTCTAAAACATGTTTTCGCTTTGTTGTCATGGGGTATTGTGTGTAGATTGCTGAGGATTTATATTGATTTAATCCATTTTAGAATAAGGCTTTAACGTAACAAAATGTGGAAAAAGTCAAGGGGTCTGAATATTTTCCGAAGGCACTGTATGTTATGGCGAAATTGTGACGTTTTGGTGTTCGGCAATTTATTCCCAGCTGTTTATCTTGAGGCAAGTCTAAGTTCGGTAGTCCACGCCCCTTCATCTGTGATTGGCAACAGTAGAGATTTGTTAATGAAGTGTTTGTCATTCAACGAGAGACGACTATTTTGCATGCATTTTTTTCACTTGAGAAATACTGCACTAAACAGCATAGTTAGATGTAAATTTGCACGACTAAGACGTCCTCGACAAGTGTCAATTTATTACAGATTTCTTGAGTTGTTAATCTTAGATACATTTAGAGATGATTTTTTTGGAAGTGTACTAGCGTCTCAAGCGGGACAAACCGTAATATTGCCAATTTTTTTTCTTGTTTTGAAGTGAAGGTATTTTAAAAGGAACATGCGAGAACAGACATGAATTACGCCTAGCCAAGTTCTGCAAGGAGCAAACCGAACCTGTGTTTCCGGATGCCGTTAGACAATGCAAGTCAGCTCATATGTACATGCATCCACAGCAATGCAGACAAGAGATGAGTGTGTGACCTACCTTGCTGACCAGCAGGAGCTTGTGAGTGAGCTGGCCAATCAGAGTGGGGATGTAAGAAACAATGGCCTCCTGCAGGAGGGAGAAGCTGCGCATGATGGCTGGAAGAGAATAAAGGAGAAGTCTGGGTGGAGGACAAGGATCCGTACACACTGAAAAACGTTAGGTCCTCCGTGACGACATTAAGCAAAAGGACGGATAGTTAAAAATATAATGAAAGCCATAGAAGTTATAAGGAGAGCATTTAACACTCAAACTAAAGTACCTTTCATGATATATTCATTCTCTGAGGAGCCAGGCAGAGCCAGAGCCTTGAACAGGTTGTTTAGCAGCTGTTCTGTGAAGGGGGCCATCTCTGCAGGAGTGATACTGAAACATACGATGACAGATGATTAATCACTACTGACATGAGGCACCAAAAGTTACAAACTAAGGTTATTGGTAATGACCAAAGTTTTATTAACAAACAACCTACTATGGAGGTGGTGTATAGTTGATTATATTTGTGTAGTGTGGTGTTGGAAAAGACCAAGTCTTTATTTAATTATCTAAGTATAGATGGTTACTACTCACAGAGTAGAGTTGTTGGGGCCCCTCATGGTGAAGAGTCTCTCCAGTGCATGGGCAGCGTAGGTGTGCTCTACCGTGCTCTCTGCCTGCAGGTGGGCCACCAGCAGAGGGACAGCCTGCAGCAGCTGCTCTTTGGGCAGCTGGAAGACAAGAGGGGACCGAGGACTGGTTATTCACGGGCCCCTGCAAGTGTTGATGTCAACCCTTAGTAAATGGGCTGAACTTGTGAGAATGAATTTTCAGAGGGTAGAGAAAACAAAATCATACCTGACTCCTGAAGATCATGACATATTTGATGGCATCAGCCTTCAACACTGGGAACTCATTGACTATAATAGAACAGAGTAAACATGTTCCATAAAAGTGCAGCTATAAAGCAATCCACAGCTGTGATGGTTAATTCATTGTTTGTTTCCAAGAATAACTTTATATTTACCGTTCTGGGATTTGAGGTCTGTGAGAATGTGGTTCACAAAGAATTCTGTAAGGTTCACCAACTCATTAGCTTGCGTGATACCATGCTGAAAAAGAAACATTTTGTCTGTGTAATTTGCTCAATGTCTCTACTGCAATAATATTTACACTTGAAGACAGAAGTTTATACACTCGTTTTTCAACCACTGCAAATTTCTTGTTAAACTATAGTTTTGGCAAGTCAGTTAGGACATCTACTTTGTGCATGACAAGTAATCTTTCCAACAATTGTTTACAGAACGATTATTTCACTGTATCACAATTCCAGTGGATCAGAAGTTTACATACACTAAGTTGACAGTGCCTTTAAACAGCTTGGAAAATTCCAGTAAATGTCATGGCTTTAGACGCTTCTGATAGGCTAATTGACATCATTTGAGTCAATTGGAGGTGTACCTGTGGATGCATTTCAAGGCCTACCTTCAAACTCAGTGCCTATTTGCTTGACATCATGGGAAATTCAAAAGAAAATCAGCCAAGACAGCGGGGAAAAAAATGGTAGACATCCACAAGTCTGGTTCATTCTTGGGAGCAATTTCCAAACGCCTGAAGGTACCATGTTCATCTGTACAAACAATAGTACGCATGTATAAACACCTTGGGACCACGCAGCCATCATACCGCTCTGTCTCATAGAGATGAACGTACTTGGGTGCGAAAAGTGAAAATCAATCCCACAACAGCAGCAAAGGACCTTGTGGAAACGGGTACAAAAGTATTTATATCTACAGTAAAACGAGTCCTATATCGACATAACCTGAAAGGCCGCTCAGCAAGGAAGAAGCCACTGCTCCAAAACAACCATAGAAAAGCCAGACTACGGTTTGCAACTGCACACGGGAATAAAGATCGTACTTTTTGGGAAAATGTCCCCTGGTCTGATGAAACAAAAATAGAACTGTTTGGCCATAATGACCATCGTTATGTTTGGAGGAAAAGGGGATGCTTGCAAGCCGAAGAACACCATCCCAACCGTGTAGCACAGGGGTGGCAGCATCATGTTGTGGAGGTACTTTGCTGCAGGAATGACTGGTGCACTTAAAATAGATGGCATCATGAGGGAGGGAAATTATGTGGATATATTGAAGCAACATCTCAAGACATCAGTCAGGAAGTTAAAGCTTGGTCGCAATTGGGTCTTCCAAATGGACAATGACCCCAAGCATACTTCCAAAGTTGTGGCAAAATGGCTTAAGGACAACAAAGTCAAGGTATTGGAGTGGCCATCACAAAGCCCTGACCTCAATCCTATAGAACATTTGTGGGCAGAACTGAAAAAGCTTGTGCGCGCAAGGTGGCCTACAAACCTGACTCAGTTACACCAGCTCTGTCAGGAGGAATGGACCAAAATTCACCCAACTTATTGTGGGAAGCTCGTGGAAGGCTACCCAAATTGTTTGACCCAATTCTGACCCACTGGGAATGCAATGAAAGAAATAAAAGCTGAAATAATTAATTCACTCTACTATTATTCTGACATTTCACATTCTTAAAATAAAGTGGTGATCCTAACTGACCTTAGACAGGGAATTTGTACTAGGATTAAATGTCAGGAATTTTTAAAAACTGAGTTTAAATGTATTTGGCTAAGGTGTATGTAAACTTGGGACTTCAACTGTATAACCCATCAGATGTCACAAACACACCCAAATACAATAGGCATAATGACCTAATCATACCTTCGCTGTCTGGGCTTTTGAGGCCAGAGATGTGACCAGGTAGATGGCAGCGTCTTTGTGCTTCCAGTTCACCCCTGGGTTCTTGGCATACTCCCCAAGCATGGAGTTGACATAGCCAGAAAAGATGGCTGTGACCGGGCCCTCAAAGAACTTACACAGGCCTCTCACCAAGTCACAAGCAGCCCTGCGCCGAGTGTCTATGTCTGCAGGAAGGAGACAGAACCGAGTGGTGAATCAGTGTGCCTTGAATACCTAAACTTCAACAATCCTCCAGTTCAATTTTGGTCTTGAGTTTAAAAAAAGGTTTTTACCTGATCCTTCAAGATCTCTTCGGATATATTCCTCAGAGTTATCCTCAAAGGCCTCCTCATCAGCACCTGGAGACAGAAATCTATGTATCAGTATCAAAGACCATTATTCAAATCGCTGCCATATATGTACAATGGCAAGAGCAGAAACAGTCATGTAGCCATTCATCCCCAAGATACTGTTTCAGTCTAAACTCACTTCTGAACTCCATGTTGGGCACAATGACCTTCTCACAGATGCTGGTGAGTATGTTCTGGTCCTCAAACAGATGCTTGTAGTGGGGCCTTTCACACACAGATGCCAGGAACTGAATAGCATTGCTCACAAGCTACGTCACAAATATAAAAGGAGCAAACATTTATTTATTTAACTAGGCAAGTCGGTTAAGAACAAATTCCTATTTTCAATGACGGCATAGGAACAGTGGATTAACTGCCTTGTTCAGGGGCAGAATGACAGATTTTTTACCTTGTCAGCTCGGGGATTCGATCATGCAACCTTTCAGTTACTAGTCTAACGCTCTAACGACTAGTCTACCTGCCGCCCCAAGCAAACATATTAGCAGGTGGTCAACATGATCTATCGATAAGCTACATGAATGTATCAGCAGTCTCACCAGGTCGTACTTGACCTCCTGGCCAGTGGAGACCAGCAGGTTCCAGATAGCGGTGACAAACCGAGGAAGGTAAGGCTGGAATTCTTCATCGTACTTCTGGGCGTACAGAGCAGCGTTGTCACAGATCTGAGACTTGAGCAGCTCCAGAAGACCTGCCTCCTCTTCATCCTGTTGGGAGGAAAAGACAAGACCGTATCACAAGTTTAATCAACTGATTCATTAATAGCCACTTGAACATCTTACAGTGAAAGTGCTGTTAATCACCAGGTCCACGCACATCTGTTTGTAGTAGCTTGTTATCCAAGGTCAACAAGTTATGGAAATTAGACATCCAGGTCTCCATGTTGTCCTCAAAGAACTCTGGAAGGTCCTGTGAAGGCAGATACAAAGATGGAAGAATGAGATAACTCCAGTAAAAAAGCATCACATTTAAATACAGTAAGTCCTTGTGGGCATAAAGCAGGTAAGAGGCAGGGGGGACGCACCTGAAAGTTGAGACTGTAGAAAAGCTTTGAGATCAGAGTAAGGGACGAGAAGAGGATCTTCAAAGCATTGATGTCTGTCGCATGGGTCTGACACAGCTCAATGGTGGCCTGAAAAAAACAGACATTAATAGCAGACAATGTCTTCCCATGTCTGAATAATTAAGATACTACAAAGTAGAAGCAAGGGACGGCAAGCAACAATTTCCAGACATGTTGTTTTTACTTGAAATACACTTCAATTGTTCAAGTTGATTAACTCTGAAACCAATCCACCACTAACCTTGAAGAGTTCAGTCAGTGGATTCGCAAATGTGTCCAACACCAGTTTAATCTCCAGCCATAGCTCATTTGACTTAAACTCATGTCGATACCTGGGAAAACAGATGATCAGTGTTAATATCTTTCAAAATTAACCACAAAGACATGATTTATATGACACCTATCATTAGAGGGCCACGTGTCATGCTCATGGTGGTTTACCTCTTGAAAAGTGAGTGTGCGGTCCGGAGCACTCCGTTAATGATGTGGAAGTCTCCGCTCTGGAAGCGGGTCACCATCTCTGTCAGGAGGTCCGGCCATTTCAGAGGGAAGTCCTCTCTACCGATGATGCTGATGGCATCACTCAACTGTAGAAGAACAGTAAATACAGAAAAACTGAACCATCTCTACAAATCTACCTTTTGATTGTATACATGTATTATTCTAAAGGATTGGGAAACCATGGATTCCAAGAAACTCATATGAAACTCAAAACAAGCACCAGCCCACTGACTTTGATTTAGAGTAGATGAACAGGTAACAGGTCTTGACTCATGTGACGACATACCTGTTTCTGAATCTGTTCAGGGCTGCTCAGCATCAAATTTACAATGTTGGCCTTGATCGTGGTCCGGTCCGGATCTGAGATTTTGTTGGGTTCATCTTCAATCTGAAAGAGACATAATACAAAGTAACACTTGTCATGCCAACATTGGGACAACAATACTTGCACAACCTATAACATTTGTTCCAATATAACTTACTATGCGCCAGTTCCTCTTGATGTAATTTTTGAAGGTGACAGCTGCACACACCCGGATCACATTGTCTTGGGATTTCTCCAACAATGTAAGCAGCAATATTGGGTAATTCTGGTTCCCTTCAACTGACTCAAGAAACTTTTCAGCTGGAAGAGGGAAATAAGAACATTCCAGTCAAGCACTTGTACATAAATGCCCAAGTATATATCATTGTATATGTTTATTGCTACCATGGCTGATCAGGGCATGAGTATTTTAAAATTAACAAGCATTCTACTCTGAGTTCCCATACCTGGACGTCTTACGGATGGATCTGGGTCCAGAGTTTTGCGCATAAATTCTGTGAGGGTCTGAAGGTTTCCATCATTTAGCTCCATGGTGCCCTGTAAATATGGTCAAAATCAATTCGTTAGGCATAGTAACGGTAGTGATGGTCTGAACTGACTAGTACCATTGACTGATTGTCTTCGCTACAAACTCATGAAAAGTTATATTGACAAAAAAACGCAATTGTTATATTCACCCGATCAATATATGATTGAGTAAGTCATACTAGCTCGCTATACATCACTAAAACACCAGGTACTGACAAATACTTTGGCCTAAAGCTAGCAAATGTTAGCCCATCTTTGCAGTCCGACACATGTTTGGAATACATTTTAAAATGACAACCTTTGTGCTCCAATGAAATTCGTTATTTTCCTCTACGTCAGACACTTTACCCACTCACAGTAAATCTAGGGAAGGACTTTGGGGGGGGATGCCGTTTGCAACTAGCTAGCTAAATTAGCATGGTACTCTGGCATGGTGATGCTGATTCAAAATACTTCCGTTTCAATACTTTGTCAACTGTAGGGCAGGTTGCTTACATCTCAAATATCCAACACTTGTTTCGAGGATATAAAACGTAGCTACGGAGTAAGTAAATCACAGCAAGTTGACTTAATGACTGCGCAAGTTAGCTAGATAGTTTGGTAGCCAACTAGCCATAGCGGTCTGGTAGGCTAACTTTGAACGTCTTCTCACGACTTGTACGTTAGTAGCTAGCGAGATGATTTGTGTTACACTTGGTTAGGCCAGATAGCCCTTTCTGCAATTCATTTTCTGTTTAGGGAACACAGCTAGCTAGATAACTAAACGTGAATAGCTAGCAAGTATCGCACTGACATTGTTCTACTAGTAAATGTTCGCTAGTTTGCTGATGCTAAATTATCCACGATAGGCAAATTAGAAACGGCTACCGCAGTTCTCCGTCTTTCTACAAGCAAGCCAGTAATGTACATTAAACTGTATAATTTGATACAGCGGTGAGATGTTATACCTTCTCTTGTTTTGAGTTGCCTCTCAGTCGGTATGTGCTGTTGTACGATTCGCTGCTGCCTGACTAACGTTAGCTTGTTTAAAGAAATCTCAAGCCACTGACTGCGCGGTATGTGTACGGGGCATGCGCAAAATAAGTTTGGAAAACCACGCTAGACACGCCTCTGTGCACTTGAAAGGGAGTGAATGGCGTTGGCAAGTGTTCAGAACAGATGCTATGTTATTGATTCATGTATCACTGTTATTGATTGATGAAGTGTGTTCACCTAGTTATAACCTCGTATTCATGTCATGGAAGACCATTAGATGTTGGTTCCTCTTTTCTTGTCTGGTGCCTTTGAGTCAGGACATGGCTGCCCACTAGAATGTTCCATATTGCAGTACAGATACTAAATTAGCCTTCAAGAACAAGTCAATTCTTCATTTTTTATGAAAACTTTTATCCATCACAGAGAAACATTTAATACAATAATAATGCACTTGTTAGAACAATTAAGATGTCAATACAAAACAGCTTGAACAGAGTAAGCAAGCTCATTTAACCATTCTACAAACGAATGACAACTTTAACATGACAACAACATAAACACTTTTTTAAATGAGCCTAACCCCGCTTTCCTGTCTGACAGTGTAAGGAGCAGTGGCTCAGACATTCTACAGGTTGTACGTCTGGCGGATGTTCATTGTGTCACGCAGCATCAAGTCTCGCAGACGCCACAATGCGTCCGCCATGGTGGAATGGGCGCCCTTGCTCTTCAGCCAATGGGACGGCAGCCGGCTCTCCTGCTCTTTGGTCAGCCGCACATCTTTCTTTCGAGCTGCTCAAACATGTCCACATACAGAAGACATACACAAGGTCATCACACTCACATACTTCTGCTCTGATCTTAATGCAAAAATGTATCAAGGGAAATTATACATGCATTCACGATACACAATGCAGGTGAATCGATAAATTACAATACTGTCTGTATATACATTTCTGTTATTCAATAAGGCAATTTACTGATAAATCAATCTCTGACATATTATATAAGTGATTTGTAGATTTGTTGAGGTGTGAATCACTTTCTTTCAGTGAGGAGAACTCACCTGAGAGAGTTTGGTCCCACTTGCTGATGGTGGAGGACTCTGCATTGAGTCCCTCAATGTACTTCAGGTACGCCTCCGAATGGAGCAGGCGCTGGGGCTTGGGTGGCGGGGCTACAAATATGGGTGTTGAGGGCTGCTGGAGGGCAGGCTGGCCCTGTCCTGGATAGGGTGGCGGGGCCTGCTGCCCAAGACCAATCATCTAAAAAGCATCAAAGGCCTCTTTACTTCTCATACTCATACAGATGTGAGTAATGATGTGACTAATAAACATTTACAGTCTATATGCTTTTCTTAAATACAATTATATAGAAGTGTAGATTACCTGGGTTCCATAGGCTCCAGGGGCACCCCCGTTGACACCTGTAAGGAAGGCATCAACAATCACAGAGTGCTCCAGACCACAGCTGTCAGCAGCTGGCCATCTTGGATTGTGTTGTGTACTACTGACTTTACTACTGCTCTTTTAAGAAAAAGACCAATTTGGGCCATTACAGCCTCTCAGCAACAATCTGCATTCAAGGTAAGGGTACTTCAGAGAATACATGACCCTGTTGATGAATCACTCAATGACTGAGTATCACTACAGGACCTCAGCCTACGTTACAGGTAGCCCCTCCAGTGAGTTAGAGTGGCATACAGGAAACATCTGCAGTGGCGTGGCAGGTAGGGTGGCTGTGAAAGTGCTCTTACCCGGGTATGGCATGCCAGGGAACCCAGGGATGCCTGGCATTAGGTGATGATGGGGCAAGAGAGGCAACCTCATGTGATGTGGTGGCATGCCAGTCATACTAAACATGCCGTCAACTAGGTCCTGCAGCATCATGTGTGGCATATATGAACCCATCATGCCTTTGGGGAGGAGGGTATAGCAACAGATGCATGCATCAGTGCGACATGCAACTGCAACTAGCTAGCAGAGATCATGCACTAGCTAAATGACTAAACATTCATCTAGATTTAGGATATTTGATCATCCATAATCAGACATTCATACACATGTAATTCATTCACAAATCACAAGCACTACTTGAATCAGACTGATGGTAGAATGATGCAGTGAAACTGGTAAGCTTCTAAATAAATGTTGAAGCAGTGTATCATTGAAAAGAGGGGAAAGTACAGTACTAGAATAAAGATTAGTAATGAAGAAATGAAAAAGGTACAGCTTCTTATTGCAGCTCCAAGTGTCCCCAGGGGGGTGCATCCCCCTCTGTTATGGGATACCTGACACATGTCATGCTGGGATAAAGCAACACCATTGGGGTCGGGGGAGGAACCACCCTCATCAGAGCCCTACTGGGGTACCTGCTCTAGGGAAAGCCAGCTGCTGGGCAGCCCTCTCCCTCTCCTGCTGCTCGGCCACTTTAGCTGCTCGCTCTGCAAACACACACACATACTAATACAACTTTTTGCAAGGGAATTTGCAGAGATACTACTGCAAGGGGCATTGAACAAACTACCACAGTCTAAGTACATTTGTAAGATCTTTTACCCTCATACTCAGCTTTCTTGGGAGACTCCAGGTTCCTCCACTCGGTGCCCACCAGACGGCTGAGTTCCCCGAAGGAGAAGTCTGGGTGTTGGGCCTTGATGACCGCTCGCATCTCACTGCTGAACAGGATGTAGCCACTCATGTTGATCTTCCTCTTGGAGCCCTCCTTCTTGGACATCCCCTTCATGGACTTGGGAGTGGACTGCAGTCAAGTAAGGGAGAGTGTGTCATGCCATCTCTCTACTGTCATTGCTATACACACCTCCAACTGGATGGCTAAGAGGCCTTTTTCTTGAATCTCACCTTGAACATGCAAATCATTTGAGACATGTTTTGTTTCAATCAGGATGCATGCAATTCAGTTGACACGTCTTTATCAGGGTGCGACGATCTTACCAATAACTTTTGAGACAAATGTAAAAGAGCTTTACCTTCACAACATGACCACACATTTGCCCAGTGTATGTTGCTGCTCTGACCTGTGGAGGGGTGTAAGGCATATCCATGTCGCTGCCTGCCATGGGGCTCTGGAGCTGGGGTATGGAGGTGTCTCCCAGCTCCCCATCATCCTCCCCCAGGTCCTCCAACTCCTCATCTGTCATGTCGGCAAACTTGGCCTCCAGCACTGCGATCTTCCTGTCCAGCAGAGGGGATGGCTCCTTCTGGGGCACGATCAGCTTCCTGTACGGGACACGTGGAATAGACTGCAGTTACACCTGGGTGTTGAGTTCTGTTCTACCTTAACTAAAAGGAGTGTTTTTGACTGACTCCGAACTCCCCCTTTCAGGGTCACTCAATTCTGCTTTACTACGTTGTGGAATGGTTTTTAACTATTGCTGATTATGCGACAGTATCTTGAGGCACGTAAAAAGTCAAGCCACTCACCTGAAGTAATAGATCTCGTCCTCCACCACCTTCCCAGAGAGGGAGAAGCGCTTCAGACCCTTGAACTTCTTCATCTGTTTGTCACTCTCGATGTAGCGACTCTCACAAAGCAGAACGTCATCCTCAGGCACTTCCGTGGGCCGGCACGAAAGGTACTCCTTGAAGGAGGACACCGCACACTTCCCTGAGGAACAAGTCAACAGAGAGGGATATAAGCATGGCAAATGCCCGGTGAAATACAATCAACCCATGCACTTAAACTGGTTTTTCTTCTCAACATTTGAAAATAACATGGCATATCATCAACCCAATAATAGGGTCTGTTATCAGGGCAGAGAGAATACCTATGATACAGGTCATGGGGCAAGACTCCTCCAGGTTGCTAAGGAACACTTCCTTCTTGTAGAACATCCTGGTGGGCTCGTGTTCTGTCTCCTCTGGGTGGATGAAAATAGGCCCAAAGAAGTAGGCCGCTCCGTCCCGCATCCACATCTTCTCAATCCTGGCAGATAAAAATAAAACCCACTTTATTCAACTAAATAAATAATCACTATATATCAAGCAACATCCCATTTTGGAAATTGTGTCTGTAGAGTTGTATTTACCCTACCTGCCTACTCGGTGGCGCACTAGTCCATGTGAGCGAATATAGATGCAGTCTCCCACTTTCAGCCAGGTGTCATTGTAGCAGAGCTGCTCATAGTATTGGCAGCCTGGCTCCCCATTGGTCATGTCCAGGATTACATCCTCCCTCTCCTACACATACACACGCAGTATGGTTGTCTTTGTTTGCACTCTGTTGGATCACATATTAATCCAATTTAATCTCATTCCAATTGCCCAATATTTTCTAACCACTCACCTTATCCATAGTGTCCAAGGCTTTGCCCTCTTCTTGTATCTCTGCAGGCTTCTCTTCTTCTTGTTTAGGGGCAAACATGGATGCAACCCGGACTACAGGCAACGGTACGCCCCGAGGGACAAACCTAACGGAGCTCAGGGGCATGGTCCACATCTTGATCTTCTTGAAGGACTTGGTCTTGGCTGAGTAGCGAGACTCACAGACATACACATCGTCTGCCCTGAAGCCCTCTGGGTGAAGCTTAAAGTAGTCCTGGGATCAGTTACAAAAAAAAAGCCAAGGCCAATGATTCACTTGAAACGTTTTATGCTTCAACCATATTAGAAAGTGCTGGAACATGAAAATGGAAATAGAAAAGAGCTTAGTACCTTAACAAACATGACAACACATTTGCCCAGTATCTTGCTGACAGGAATCTTGTTGAAGTAGTCGCTCTTGAAGACCTCCTTCTCCAGGAACTTGCGTGTAGCGAGATGGAAGGTTTCATTCGGCCTGTAGAACCAGCAGCCATACAGCCACTTCTCACCTGGAATGGGGAGGGAAGTACACAGAGCAATACTATTACAAAAGGACAGCACAATTGATACAGCAAAAGGAATGATTGAATGTGACCAGTCATTTCCACAACAAAATGTAAATAGAATACAGAATCACTACAAATGCTTTTCAGTAGTGGTTGTGCAAAGCCACCAACCTGCATCATCCTGCCACAGGCGCTCAATGCAGACGATATGCGGCTGCAGGTTGGGCTCAGCAGGCTCCACGTACACATAGTCTCCTACGTGGTACATGCTGTCTTTGAAGCTGCAGTCCTGGCTGTAGGTACGCTGGAGACCAGACTGCCACGCCCCTCCAGCAGGGTCCTCACTCTTCTCAGCTTCTGTGGGTTCACAACTCAACTCAGTTAATCAGTCAGTCAATAAATACTGTTTCATAGGGGCATAATGATGACTAAAGCCCTATAACTGATGCCACTGGGTAACTGTTGTTGGACACTGCTTTGATTGGTGGAATAGGTATATCTATCTGCCTTGCTACAAGTTGCTAGGGTCAGAGTGTCAGTGAGAGCATACCTTTTTTCTCCTCCTCCCTCTTGAGCTTGTCCTCCTCTATCTCCTTGGGCAGCTTCTCCTTCTTCTCCTTCTCCACGTCACTGTGCAGGTGTTTGGAGGTGTAGCTGAGGGCGGGGGTGAGCAGGATCTCTCCATTCTTACACAGCTCATCTCGGATCCGGATGAAGAACTGCTGCAGCTCCACCGCATCCTCAAAGATCTCAGAGTCCGTCCTGGAGTGACAATCATATGTACTTCAAATATCTCATAGGATGTTCTAACTGTTAAATGCACAGAAATTAGCTCTATGGTTGATATTACCCAAATATTGCAGAGAGAAAATAAAAGAGAAAATGGCAAACACTGTTTCCTAATTGTGCCCCACCCACCTGTGCATGCGCCTGGCCTTCTCCAGCACCTCAAACATGTGATCCTGGAACACGTCCAGTCTCTTGTAGCGTCCCCGGTCCACGTTTGCTCTGATGATCTCAAAGTTGAGCGGCGGTCTGTCGGGGCTGCTGGGGTCAGTAGCGGGGATCTCAGCCAGCGAGTCGCTGTAGCAACGCCCCTCGTCATCCTGGTGACCAAGCACGGAGACGAAGAGGCTACGGATGAGCTCCTGGATGAGGCGGGCCACGTCGGGCACATGGGCGTCCTCGCCTCCCTCCAGGTCCCTGCGAGTCTCCAGCAGAACACGGTGCAGCACAAGAGCGTCGCGGTAGATCAGAGACTCTGGCTCGTTGTAGGTGCAGGCGTTGTTGAACATCAGCACCAGGTCCTCCACCAGTGCGTCTACATCCTGGTACTTGTTGGCCAGCATGTGGCTCCTGACCTTTTCCATGTCCACGGGCTTCTTGATGGCGATGTAGTAGTTGGGCAGTTCGGCGCGCGATGGAAGCCGCAGGAAGATGGTGCTGAGGCGGCGTCCACGCTTGTCTGTGAAGTTCTTCACCGCCTCATACAGCTCGTTCAGCTTCTGCTGCAGGGGGGTCAGGTACTTGGACTTCTTAGGCGTGATGCCACTCTTCCCTGGAATTACAGAGGGGGTGTGTGCATTATTATTTTGGGGATGAAGTGATAATGCGAAATTACTAGACTAAAATGACATCCATGTACTGTATCTGAATGATTTAAGCCAAAATGTCAGCAACGTACTTATTTTCAACTTTGGTGACATGTCATCATCGTCAGGCGTTGGGCCAAGATCCCTCCGTTTGTCTTTTATGACTTTCTCCAGGACGTTGGCATCGTTATAGACCTGGAACAACGCCAAGTGTTCAGTGGCAAAATTGAGGGGCATTTAGAGCCAAAGACATAGTTGCTACACTGCATACTGCTGACATTATGGAAATTTAGTTTCTATCTTGGAAATCATGATTCATGATTAAAGGTAAGACACTAGTACGTTACTGCTAAATAATCTAGTAAGCACATTTCGTTGCCCTGAGTCTGACCCCTGTTGGCCCATCACCTGTGAGCCCTCCTCATTGTAGTGGCGTGCGTTGCGGAACATGAGCTTCATGTCCTCCAGCAGAGCGTCCTCAGTCATGTACTTCTCAGAGCGGATGTTGTGGTCGATGATCCTCAGGTCCACGGGCTCCAGGATGATCTTGTAGTAGTCCGGGTAGTCCTTCTTGGAAGGCTTGACCATGAAGAGCTCACAGAGCCTCCGGCCTGTGCCCATCTCCCGGGCCTCCGTCACTGCGGAGTACAGGGCCTTCATCCGGTTCTTCTTGGTGTTTTTCTTATGGCTGGTGGTCACAGGGATGTGGGTTAGTTAAAAGAAGGACACATTGCCTTGAAGGATCAATAAAAAACAATGCAATGATATTGTGGCCAAAACAATAATTTTATAAACCAAAAGTACAGGGACTTTTTTTTGCAGGAGCCTGGCATTTACTATTACCTCTGCTGAGAAGGTTAAATAAGTAGTGCGTACCTCTTCCTCTTAGTGCTGCCAGTATCAGACATGGTAGAAGAGAGCATGCTGTCCCCATCCATGCTGTCGTCCTCCCTCCTCAATAGCTCTGTTCTCTTTAGCTAGGAAAACCACACACACACACACAATATCAACCAGCTGCTCTTCCTCCCACACGTTCATGAATATAAACTACCACCTCTAACTCTCCCCATCTCTCTCTAACATATCTCCACTTACACAAAAGTAGTGCACTCACAGACATAAAAGCCATCATGGTTTGGCAGGTCCACTATTTCACTAGTACAACATGCAACTATCCACCAAATAAATGATTGCAACCAAGTACAGTACATAGAGAACACTGCCCAAGACACTATTGCATAGTAACACAGGTGTGAGTCAGACCTAATCAATGTTTAAAGGTCCCGTACAGACAGAGACAGTGTGTCAGACCTAATCCATGTTTAAAGGTCCCGTACAGACAGAGACAGTGTGTCAGACCTAATCCATGTTTAAAGGTCCCGTACAGACAGAGACAGTGAGTCAGACCTAATCCATGTTTAAAGGTCCCATACAGACAGAGACAGTGAGTCAGACCTAATCCATGTTTAAAGGTCTCGTACAGACAGAGACAGTGAGTAAGACCTAATCTATGTTTAAAGGTCTCGTACAGTCATCCTATTTCCCCAAGTAAAAATAGTCTTTGAATGACCAAAACATCACCCATAATATTTTTACACTATTAAAAAGCTCAGATTTGAAGAAATTGTACCTTCTCTCAACTATCAGGAAGCCTGAAAGAACAGGCTGAGTGGGCGAGGAGCTTATATTCATGAGCTCGCCTTGACTGACAGTTCTTACAAGGTAAATAATGGGCCATGTCATTGATGACAAGATAAACAATGGGTCACATGTCATCCCGAGCCTAAATAGTATCCCACTGGGCACACACTGGTTGAATCAACGTTGTTTCCATGTCATTTCAATGGAATATTCGTTGAATTGACATCGGTGCCCAGTGGGATGCCATTTTCCCTGCAAAATGCTCTCATGGTCAACAGAGCTGATCATGGACTGTTGGATATCCGACAAACAGCAGCAATACACAATTGCATTTCTATTGTTTTGTAAATAATTACAGAATAAAGTTCACTGATACGCTTCTTCACAATAATTAGTAATTACATGAAAACAGCATACAATAAGTGTACTGGACAATTTATTGGTGCCTCTGCATTAGCATTATAAATGACAATATGTTCAGAATTGTACGCATTGATCAGACATTTATTTATTTACAATAGGCCAGCATTGCCTAAATATTGATCAACATGAACACTCATGAGAAATAAAGGCGAGAAATAATGGTGAGACATCATTTGACATAACATAAAGTATTAGAGCCATAAGCCTAATTTAGTCACCCGGCCGCCCTACAGTGTGTAGGACCCAGTGATTCGTGCAATTTGTAACACTCCCGACCGAATGCTTGAAAAAAACATATGTACAAGTGAATTACTTAGGCTTTAGGAAATACAACCAACTACAGAGATTGATAGGAAGCGTGAGAGGACGGGGACCCATGTACCACGCTTCAATTAAGCAGGCTTAAGTCACCCACAAGATTGAAGTGGGAGACAAATTCAACCATGGCCTCCTTGTCAGGCCTCTCACACTGGGCAGACAGGGGTCCTGGGATGGACAGCTCACACAGCTTCCCCACATACAGCGCTGGTTCAAGGATGACCTCGTTGAAGAGGAGATCCAGGAGCCTGTCTACGTAGCCTGTATTGTTTTTGAAAAAAGACATTTTTGTTAAATGGGTAGTGAATTTAAATGTCCTTTAATTTACTGTTCTGATTTATAATGCTATAAATTCATTGATGAAGTGATCTACTCATTCTACAATGTGTTTTTTGGTGTTTTTGAAGTACTGAATTTGATATATGCAATATTTGGCCGTGCACCTTTTTTGAAACTTTTCTATGCCTGAAATGCTCAATTGATTTTAAATGAATAACTATGACTTACAGTATGTTGGGTCTGTCTTCACAGGCTTCACAGCATACCCCCCTTCTTTGCCTTGGGAAAGCTGATTTTGTATTACAGCATTCCTGATGCAGTGGTTGCCTGGAAAGCTGTGCAGAGGGAGTGGATGTTGAATTTTCAAAAATGTCTATCATGACAGCTTGATGATAGTGGAAAGACAAATGGAGAGGGAATTAGCCTGTAAGACAACAACCCACACAATGGAATGGCAAAATTTGATTTTCAGGGGTAAATTACAAAATACTATACACACCGTAACTCCTTAGTGGACAACCTTCCTTCGTGCCAGCTGTGCGCTGGCAGTTCTAAGACTCAATGTTGGACGCTTAGGGATGGAAAAACCAAAACCATATAGTGACTATTAGGTGTGTTATGGAAAATAGATAATTCACAAGTCAAAGCAGCCACAGCCGAATGATCTAACGTTAGACCCGCGATCCCCCCCGAAATGTTGGCTACTGTGTCAGACTCATCAAACTCTAATACTCACATCATGGTCAGCGCTTGCAAGATCCACTGTCAATGATGGTACAGAATCCGTCTTCAGGATTAGCTTCCTGGCAAGACCTATCGAATGTTCTCCCCAACTGATAAAGTAACTTCGCACTAAATGTGCACTGCACACGCGTGACATGATCATCATTTTCGGTGCAGCCTGTCCACCCGAAATGAAAAGCAGCCATTGCTGTCAGATGTCTTCATAAAAATAGTGTAAGTTTAATTTTACACTATGGAATCCAGTCACAACACAGTGTGCTTTTGACAGCATGCTGGTAAGTAGATTGCTAGCTAACAGTCACACCACAGAATAAAGGTTACCAGTATCTTTGGTTGTATGTTCTGCGTAGGCGCACATGTGATGCCGGTTTTAAGGCGGTACATATTTAAATGAGTTAAGACGCTACCTTTATATGACGTTGCATAAAGCCGGAAGTAAATCCTTGGTAATGCCTGCCTCCTGAATCCAAGTGTTTGGCACATAGGGAGGGGACCAGTAACTTTATGATCAAACTTGATCAATGTACCAGCTACAGTCAGTTTTCATACAACTTTGAACTGGTTCCATTCAAATATCATCCAATTTGATGAAAAACATGATATTCAATGTCTGGGACCTATAACACCAGAGAGGCCTGAGAGACCAGATTGCCTAAGCAGCAGTACCATCTCATCGTTAGTTAATACTCCAGCAATGTTACACCCAATAATCACCATAGGATACTTTACAGCCCACTAAAAACCATACAGATGCTGATACACAACTACAGCAGAGCTTGGGTTTGAACTTGAGTTTCAGCATTGGCAGCTCATACACCCACTGACCTGCTGAATGTGCTGGAGTTTCAACACACGCTTATAGATAGAGGAATGAGGCACATTGTAGCGCTTGGCGTTCTCAAACATCAGAGTGAGGTCGGCGTCTAGCTGATCAACACTCTCATACTCGTTGTTCTTCATCTTGTTCCTGTGTGTGGGGAATTAAGGGCTCTCACATTTGGAAAAGGATAGGGTAGAAATACACTGTACAGCTCATGCCATGTCATGCCACACAAAACATAGAGCAACTGATTTGAGAAAATTATGAAGCATGAATAAAATGTTCAAGACATTTTAGAACACCTACTCAGTTTTAGAACACCTACTCATTCAAGGGTTTTTCTTTATTTTTACTATTTTCTACATTTTAGAATGATAGTGAAGACATCAAAACTATAAAATAACACATATGGAATCATGTAGTAACCAAAAAAAGTGTTAAACAAATCAACATTTATTTTTTATATTTGAGATTCTTAAAATAGCCACCCTTTCCCTTGATGACAGCTTTGCACACTCTTGGCATTCTGTCAACCAGCTTCACGAGGTAGTAACCTGGAATGCATTTCAATTAACAGGTGTGCCTTGTTAAAAGACAACTTGTGGAATTTCTTTCCTTTTTAATGTGTTTGAACCAATCACTTGTGTTGTGACAAGAAGATATCCCTATTTGGTAAAAGACCAAGTCCATATTATGGCACGAACAGCTCAAATAAGCAAAGAGAAATGACAGTCCATCATTACTTTAAGATATGAATGTCAGTCAATACGGAACATTTCAAGAACTTTGAAAATTTCTTCAAGTGAAGTCGCAAAAATCATCAACCGCTATGATAAAACTGGCTTTCATGAGGACCGCCACCGCGAATGAAAGACCCAGAGTTACCTCTGCTGTAGAGGATAAGTTCATTAGAGTTACCAGCCTCAGAAATTGCAGCCCAAATAAATGCGTCACAGAGTTCAAGTAACAGACATCTCAACATCAACTGTTCAGAGTAGACTGTGTGAATTAGGACTTCATGGTCAACTTTCTACAAGGTCAAAGAAACCACTACTAAAGGACACCAATAAGAAGAAGAGACTTGCTTGGGCCAAGAAAAACAAGCAATTGACATTAGACCGTTGGAAATGTGTCCTTTGGTCTGGAGTCCAAATGGGAGATTTTTGGTTCCAACTGTCAGTTCACCCACACCGCCGGTGTGGGTGAACGGATGATCTCCGCATGTGTATTTCCCACCGTAAAGCATGGAGGAGGAGGTGTTATGGTGTGGGGGTGCTTTGCATTTGACAGTGTATGTGATTTATTTTGAATTCAAGGCACACTTAACCAGTATGACTACCACAGCATTCTGCAGCGATACGACATCCCATCTGGTTTGGGCTTGGTGGGACTATCATTTGTTGTCAATGACCCAACACACCTCCAGGCTGTGTAAGGACTGTTTTACCAAGGAGAGTGATGGAGTGCTGCATCAGATTACCTGACCTCCACAATCCCCCGACCTCAACCAAATTGAGATGGTTTGGAATGAGTTCACCACCGAGTGAAGAAAAAGCAGCTAACAAGTGCTCAGCATATGTGGGAACTCCTTCAAGACTGTTGGAAAAGCATTTCAGGTGAAGCTGGTTGAGAGAATGCCATGAGTGTGCAAAGCTGTCATCAAGGCAAAGGGTGGCAACTTTGAAGAATCTCAAATATATTTCGATTTGTTTAACACTTATTTGGTTACTACATGATTCCATATTTGTTATTTCATAGTTTTGATGTCTTCACTATTATTATACAATGTAGAAAATAGTAAAAAATAAAGAAAAACCCTTGAATGAGTAGGTGTTCTAAAACTTTTGACCGGTAGTGTACATCTTGAAGGCCAGATTACGTAAATCACACTTGCATGAATTTGTTTCAAATAACCTATTTTGTGGAACAGCACAATCTGTCATTTATTTAGCAGAAGTCCTTCCAATGGCTGGCCTACCTAATCTGGTGCAGGGAGATGGGCTGGCTGATCTGCTGGAAGTAGTCTGGGTAGTCTTTCCTGGAGGGCAGCTGGAGGAAGGGCTCGGAGATGAGTTGGCCCTGGCTGTTCCTGCCGCCACGCACAGCCTCGTACAGCTGGAAGATGGGGTTACTCATGTCCATGCTGTGGTGCATGCTCTCTGCCTCTGACTCCCCCTCGTCATAGTGGACAGACCCTGGGCAATGAGAGAGACAACTGATTCAGACAGATGAAGTATTCTGACAAACCCTCATACACCAGTTTACTTTGCACTGCAATGTCCCCTCTGTTCTTATATGTTCCTCCAAAACAGCTAAATTAGTGAAGTGAAGACCAGTGAGACGTACCAGCCAGAATGCCATCGTCATCACTATCATACTGAAGAGCCATGGTAATAGCTGAGAGCCGGTCTCCCTGGGCTGACCTTCTGTTCCTGACACACACACAGCTGTTTAATTCATGGAAAAATGCTTCTAAATGTTGCATGTTTTTTGTTTGACTCGTAAAGTCTACTTTCTACCATGTCTATGGTGTTACTTGCCTGATGCGAATACTGGACTTGATTGGCTCAGCATGCTCAATTTCTGTCTTTCTCTGTGCAAAGACCTTTTTGATGGTGTTGGCATCCTTAAATGAATAAGAATGAGAGAGTTATAACAAACAAAACTGACATAGAATTCTGACTCAATTCTGAATGTAAGGACAGCATACCTTAAAAACTTGTGACCCAGGCTCATTGTACATTTTGGCATTCTTAGCCAGAAGATCTATGTCTTTTGCCATGGCACCAACACTTCTGTAGTGGCTCATCTAAAAAAATGAATAGACCAGTGATATACTGTACGCACACCGTAGTGTTACTTTAACCCCTTACAGTACATTCAGTCAGATGGTTGGGTGGCATACCTGTATCTTCTGGGCAATGATTTTCAGATCTATTGGGTCCTTTATTATGGCATAATAGTCTGGGTATTGCTGAGGGGAAATAAATCAAACTGTATAATATATAAATATTAAATTACAAAAATATGCAAAGGCCACAGTTTCGGAGATAATTGTTCTATTACCACTTTAGAGGGCAGTTTCTGGAATAGATCACTGACGAGATGCCCCGAGGGCTCGGAGAATGTCACCACAGCATCCAGCAGCTGCTCAAGGACCTCCTTCAGGCAATTAGGTGCATTCTGTCATTCAAAGTAAAACACAGTCATAAGTAACACTTACAGTTCAACAGCGTGAACAGATATCTTCCATTTATTTGCCATGTTGTGCTATGTTTTGAGGGTTTACATGTACTACATGTGTGACAGGTTAGTCATCGTGCAATAAAATAATTGTCATGCTACATCGGAAGTACTGGTGTTACCTCATCCTCATTTGACCCTCCAGGATTATTTTGTGCATCGTCCCCGTCCTCATCATCGTCATCATAATCCCCCCGCTGAACAAACTCATTCTTAGTACGCAGGTAGAGGTCCCACAGCTTACAGGCTGCTCTGTACTCTGGAGAATCCGACTACAGACATGCAACACATTCCCTTTCATTTGGTTAATTCCAGGATTTAGGCCCGAGACAGGGCATTTATTCTGAAAACTCCTTCATACAAAACATGTCTTGTAAACATGATTTGTCTCACCTAAAGAATCCAGTAAATGTGTTTGTTATTACAGGGAGAGATACATTACCTTGTAGTATGCCTTTGCATTGTTGAATAAGAGCTGAAAGTCAGCCGTTATCTGCTCCACATCATCGTACTCCTCCATCTTCAGCTTCTGCTGGATCTTCATCATGTCAATAGGCTGAGTCACAACGTCATAGTAATCCGATTGATTCCTTCAACACAGAAAACACAATAGATAAGTTAATTTAATGAGGCTTATGTTCGTAGTAATGGAAACTTTTTTTTTTTTTTTACCCATTCTATGTTAACCATCCTCTTTACCGTCTCTTGGGTGCTCTTATGAACAGCTCACATAACATTCTTCCCTGGTCATCCTTATAATCTCTGATTGTGTTGTACAATTCATGGCATACTGCAATCTGGAGGCAAAACATAGTGGATGAATACAAAACAATACAGGAAACAACAATGTTTATGAACACTCAAAAACTACACATGGGTTTGACTTGTGACTGTGGATTTAGAGTTCACAATATTCAATCATTATTTTTGGGGGGGGGGGGAAGACATTAAAACCGAAAGGCATTACCAGAGAAGTTGAGTACACACAATATATTTGAATCGGAATGCAACGTTTCCACACACAAAAAAAGCTGTTAACTGAACTTACTGGATCAACAGTGGGAATATTTGAGGTTCTTCTCCTTTTCCGACCTACCGAAGATGCTGAGGATGAAGGCTGTCCATCGTCAAAGTCCCCCCCACTGACACTACTAGAGGGGGACGTAGCCCTTCTCCTTTTTGAGCCCATGAGTCTAATACCTGTAAAGAATAAAAAGGAAAAATAACTAAAGCATTTTATGTCAATTTACCTCAAATGTGACAAATATTGTATTAACATTATCATCAAAAGGGCGCTAACCCTGCTTCAACGCCATTACCTAGAATATAATAAAGGCCCTGATCAGTGTTTACTGGTCCTCATTCGACGACTCTTCACTGTCAGATGTGGAGAGCAGTTGGGTGCTGATTTGACAGATGTCTGGGATAAAGCAGCTGTAGCCTAATGTGGTCATTTTATTCCAAATTTGCTGTGTCACCATTAACACTACTGGCAGATGAAAACATTCTTGTTTCTCTTTTGCTGCGAGATGACAGAGCCGTTGTGGCAATAATGACTTTACAGACAACAATGGTAAATCTTGCTTGCTAGCTGGCTAACAGTAACGTTACCTGGCTGGCCTCCTCAGCATCAATTACGGCAAGCTAGCTAACGTTAGCTAGCTAACGCTACCCATCATCTCCAGACACACAAAGACAATGCTGTGAATAAGTAACTAAATACTTAACCACACTGATCGGTGAATAGTCATCGTTCAAAACTGCAAGATATTACCTTTAGTCTCGTACAAACCTTAATCTGTAGAAGAGAATGCAAACCATTCGCGAAAGCTGACAAATTTGAGAGAAAAAATTGGTGTGGACCTAGCAGCAGTGAAGACACAGCCGATCACTTCCGTTATAAACTTCAAAATAAAATCTCTGACTCGAATTTTACTTTAATGATTTGATCTATTCTAATCATTGTAGGCTGCGTTTACAGAGTAAGCCAAACGTTGATATTTTGCACAATTAGATCTGAAAAAGTTCTGATATGAAACGACCTGATGTGATTGGTCAAGTGACCAATTAGTGGGAAAAAATATCAGAATTGGGCTGCCTATGTAAACACAGCCAAAGACAACAATCTGCCTAGCTTTTATTTGGACTATTGAAGTAATTTTAGACCAAATCAAAGTTTATTGGTTGCGTGCACACATTTCCCAATGTTATTGTAGTTGCAGCGAAATTGCTTGTGTTTCTAGCGACAACAGTAATACTTAGAAATACATTTAAAAAAATAAGGTATATAGGATGAGCCATGACTAGAATACAGTATATACATATAAAGTGGGTGAAACAGTATGCAAACATTATTAAAGTGACCAGTGTTCAATGACTATGTCCATGTACGTAGGGCAACAGTCTCTAAGGTGCAAGGTAAAGTACAGTGTGGTGGCCGGCTCCAACAGTGACTAAGGATCAGGGCAGGGTACTGGGACCAGAATCTGTCTAGCTTTTATTTAGACTATTTGAACCCTTATAGACCACAGTGGATAAAATTACATTGACAAGGGAACCTGATACAGTCATAATTAGATCAGCACTCCAACTCTGAGAGACATCCCATGTGCTCAAAACAGGGACACTCAAATCAAGAGGTTTTTTGGGGGGCTTTTATTTTGACAGTGAATTCCAAAAGTCACTTTTTAATTGTTGCTAGCTGTTGCTTATTGTTGCCAGTATACAACACAACAGCCACAATTACATATTGCATAAATGAAAAATGTTCTAGAAATAAAATAAAAGTTTTTCTTTCATCAGTGCAATCTAATGTGAATGGAAACTAGGGTGCACAAGCTGACTTAATCAGACTTTTTTTGTATTTGTATGGTCCAAAATCACTTACTGGAAAATGCATGAGAGGAAACTATGTTTTAGGCCCCAAACATTCCATTCTCCCATCAGTGATCCTCTGCTACTATGCTGCTTTTTATATATAGAGGATTCCCAACACATTTGTCTCCTACCTCGGGTCTTCAGATGTTTGAAGAATGTCACAGAGAATATGATACCTGTTTGGCTGTTCAACATCTAGACAGCAGTGTAGTATTGTTGTTATAAAACCATATGCACAGATTTATTTAGTTTATGTCACTCCTAAACCTCAGGTACAAACCTGAGGTTTGTACTAAGCCTTTGCCCTAGGTCAAAAATGCTGTATATTTTATCTTCAACCTTTGCCTCACCTCGAACAACCGCTAGCGCGCGCAGTTGTTATTGTTCCCGAAAAATTCAGCCCTGTTTACATTAATGGAGTGGCTACTGATAGAGTTTCTGTATCCCAATTAGCACATCCTGAAACTATGGATATTTCTGCGTTTGTGCAGGATTTTTCTCTACATAGCTGAGTGCTGCCTATGTAGCTGTTGTGCTGAGTGCTCTGTTGCCACTACACTCCCCCCTCCTAGATCGGCTTTGTCTGTTCATTAGTGTAGCCTAAAAACTTAATGTTGTACACAAAACTGTTCGAACTATTGCCTTCCATGCCTCAGTAAGCATAAGCGTGATTTCATTTCCTTTTTTTCAGGAGGGGAGTAAGCTACATGCCAGTGGAGGCTGGTGGGAGGAGCAATAGGAGGACAGGCTCATTAATGGCTGGAATGGAATAAATGAAGCAAAGTCAAACATGTGGTTTTCATACGGTATGTTGGATGTGTTTGATACCATTCCATTAATTCCATTCCAGCCATTACAATGAGCCCGTTCCCCTATAGCTCCTCCCACCAGCCTCCACTGCTACATGCAGCTATTTAAGGGAAAGAAAGGGTAAGACCAAATCAGTTGTACAACTGAATGCCGTCAACTGAAATGTGTCTTCCGCATTTAACCCAACCCCTGTGAATGAGAGAGGTGCAGGGGGCTGCCTTAATTGACATCCATGTCTTCGGCACTGTTTGTTTATATGTTTTACAATAAATACCTTATTGGCATGTTCGTACAAACTTTGTTGTTGCGAGATCAGCAGCAGGACGAGTATGCAGGTCGGCAGGCTAGCCAGCAATCTGAAGCTACGGGAGCTGCAGGCCGCAAGAAATGGCGGGAGAAGAAGAATATTGGGACAGGGACACAAAGGTCAATTTCTGAGGAGGAATGGAGGGGAAAAAATAGGAAGAAGTGGTTGAAGAGAATGAAGAAAGCAGAGGTTGGAATTGAATTTGAGGCAGATGGCAATAAAAATGGAGATGGGGTATCGAGGAAAATTGGTGTCAAACAAGTTCTTTGGGTGAAATGGAAGTGAACAAGGGCGAGTTAAGTGAGGTGGAAGGTGTGGTGAAGAGCTTGGAGCGCAAGCCAGTCATCGATGGACATGATAAAGAAGAATCTAGTCCAGTTGGAGGGACATTTTTGGAGAAAGTCCTCACCCAGTAGTGAGAGTGGTGATGAGTCATTGTCAGTCCTTGAGTTTTGAGTCTGAGTTTTTACCTGACAAAGTTATGCTAGGATGTAACAGTTACCCTGTTAGAGCTTTTGTGCCGAATTCGTTATGATGTTTCAGGTGCAACAGTTATGCTCATGTCACAGCAGTGTGTATGTAGGAGGGAGATTCCAAGATGTGGGAAGTGTGCAGGAGGGCATTGGACAGAGGAATGTGTAGTTTTGGTGGATAAAGTTGTTTGTGTCTACAGTAGGGGTGCCAATGTTGCTGGGATTCAGAAGTGTCCGGTGCCAGAAGGCCAGAGTCAGAGTAGTGCATAAGTTGTCGTAGGCTGAGGCAGTGAAGTAAGTAGAGGAGCATGGGTCAAGGGTGAGGTCCAGAGAGGATATTTGTGAGTAGTGGACCTTATGCCAGCACAGAGGGATAAGCCAACAAGTGATATATGCTTCAGCAACTGTACCTCAGAAATGGAATGTAAATCACATTGAACTTGCCCATTGTCAGAACTTGCCCCTTGTCTGACTCTTTTTACCGGTCTGGATACATGCTTGGCTGCCTAAAACATTCAACTGCCCAGAGGTGGAACGCAGCAAGACACAGGGTGCGTTTGAGTGGTAAGACAAAAGCAACAGATTGTAGATGAAAGTCGGGGGAGGTGCATCTGTGACAGACGACAGTCGGACACTAATGTGGTTTTCCAGCAGCAAGGCTCAAATCAACATGGCAGTGTTGCCATTGTTTATAAAAGCTTTTCTTTATAATGTCGAAATAAAAATGTCTCCAACCCCCATATCAGTATAACACACACACAAACTGAAGTCATATGTTTAGGCCCACATTATACAATCAGTTAGTGACAGAGAGACTCAAATATTACATTCATAGCCACTGTATACATGTGTCGTGACAAGGTTGGTTCCTGTTTCAGTCATGTCTTTGGTCACTTTCGCGTAATCAAACAAAAACACCCTAATGATTGGTTAACAATAGATCCTCCCACATGCAGGTGATGGCTGCAGAATGAAGTTGGTAAAGAGCAAGTTCACAAACTTGCAGTCAAAACTTAGTGACCTTTGTTTGATCACATGATTTTTGTAAAGTTCATGCTGTCGACATTTAGACCAAAGACAGAACAGAATGAAGATATGCAAAAACTGCATCTCCAATAGAAATCCCCGATAACGCTTGTAGGCGATGTCATGGCGATGTTAGGCTAGTTAAGCTCATGCACAGAAACACTAACAGTCATCTCGTGCTGAGCTGCGCATGTGCAGGCCGTCAAATCAAAAGGCACTCCTGCAATATAAATTAAAACATGTCAGTTGGTCACTTTCACGAGGTTGGAGTAATAACATGTTCAACTACTTAAGACATTGGCTTGAATCTAGGTTGTGCCTTTAGATTTAAGAAAAATTACAACTAAGGAAGTATTTTCCACTTCTCTCATTGACCCCTCAAACCACAAACCCCAGCTTGCTTGGTCTGTTTCACATATATTCCCGGAAGTCTCACGATGTTGCGCCTTTGGGTTTAGAAACTCTGTGTGTAGGTGCAAGTTGGACAAATTTTAAACCCATAATGCAACAATGGTCACCGACTTGACAAAAGTGATCCACTCGAACGCCCCCACAGACAGGCAGTTTAATTAGCAATTTAATGTTGTTTTTTCATCATTGTAAACATTGGCTAAACTGTGCAGGAAGCAGACAGGGAGTCAAGTAGTGTTTTTTTTTTCAGGAACTACGATATGGCAGCAACTATAAAGATTAGCCTACGTCATCACACAAAATGTGTCCAAAGTGTAGGGACTGTGCCCTGCTTGTGCAACTGCAATATCCGTTACAACAGACAGACAGGAGAAGCCTGTAGCATTCATAATATGTTTTGGAATGTTCCTTCAAATCTCAGCAGAGTTTTTATTTCAGCTGTTCAGATATACTGTATGAGGCGGAGACACTGGGCACGTTTGAGTGGTAAGGTGAAAGTAGCCGACTGTAGACAGAAGTCGACTTTGGGGACTGTAGACAGAAGTAGACTTTGGGGAGGTTCAGACAGTATGCACCGACAGCAAGTCGGACATCTTCTGCTGTTTCTATGAAAAGAGACAATGGAAGATATGGTATTCACCTTTGTTACTGCTGATGAAGCCGATATGGAATAAAAATATATGTTGACATATATTTTAACAACATGTATGTAAATGTATTTACGTACATGTAAATTACAGATATCTAAATGTATGTGTAAGCCTTATACAGTGAACAAAAATATAAACGCAACATGCAACAAATACATTTGTTTTACTGAGTGACAGTTCACATAAGGAAATCAGTCAATTTAAATGAATTAAATAGGCCCTAAATCTATGGATTTCATATGACTGGGAATACAGACATGCATCTGTTGTTTGCACATACCTTAAAAAAAGTTATGGGCATGGATCAGAAAATCAGTCAGTATCTTGAGTGACCACCATTTGCCTCATGCAGCGCGACACATCACCTTCGAATAGAGTACATCAGGCTGTTGATTGTGGCCTGTGGAATGTTGTCCCCCTCCTCTTCAATGGCTGTGCGTATTTGCTGGATATTGGCGGCAACTGGAAGATGCTGTCGTACACATCGATCCAGAGCATTACAAACATGCTCAATGGGTGACTTGTCTATTGAGTATGCAGGCCATGGAAGAACTGGGATATATCCCAGCTTCCAGGAATTATGTACAGATCCTAGTGACATGGGGCCGTGCCTTATCATGCTCACACAAGAGGTGATGGCGGCAGATGAATAGCACAACAATGGGCCTCAGGATCTCATAACGGTATCTCTGTGCATTCAAATTGCCATCGATAAAATGCAATTGTGTTCAATGTCCATAGTTTATGCCTGCCCATAGCATAACCCCACCACCACCGTGGGGCACTCTGTTCACAACGTTGACATCAGAAAACCGCTAGCCGACACAATGCCATAAACGCTGTCTGCCATCTGCACGGTACACTTGAAACTGGGATTAATCCATGAACAGCACACTTCTCCAGTGTGCCAGTGGCCATCGAAGATGAGCGAGGACGACGAGCACGCAGATGAGCTTCCCTGAGACATGTCCCTGAGACATGTCCCTGAGACATTCTAACAGTTTGTGCAGAAATTCATTGGTTGGGAAAATCCACAGTTTCATCAGAAGTCCAGGTGGCTTCGTCTCAGACGATCCTGCAGGTGAAGAAGCCGGATGTGGAGATCCTGGAGTCAGCATGTCAATTGCACACTCCCTCAAAACTTGAGACATCTGTGGCATTGTGTTGTGTGACAAAACTGCACATTTTAGAGTGGCCTTTTATTGTCCCCAGCACAAGGTGCACCTGTGTAATGATCATGCTGTTTAATCAGCGCCTTGATATGCCACACTTGTCAGGTGGATGGATTATCTTGGCAAATGAGAAATGCTCACGAATAAAAATGTAAACAAATGTGTGCACAAAATGAGAGAAATAAGGTTTTTGTGGGGGTATGGAACATTTCTGGGATATTTTATTTCAGCTCAGGAAACATGGGACCAACAATTTACATGTTGTGTTTATTTTTTCGTTCAGTATATGTACATACACTGAGTGTACAAAACATTAAAGACACCTTCCTAATATTGAGTTGTACCACCCCCACCCATCTTTTTTTGCCCTCAAAAGAGCCTCAATTCTTGGACTCTACAAGGTGTCAAAAGCGTTCCACAGGAATGATGGCCCATGTTGACTCCAATGTTTTCCACAGTTGTGTCAAGCTTGCTGGATGTCCTTTGGGTGGTGAACCATTGTTGAAACACACAGGAAACTGTTGAGCATGAAAAACCCAGCAGTGTTGCAATTCTTGACACAATCTGATGTTCCTGGCATCTACTACCATTCACCATTCAAAGGCACTTATATATTTTGCCTTGCCCATTCACCCTCTGAATGGCACACATACACAGTCCATGTCTCAATAGTCTCAAGGCATAGAAATACATCTTTAAACCTGTGTCCTCCCCTTCATCTACACTGATTGAAGTGGATTTAACAAATGACATCCATAGAGCTCTATAGTGGAGGGGTCGTAATACCAATAAAACTTGGCTCCTGAGTGGCGCAGCGGTCTAAGGCACTGCATCTCAGTGCAAGAGGTGTCACTACAGTCCTTAGTTCAAATCCAGGCTGTATCACATCTGGACGTGATTGGGAGTCCCATAGCGTGGAGCACAATCGGCCCAGCAGCATCATCTGGGGTAGGCCGTCATTCTAAATAAGAGTTTGTTCTTAACTAACTTGCCTGGTTAAATATATATATTTTTTAAATAGCGGTCAAACAGGGAAATGGTTCCAATAGTTTTTTCACCATTCATTTTTCTCAGGAGATTTTAGAAACATTTAAAATAAGGGCTGTGTTTCATGTAGGCTTACCCTGGTGTGACGTTTTGATAAACATTTAAATCTCTCTCGGACAAGGTGACTTTCATCAGTATATTCAGCTCTATTTACAGTACTCTCAGATTCAAAGTAGACATCATGTAAAACTTTCAATCCCTGCAAGCTCCTGCATGTCATCTCTAGCCGACACCTTTGCTAACAGGTATTGTATCAATTTAAAACTTGCACAGGAAAGTTAACAGAATTGTCCATTCAAATAAATTTTGCCAATTTCTTAATTACTACATGTAACTAAAATTAGATAGCTATTCCAGAGATTCTTACTTTTGCCTTGATTCGGCAGTCTCGTCCAGATCATCATGGCATTTGTAGTTTTTAGCATTAGCAGTTAATTAGCATTTCATTTTTGAGGGGTAAATACAGCCGACTGACTATATGAATAAAAGTCACCTTGTCCTAGAGAGGTTTACACGGTTATCAAAACGTCACATCAGGGTAAGAGCAGGTGTCCTTAATATTTAGTACACTCAGTGCATATTTAAGTATATTACAAAATTTTCATATATTTCTACAGACTGTGTATGTTTATATAAACATGCACTCCGTAACAACGCTATATATACAAAAGTATGTGGACACCCCTTCAAATGAGTGGATTTGGCTGTTTCAGCCACACCCATTGCTGACAGGTGTATAAAATCGAGCACACAGCCATGCAATCTCCATAGACAAACATTGCCAGTAGAATGGCCCATACTGAAGAGTTCTGTGACTTTTAATGTAGGATGGCACCTTTGCAACAAGTCCGTTTCTCAAATTTCTTCCTTGCTAGAGCTGTACGTGCTGTTATTGTGAAGTGGCCACACAAGCTCACAGAATGGGACAGCCAAGTGCTGAAGCGTTCAGCAGGTAAAAATCGCCTGTCCTCGGTTGCAAAATTCACTACCGAGTTCCAAACTGCCTCTGGAAGCAACGTCAGCATAAGAAATGTTCGTCGGGAGCTTCATCAAAATTGGTTTCCATGGCGGGGGGCAGCCGCACACAAGCCTAAGATCAACATTCGCAATGCCAACCGTCCGCTGGAGTGGTGTTAAGCTCGCTGCCATTGGACTCTGGAGAATTGAAAACTCATTCTCTGGAGTGATGAATCACACTTCAGCATCCGTCAATCCGATGGACATATCTGAGTTTGGCGGATGCCAGGTGAACCCTACCTGCCCGAATGCATAATGCAAACTGTAAAGTTTGGTGGATGAGAAAAAATGGTCTGGGGCTGTTTTTCATGGTTCATCAGTTCCAGTGAAGGGAAATCTTAACGCTACAACTTACAATGATATTCTCAAAAATTCTGTGCTTCCAACTTTGTGGAAACAGTTTGGGTAAGGCCCTTTCCTGTTTCAGCATTACAATGCCCCTGTACACAAAGCGAGGTCCATACTGAAATGGTTTGTCGAGATCGGTGTGGAAGATCTTGACTGGCCTGCTCAGAGTCCTGACCTCAACCCCTTAGAATACCTTTGGGATGAGCTGCGATCCAGGCTTAATGGCCAAAAATCTGTGCCCGACCTCACTAACGCTCTTGTGGCCCTCTACTCTTTTCTATTTTTACCAATGACCTGCTACTGTCATTAAACAAAGCTTGTGTCCATGTATGCTGATGATTCAACCATGTACGCATCAGCTAAGGAAGTCACTGAAACCCTTAACAAGGAGTTGCAGTCAGTTTTGGAATGTGTGGCCTCCTGAGTGGCACTGTGGTCTTAGGCACATTAGAGGTCCTGGTTCGAGTCCAGGCTCTGTCGCAGCCGGCTGCGACCAGGACACCTGTCGACAGGTGTGCGGTATTTCCTCTGACACATTGGTGTGGCTGGCTTCCGAGTTAAACAGGCATTGTGTCAAGAAGCAGTGCGGCTTCTCGACCTTCTCCTCTCCTGAATCCGTACGGGAGTTGCAGCGATGAGACAAGACTGTAACTACCAATTGGATACGATGAAAAAGGGAACATCTCTAAAACTAAGAGCATTGTACTTGGTATAAATCTTTCCCTAAGTTCTAGACCTCAGCTGAATCTGGTAATGAATGGTGTGGTTGTTGAACAAGTTGGGGAGACTAAATGACTTGGTCTTACCTTAGATTGTAAACTGTCATGGTCAAAACATATAGATTCAATGGTTGTAAAGATGGGGAGAGGTCTGTCCGTAATAAAGAGATTATCTGCTTTCTTGACACCACATTCCACAAAGCAACTCCTGCAGACTCTAGTTTTATCTTATCTTGAATATTGTCCAGTCATATGGTCAAGTGCTGTAAAGAAAGACCTAGTTAAGGTGCAGCGGTCCCAGAACAGAGCTGCACATCTTGCTCTTCATTGTAATCAGAGGGGTGATATTAATACCATGCATGTCAGTCTCTCTTGGCTAAGAGTTGAAGAAAGACTGTTTTTATAAGAAACATTAATGTGCTGGAAATTCCAAATGTTTTACAAACTTAACTTACACACAACACTGACACCCACACTTACCCCACCAGACATCCCACCGGGGGTCTTTTCATTGTCCCCAGGTCCAGAAAAAAATAAAGGAAACGTACAGTATTATATAGAGCAATTATTGCATGGAACTCCCTTCCATCTTATATAGCGCAAGTGAACAGCAAACCTGGTTTCAAAAAACAAATAAACACCTCATGGCACAATGCCTCTCCGCCATGTGACCTACTGGTTGTGTGTATGTACTGACATGTACAGTGCATTCAGAATCTATTCAGACCCCTTGACTTTTTCCACGTTTTGTTACATTACAGCCTTATTCAAAATTTGATTCAATGTTTTTTTTCCACCTTAAATCTACACACAATACCCTATAATGACAAAGTGAAAACTGGTTAAAAATAAACAATAGAAATACCTTATGTGCATAACTATTCAGACCATTTGCTAAGAGACTCGAAATTGAGCTTAGGTGCATCCTGATTCCATTGTTCATCCTTGAGATGTTTCTACAACTTGATTGGAGTCTACTTGTGATAAATTCAATTGATTGGACATGATTTGGAAAGACACACACTTGTTTATGTATGGTCCCACAGTTGACAGTGCATGTCAGAGCAAAAACCAAGCCATGAGGTTGAAGGAATTGTCCTTAGAGCTCCGAGACAGGATTGTGTCGGGGCACAGATCTGGGGAAGGGTACCAAAACATTTCTGCAGCATTGAAGGCCCCAAACAGCACAGTGGCCTCCATCATTCTAAAGTGGAAGAAATTTGGAACCACCAAAACTCTTCTTAGAGCTGGCCACCTGGCCAAACTGAGCAATCAGGGGAGAAGGACCTTGGTCATGGAGGTGACCAAGATCCTGATGGTCACTCCGACAGAGCTCTAGAGTTCCTCTGTGGAGATGGGAGAACCTTCCAGAAGGACAACCATCTATGCAGCATTCCACCAATCAGGCCTTTATGGTAGAGTGGCCAGACGGAAGCCACTCCACAGTAAAAGGCACACGAGAGCCCACTTGGAGTTTGCCAAAAGGCACCTAAAGCACTCTCAGACCATGACAAACAAGATTCTCGGGTCTGATGAAACCAAGATTGAACTCTTTGGCCTGAATGCAAAGCGTCACGTCTGGAGGAAACCTGCCACCATCCCTACGGTGAAGCATCGTGGTGGCAGCATCATGCTGTGGGAATGTTTTTCAGCAGCAGGGACTGGGAGACTAGTCAGGATTGAGGGAAAGATGAACAGAGCAAAGTAATGAGAGATCCTTGATGAACCTGCTCCAGAGAACTCGGGACCTCAGACTGGGGTGAAGGTTCACCTTCTAACAGGACACTGACCCTAAGCACACAGCCAAGACAATGCAGGAGTGGCTTCAGGACAAGTCTCTGAATGTCCTTGAGTGGCCCAGCTAGATCCTGGACTTGAACCAGATCAAACATCTCTGGAGAGACCTGCAAATAGCTGTGCAGTGACAATCCCCATCCAACCTGACAGAGCTTGAGAGGATCTGCAGAGAAGAATGGGAGAAACTCCAAATACAGGTGTGCCAAGCTTGTAGCGTCATACCCAAGGACAGCAAAACAGCAAAAAAAATAGGCTGTAATCGCAAAGGTGCACAAAGGTGCTTCAACAAAGTACTGAGTAAAGGGTCTGAATAGTTATGTAAATGTGATATTTCCAGGGTTTCTTTTCATTATGTGTAGATTGATGAGAAAAACATTTAATTTAATACATTTTAGAATAAGGCTGTAACGTAACAATGTGGAAAAGGTCAAGGGGTCTGAATACTTTCCATATACCTTGTATGTAAGTATTTTGTCTGTAATGTCTTTTCGTTATGTGTCGGACCCCAGTAAGGCTAGCTGTCACCATAGGGGTCCTGAAAAATCAAAAGTCTAATGTGAAATCATGTGAAAATATGTGTGTTTGGAATACTTCACATGTAACATTTCACATTTTTTACTTGTTTTTTGAACACTTCAAATGTGAAATTTCGCATTTCGCATGTGAAATCAGATGAAAATGTGTTTTTGGAATGTGACATTTCATATGCGACATTTCACATGTGGAAACGTGTTTTTGGAACACTTCACATGTGATTTATTATTATTTTTTTTTACTTCATGTGATCACAAACTACAGAAGGACATAAACAGCAATAACATACAAAAAAACCACAAAGAAAAGCAAAGAAAAAGCATGAGGCCCATCCCTATTGACGTGTTATTTGGTCCCACTTATCAATCTTTCGAGTGTATAATAGTGTTTAACAGTTATTTTGAAATAATCCAATACTAACATAATTGTTTTCTGAGTTTTAAAAATGAAAGCCTTCCCCAGCAGAATAAAGAGATTATATATAGTTTTGAATCTGTCACTTAAGTCTCCCAAAATAACTGTTTGTGTAGTGATTACAAAGTCTTTCTTTGCTGCACCTGACCATATTACTGGACAGTAATCAAGATGGGACAAGATCAGAGCCTGAACAACTGGTACAGTTGATCTTTTATTATTTTTTACTTAACCTTTATTTAACTAGGCAAGTCAATTAAGAACAAATTCGTATTTACAATGACGGCCTACCAAAAGTCAAAGGCCTCCTGCGGTGACCGGGGCTGGGATTAAAAAAAATAAAAATAGGACAAAACACATCACGACAAGAGAGACACCACAACACTACATAAAGAGAGACCTAAGACAACAACACAGCATGGTAGCAACACCACATGGCAGCGGCACAACATGCTTGCAGCACGAAATATGGTACAAACATCATTGGGCACAGACAACAGCACAAAGGCAAGAAGGTAGAGACAACAATCCATCACGAGAAGCAGTCACAGCTCAGTAAGAGTGTCCATAATTGAGTCTTTGAATGAAGAGATGGAGATAAAACTGTGCAGTTTGAGTGTTTTTTGCAGCTCGTTCCAGCAACAGTCAACAAAGAGCTATTTGAAAGTTTAATGCTTAAAACCAGCAAATCAAATTGTTTGACTTTGTGGAGACAACTGAGCACTGAAGGTGTTCCTTGGTAAAGATTACCACTCCACCTCCTTTGGAAGATCGGTCTTGCCGAAAAAGGTCGCAACCAGAAAAGTTAACATCAGTTTTCAAAGCACTCTTTCTTAACCACATCTCAGTAATGACCAACACATCTGGATTGGAGCTATGAACCCACACTTTCAAATGATTAATTTGAGGTAATAAGCTTCTACTGATATTGTACAGGAAACCAAGACTTTTACGAGCGCAGAACTCAATGAAACAGTTATCAGAGCACAAGTCTGAAATGGGGCTAGAAACAGTAGATGGGCCAGGGTGTACATGCACATTTCCAGATATCATTAGCAGCAATACAATCATGACATTTGAATGTGTATCAGATGGCCACAAGATCATATTGTACGGCAATTTCATCAGGTATCATGAATACAAAGCTGGTGAGAGGTGGTTAGAATAGGAGGCCAATAGAGTTTTTTAATTTTTTATTTACCCTTTATTTAACTAGGCAAATTAGTTAAGAACAAATTCTTATTTACAATCACGGCCGGTGATTGGGAGCCTGGATTCAAACTAGGGTGTCTGTAGTGACACCACTAGCACTGAGATGCAGTGCCTTAGACCGCTGCTCCACTCAGAAGCTCAAGATCCAGATTCAGAGTCTGAGATTCAGTCTGTCCCACGGTTGGGTTAACAAATCAAATCAAATCAAATTTATTTATATAGCCCTTTGTACATCAGCTGATATCTCAAAGTGCTGTACAGAAACCCAGCCTAAAACCCCAAACAGCAAGCAATGCAGGTGTAGAAGTACGGTGGCTAGGAAAAACTCCCTAGAAAGGCCAATACCTAGGAAGAAACCTAGAGAGGAACCAGGCTATGTGGGGTGGCCAGTCCTCTTCTGGCTGTGCCGGGTGGAGATTATAACAGAACATGGCCAAGATGTTCAAATGTTCATAAATGACCAGCATGGTCGAATAATAATAAGGCAGAACAGTTGAAACTGGAGCAGCAGCACAGTCAGGTGGAAGTTGAAACTGGAGCAGCAGCATGGCCAGGTGGACTGGGGACAGCAAGGAGTCATCATGTCAGGTAGTCCTGGGGCATGGTCCTAGGGCTCAGGTCAGTTGAAACTGGAACAGCAGCATGGCCAGGTGGACTGGGGACAGCAAGGAGTCATCATGTCAGGTAGTCCTGGGGCATGGTCCTAGGGCTCAGGTCCTCCGAGAGAGAGAAAGAAAGAGAGAAGGAGAGAATTAGAGAACGCACACTTAGATTCACACAGGACACCGAATAGGACAGGAGAAGTACTCCAGATATAACAAACTGACCCCAGCCCCCCGACACATAAACTACTGCAGCATAAATACTGGAGGCTGAGACAGGAGGGGTCAGGAGACACTGTGGCCCCATCCGAGGACACCCCCGGACAGGGCCAAACAGGAAGGATATAACCCCACCCACTTTGCCAAAGCACAGCCCCCACACCACTAGAGGGATATCTTCAACCACCAACTTACCATCCTGAGACAAGGCTGAGTATAGCCCACAAAGATCTCCGCCACGGCACAACCCAAGGGGGTTGTGCCGTGGCCCCAAGGGGGGGGGGGCGCCAACCCAGACAGGATGACCACAACAGTGAATCAACCCACTCAGGTGACGCACCCCCTCCAGGGACGGCATGAGAGAGCCCCAGCAAGCCAGTGACTCAGCCCCTGAAATTACAGCATCTTTTGTTTTCTGAACAAAAATATAAATGCAACATGTAACAATTTTAAAGATTTTAATGAGTTACAGTTCATATAAGGAAATAAGTCAATTGAAATGAATTCATTAGGCCCTAATCTATGAATTTCACATGACTGGGAATGTAGATATGCATTGGTTGGTCACAGATACCTTAAATAAAATGGGCCTCTCAATGGGCCTCAGGATCTCATCAAGGTATTTCTGTGCACTCAATTTGCCATCCATAAAATACATTTGTGTTCGTTGTCTGTAGCTTATAACTGCCCATACCATAACCCCAGCGCCACCATGGGACACTTTGTTTACAACGTTGACATCAGCAAACCGCTCGCCCACACGACGCCATACACGTGGTCTGTGGTTGTGAGGCTGGTTGGATGTACTGCCAAATTCTCTAAAAAGACGGTAGAGAAATTAACATTGAACTCTCTGGCAACAGCTCTAGTAGACATTTCTGCCGTCAGCATGCCAATTGCACTCTCCCTCAACTTCAGACATCTGTGGCATTGTGTTGTGTGACAAAACTGAGTGGACTTGTATTGTCCACAGCACAAAGTGCACCTATGTAATGATAGTTTTGATATGCCACACCTGTCAGGCAGATGGATTACCTTGGCAATGGATAAATGCTCACTAACAGGGATGTACACATATTTGTTCACAAAATATGAAAGAAATAAGCTTCAATCAGCTTGGAAAATTCCAGAAAATTATGCCATGACTTTAGAAGCTTCTGATAGGCTAATTGACATCATTTGAGTCAATTGGAGGTGTACCTGTGGATGTATTTCAAGACCTACCTATTTCAAGACCAAACTCAGTGCCTCTTTGCTTGACACCATGGGGAAAATCAAAAGCAATCAGCCAACACCTCAGAAATTTTTTTGTAGACCTCCACAAGACTGGTTCATCCTTGGGAGCAATTTCCAAATGCCCGAAGGTACCACGTTCATCTGTACAAACAATAGTATGAAAGTATAAACACCATGGGATCACGCAGTCGTCATACCGCTCAGGAAGGAGACCCGTTCTGTCTCCTAGAGATGAACGTATTTTGGTGCAAAAAGGGCTAATCAATCCCAGAACAACAGGAAAGGACCTTGTGAAGATGCTGGAGGAAACAGGTACAAAGGGTTTGCAACTGCACATGGGGACAAAGATCGTACTTATTGGAGAAATGTCCTCTGGTCTGATGAAACAAAAATAGAACTGTTTGGCCATAATGACTATCTTTATGTTTGGAGGAAAAAGGGGGATGCTTGCAAGCCGAAGAACACCATCCCAACCATGATGCATGGGGGTGGCAGCATTACGTTGTGGGGGTGCTTTGCTGCAGGAGGGACTGGTGCACTTCACAAAATAGATGGTATCATGAGGAAGGGAAATGATGTGGATATGTTGAAGCAACATCTCAAGACATCAGCCAGGAAGTTAAAGCTTGGTCGCAAACGGTTCTTCCAAATGGACAATGACCCCAAGCATACTTCCAAAGTTGTGGCAAAATGGCTTAAGGACAACAAAGTCAAGGTATTGGTGTGGCCATCACAAAGCCTTGACCTCAATCCTATAGAACATTTGTGGGCAGAACTGGAAAACTGTGTGCGAGCTCATTCATCACAAAACCCACTGATATTGGCAACTATTTTGATATTTTTTTCATTGGCAAGATTAGCAAATTTAGGCATGACATTCCAGCAACAAACACTGACACTACACATCCAAGATTACCTGACGAAATTATGAAAGACAAGCATTGTACTTTTGAGTGTAGCAGAGGTGAAAAAAGGATTTTGTCTTTCAACAATGACAAGCCACCGTGGTCTGACAACCTAGATGGACAATTATTGAGGATAATACCGGACGATATTGCCACTCCTATTTGCCAAATCTTCAATTTAACCCTTCTAGAAAGTGTGTGCCCTCAGGCCTGGAGGGAAGCAAAAGTCATTCCGCTACCCAAGAATAGTCAATCTCCCTTTACTGGCTCAAATAGCCGACCAATCAGCCTATTACCAACCCTTAGTAAACTTTTTGAAAAAATGGTGTTTGACCAGATACAATGCTATTTTACAGTTAACAAATTGACAACAGACTTCCAGTAATCTTATAGGGAAGGACATTCAACAAGCACGATTGATGATAAAGAAGATTGTGGGGGTTGTTTTGTTAGACTTCAGTGTGGCTTTTGACATTATCGATCATAGTCTACTGCTGGAAAAAAATCATGTGTTATGGCTTTACACCCCCTGCTATTTTGTGGATAAAGAGTTACCTGTCTAACAGAACACAGAGGGTATTCTTTAATGAAAGCCTCTCCAACTTAATCCAGGTAGATTCAGGAATTCCCCAGGGTAGTTGTTTAGGCCCATTACTTTTTTCAATCTTTACTAATTACATGTCACTGGCTTTGAGTAAAGTCAATGTGTCTATGTATGCGGATGACTCAACAGTGTACACGTCAGCTACTACATCAACTGAAATGACTGCAGCACCTAACAAAGAGCTGCAGTTAGTTTCAGAATAAGTAGCAAGATATATGTTCATCCTAAATATTTCAAAAACTAAAAACATTGTATTTGGGACAAATCATTCACTAAATCTTGTTATGAAAATATGGAAATCTAGCAAGTTGAGGTGACTAAACTGCTTGGAGTAACCCTGGATTGCAAACTGTCATGGTCAAAGCATATTGATACAACAGTAGCTAAGATGGGGAGAAGTATATCCATAATAAATCCCTGCTCTGCCTTCTATACCACACTATTAACAAGGCAGACCCTAGTTTTGTCACACCTGGACTATTGTTCAGTAGTGTGGTCAGGTGCCACAAAGAGGGACTTAGGAAAATTACAATTGGCTCAGAACAGGGCAGCACGGCTGGCCCTTAAAAGTATATGGGGAGCTAACATTAATGATATGCATGTCAATCTTTCATGGCTCAAAGTGGAAGAGAGATTAACTTCATCACTACTTGTTTTTGTAAGAAGTGTTGACAAGCTGAATATGTCGAGCTGTCTGTTTAAACTAACTAGTACACAGCTCGGACACCCATGCATATCCCACAAGACATGCCACCAGTCCAGAACAAAATATGGGAGGTTGCACAGTACTACATAGAGCCATGGAACTCTATTCCACATCAGGTAACTGATGCAAGTGTAACAGGGTTATATTGGTGATTCCCCTTGCCACTTTATTGTTAAGCCAATGGGTTTTTGGTTTGAGTTTGTCTTGCCTTCACCTACTCAACATGGCATCTTATTGGCTGGTTTGCGTAGCTTGCTTACGAGGGAGATTGTTCCAGTTAGAATCGTCCCAGTGAACAAGCACCAAACCAGCGGAACGTTGTTGGTTGCAAAGCACTGTACATCAAAAGTGATTTTTATACTCTCAAGTGATGATTTAAATGTACAATTTATATCAAATTGTTTGTAAATGTTATTCGAACATCACACATAAGATGCAGTGGTTTTTGGAGAATAATTGTTGTGCATTTTGTTGTAGAGAATTCCCGCCAGTACTAGCTAGCAACTTACCGTGTCTGGTGGGGGGGTTTCATATATTTTGTACAGTGCGTGAGTGCAGAGTTGGATGGTGAGACGTGCAATGCATGACGTGCAATTTTGTGTCGTTCTTATCAGGTACATTGTTAACAATATTATATTGTAATTGTATTATTTTGGTAACTGCCCAGTGAACAAGCACCAAACCAGCGTGCGTGAGTGCAGAGTTGGATGGTGAGACGTGCATTGCATGACGTGCAATTTTGTGTCGTTCTTATCAGAATAAAGCTACATGACTGGTGCTACATGTTGGAGTTCCGTGTCAATGACTGATTGTACACAACGCAAGACGAGTACTGTTACACAAGCAGTAGAATCAAAAAAAATTATCTGGTAAAAATACACAAATGTACAGTACCAGTCAAATGCACACACCTACTCATTCGGGGTTTTTTCTTAAATGTTACTATTTTCTACAGTGTATAATAACAGTGAACATATCAACACTATGAAATAACACACATGGAATCATGTAGAAACCAAAAAAGTATTAAACAAATCCAAATATATTTTATATTTGAGATTCTTCAAAGTAGCCACCCTTTGCCTTGAGGACAGCTTTGCACACTCTCGGCCTTCTGTCAACCAGCTTCATTAGGTAGTCACCTGGAATGCATTTCAATGAACAGTTGTGCCTTGTTAAAAGTGAATTTGTGGAATGAGTGTGACATTATATCCTAATTTGACTTTGGTGCAGGTCATGTTCTTCACATTGCCGTCTCTGGTCAACACATACTATATCAAATCAAATCAAAGTTTATCTGTCACATGCAGAGGATACAGAAGGTTTAGTGAAATGGTTACTTGCATAGTGTAGTCTTTTGTTTAGCAATGTAGCTAGCTAGCTAAACAATGAACCATAATCCCAACTCATAACCTTACTATCCTGCATGAATCTGCAGGTAGCTCACCAAACAGGTTCAATGTTAGCTAGCTATTCTTCTCTATTTTTACAAATGATTTGCCACGTGTTTTACAAGAAGCCAAAATTACTAAGAATGCAGATGATTGCACACTACACATCAGCACCTACAGCCTGTGAGCTCACTGAGACTCTTAGCAAGGAGTTACAGTCAGTGTCAGAGTGGGTAATTAATAATACAAGTATTCTCTTAGACCTAAATCTCCACTGGAGTTGTGCATAAAGGGTGACCATTGAACAAGATGAAGAAGATGAACTCCTAGGCAGAATATTGGATGGTCAGTTATCATGGCCAAGTCATATTGACAAAGATGGTGAGAGGTATGTCTGTCATAAGATGTTCTGCGTATTTCACACAATGAGCTTTATGCTATTTGCCTCACGACTCCTACGTGCTTTGTTGACTATGAAGTGGCTTGTTAGTTGGTGGTTGAAGATATCCCTCTAGTGGTGTGGGGGCTGTGCTTTGGCAAAGTGGGTGGGGTTATATCCTTCCTGTTTGGCCCTGTCCGGGGGTGTCCTCGGATGGGGCCACAGTGTCTCCTGACCCCTCCTGTCTCAGCCTCCAGTATTTATGCTGCAGTAGTTTATGTGTCGGGGGGCTGGGGTCAGTTTGTTATATCTGGAGTACTTCTCCTGTCCTATTCGGTGTCCTGTGTGAATCTAAGTGTGCGTTCTCTAATTCTCTCCTTCTCTCTTTCTTTCTCTCTCTCGGAGGACCTGAGCCCTAGGACCATGCCCCAGGACTACCTGACATGATGACTCCTTGCTGTCCCCAGTCCACCTGGCCATGCTGCTGTTCCAGTTTCAACTGACCTGAGCCCTAGGACCATGCCCCAGGACTACCTGACATGATGACTCCTTGCTGTCCCCAGTCCACCTGGCCATGCTGCTGCTCCAGTTTCAACTTCCACCTGACTGTGCTGCTGCTCCAGTTTCAACTGTTCTGCCTTATTATTATTCGACCATGCTGGTCATTTATGAACATTTGAACATCTTGGCCATGTTCTGTTATAATCTCCACCCGGCACAGCCAGAAGAGGACTGGCCACCCCACATAGCCTGGTTCCTCTCTAGGTTTCTTCCTAGGTATTGGCCTTTCTAGGGAGTTTTTCCTAGCCACCGTGCTTCTACACCTGCATTGCTTGCTGTTTGGGGTTTTAGGCTGGGTTTCTGTACAGCACTTTGAGATATCAGCTGATGTACGAAGGGCTATATAAATAAATTTGATTTGATTTGATTTGATTTGATTTAAAACAGCCAAACTCCATTCACAACAGTATTCAGTTGGTAAGACACAGACATTCAGTCAATACTAGGATTTGATTGTCCACAATCTATGTGTTATCCCAGCAGAAAAGAGAAATAAGCAAAATAACATTTAGATTCAGAGTAATAAAGAAATGTAATAATTTATCTAAGCAAACCAAAAACTTTCAATATACAAATGCAAACAATACTTTAGAACCATTTAAATATAATACATTGGAAGGTTGCGCAGGACTATAGTAGATGAAAGTATCATTCTATCTTTACAGACTGCTAAGAGTATTTATCTTGTCGATATGTCAGTGTATTATGTCTGTTGTTTGTAACAGCGTGTTATATGTGAAAATGTGATTGTATTATAAATTATATTTGAATGTTTAAGGACTTTTGGAAGATTAGGCCAAAAAGAGATCATTATAAAATAAAATCACCTCAGCACCATCACAGACTGGTCTTCCCTGGTTGCCTGACCCTGCTGAGACTCCTGTAACCATCTGATCCTGCTCAGATGAGCCACGACAAATAATTATCTTGTCATACATTTACAAATGATATTATCCGAGAATATAATCAATAGTTAAATCATTGAAATTACCATTATTCCCAGATCCCACACTGTTGCCTACCCATAAAATCAAGATGGAGCATTATATCCATTCACTGATTGTTATAAGATAATGCAAAATTCACCTGAGCTCTGTAGACTGGTCTTCTCTGGCTGTTTGACCCTGCTGGGACACCTGTCACCATCTGATCCTGCTAAGACATGATGAGCATAGTGTTGTGTAATGACTGTGCACCATGACAGTGAAGCCTGTAGAGTTGTTTATACCTTATACCGTGTCAGTGTGAAAAGTATGGAATTAGCTAGAAAAACTGACAGATCAATAACATTACATTGCTATACTAACTAACAGAAACTCCAATTGCGCTGTCAAAAAACATCAGAATATTGGTCTTCAATCGTTTGGCCGCTGGTTTCATTGTTTGATTCAGGTCTAGTGTGATCGAGGGAAAAATAATAGCTAACGTTAACCAACTGTTGGATAGCGCTAATGGTACATCAACTGGCGAAAATGAGCCAAGTTAATTTACTTCTGTTGAAACGAGACAAAACAAACGCTACAAAACATTTCAATATATACAATAGCTGTTAGATACTCCTACCTGACAGATAGCTAGAGCTGAACTGGCTGTGGTAGAACTGGCTTCTGACAGAACTTCAGTCGAGAGGGGAGGAAACATTAGGTAACGTTACATGACAGTTACTACTAGCTCTGCACTGGGAATAAATACATTTTTTTCTGTTAAGTCAAACAGCAGTTACCTTGCCAGATACATCAGTCAAATAGCGTAGCCAGTTTATGCTCTCCTTGCTTTTACAATTCTGAGAAAAGCAAAACACACAGAGACAACAGCTGCCTCTGTTCGCTGTTGTTGGCGCGGGCCACACAATGCCTCTTTTTATATCACAGTGCAATGATAAAACTAGGGGGGGACAAAAATGCAATTTCAGAATTTCCTCAGTGAATGTTGTGTCCCTGGGCTTGATGTAGTTTACACTTGAAGTTACCTGCTGCAGTATATCTCAGAGTTCTAAAAGGACACTTACGTAAGCTGTTCCTCAATGTCAAGTTTCAAGTTTTAATGTCACATGTACAAGTACAGTGAAATGCCTTTTTTTCTAACTCACCGGTAACGCTTGCCATGTGGAGGCAGAGATACTAGTCTATGGTCTGGGTGGTTGGAGTCTTTAACAATTTTACGGGACTTCCTTCAACACTGCCTGCTATAGATGTCCTACCTAATATAATGTATCTACTGTATCTTGCCTATGCCGCTCTGTACCATCACTCATTCATATATCTTTATGTACATATTCTTTATCCCCTTACACTTGTGTGTATAAGACAGTAGTTTTGGAATTGTTAGTTAGATTACTTGTTGGTTATTACTGCATTGTCAGAACTAGAAGCACAAGCATTTCGCTACACTCGCATTAACATCTGCTAACCATGTGTATGTGACAAATAAAATTTGATTTGATTTGATTTGCCATGCGATCGAAGGCGCTGGTATTGCCATACCAGGCAGTGATGCAGGCAGTACACCTGTATCACCTTTTGAGGATTTGAGGGCCCATGCCAAACTATTTTGACCTCCTGAGGGGGAAGCCTTCTTCACGACTGTGCGTGTGTGATTAGATGGTTTTAAGGGATTTGGACATTGAGGAACTTGAAGCTATCAACCTGCTCTACTCCAGCCCCGTCGATGTGGATGGGTGCGTGCTCGCCCCCTGTTTCCTGTATTCCACGATCAGCTCTTTGGTCTTACTGACGTTGAGTGAGAGGTTGTTGCTCTGGCACCACACTGCCAGGTCACTGACCTCCTCCCTGTAGACTGACCACTGTTGTGTTGTCAGCAAACTTGATGATGGTGTTAGAGTCATACGTGGCCACTCAGTTGTGGGTGAACAGGGAGTACAGAATTGGACTAAGCACACACCTCTGAGGGGCCCCAGTGTTGAGGGTCAGGTTGGCGGAGGTGATGTTGCCTACCCTCACCACCTGGGGTCGGCCGTCAGGAAGTCCAGGATCCAGTTGCAGAGGGAGGTGTTCAGACCCAGAGTTCTAAGTTTGGTGACAAGCTTAGAGGTGTTGAACGCTGAGCTGTAGTCAATGAACAGTACTCTCACATAGGTATTCCTCTTATCTAGGTGGGTGAGGGTATTTACATGATATATTTTATATTAATAGTTAACAAATATATAATATATAATAGTTAACAAATAGTAAGACATTTCTGTTCTACTAATGCTGTGTTTTTATAGTCTCTACTCTAGCTCCCTGCAGCTAATCTGGGTGTATGGTCACGAGAGATAGCTTGAGCTGACAGTTGACTTGGTGATAAAACCTAAAGACTGCATTCCATATACAAGATGTGGTGGATGTAACCGAGATAGAGATAGCCTTAGGAGTAGAACAAACCCTTATTGGTCCTAATCATTCTTGTATTTGGGAAACTACGCCGGGGTGGGGTTAAAACAACACCAGGTGCAGATAACCACGAGATGAACCCAAAGATGGCTTATGATGCCCCCGGATCTGCATGGGACGGGTGGAACCAGCCATGACTAAGCATTCTTAGTGTCAGCTATATAAGAACCAGGATTCCTCTCTAAGTTCAAGCTCTCGGCAACACACACTTCAGAGTGTGTGGTTGGCCAGCTTCATTATTGCAATAATTCATCAATATTAAATAAAGATGATTATTTGAAGAAATGACAAAGTCTCTCTCTGTCACGCCCTGACCTTAGAGATCCCTATTATTCTCTATGTTTGGTTAGGTCAGGGTGTGACACGGGTGGGAACGTCTATGTTTTCTATTTCTTTGTTTTTGGCCGAGTGTGGTTCCCAATCAGAAGAAGCTGTCTATCGTTGTCTCTGATTGGGGATCACATATAAGTTGTCATTTTCCTTTTGGGTTTTGTGGGGTATTGTTTTCTGTTTCGTGCCTGTACCTGACAGAACTGTGTGCTTTCGTTTTCACTTTGGTTATTTTGTTTGAGTGTTTCTTGTAAATAAAAATCATGAACGCTTTCCACGCTGCGCTTTGGTCCACTCCTTTCGACAAGAGCCGTAACACTCTCAGTATACATGAATTTCCACGACAAGAGCAATTTCACCTTTATTTAAACAGGTAGGCTAGTTGAGAACAAGTTCTCATGTACAACTGCGACCTGGCCAAGATAAAGCATAGCAGTGTGAACAGACAACAACACAGTAGAAAAAAAAGAAAGTCTATATACATTGTGTGCAAAAGGCATGAGTAGGGGGGCGAATAATTACAATTTAGCAGATTAACACTGGAGTGATAAATGATCAGATGGTGTGCAGGTAGAGATACTGGTGTGCAAAAGAGCAGAAAAGTAAATAAATAAAAACAGTATGGGGATGAGGTAGGTAAATTGGGTGGGCTATTTACCAATGGACTATGTACAGCTGCAGCGATCGGTTAGCTGCTCAGATAACAGATGTTTAAAATTGGTGAGGGAGATAAAAGTCTCCAACTTCAGTGATTTTTGCAATTCGTTCCAGTCACAGGCAGCAGAGAACTGGAAGGAAAGGCGGCCAAATTAGGTGTTGGCTTTAGGGATGATCAGTGAGATACACCTGCTGGAGCATGTGCTGTGGGTGGTTGTTGCCATCGTGACAAGTGAACTGAGATAAGGTGGAGCTTTACCTTGCATGGACTTGTAGATGACCTGGAGCCAGTGGGTCTGGCGACGAATATGTAGCGAGGGCCAGCCGACTAGGGCATAAAGGTCGCAGTGGTGGGTGGTATAAGGTGCTTTAGTAACAAAACGGATTGCACTGTGATAAACTGCATCCAGTTTGCTGAGTAGAGTATTGGAAGCTATTTTGTAGATGACATCGCCGAAGTCGAGGATCGGTAGGATAGTCAGTTTTACTGACGGCGTGAGTGAAGGAGGCTTTGTTGCGAAATAGAAAGCCGACTCTAGATTTGATTTTAGATTGGAGATGTTTGATATGAGTCTGGAAGGAGAGTTTACAGTCTAGCCAGACACCTAGGTACTTATAGATGTCCACATATTCTAGGTCGGAACCATCCAGGGTGGTGATGCTAGTCGGGCGTGCGAGTGCAGGCAGAGAACTGTTGAAAAGCATGCATTTGGTTTTACTAGCATTTAAGAGTAGTTGGAGGCCACGGAAGGAGTGTTGTATGGCATTGAAGCCCGTTTGGAGGTTAGATAGCACAGTGTCCAAGGAAGGGCCAGAAGTATACAAAATGGTGTCGTCTGCGTAGAGGTGGATCAGGGAATCGCCCGCAGCAAAAGCAACATCATTGATATATACAGAGAAAAGAGTCGGCCCAAGAATTGAACCCTGTGGCACCCCCATAGAGACTGCCAGAGGACCGGACAACATGCCCTCCGATTTGACACACTGAACTCTGTCTGCAAAGTAGTTGGTGAACCAGGCAAGGCAGTCATTACAAAAACCGAGGCTCCTGAGTCTGCCGATAAGAATATGGTGATTGACAGAGTCGAAAGCCTTGGCAAGGTCGATGAAGACGGCTGCACAGTACTGTCTTTTATCGATGGCAGTTATGATATCGTTTAGTACCTTGAGCGTGGCTGAGGTGCACCCGTGACCGGCTCGGAAACCAGATTGCACAGCGGAGAAGATACGGTGGGATTCGAGATGGTCAGTGATCTGTTTGTTGACTTTCAAGGCCTTAGATAGGCAGAGCAGGATGGATATAGGTCTGTAACAGTTTGGGTCCAGAGTGTCTCCCCCTTTGAAGAGGGGGATGACCGCGGCAGCTTTCCAATCCTTGGGGATCTTAGACGATATGAAAGAGAGGTTGAACAGGCTGGTAATATGGGTAGTAGGGGTTGCGACAATGGCGGCGGATAGTCTCAGAAATAGAGGGTCCAAGAGCAATTGAGATTGCGTCGTCTATGGATCTGTTGGGGCGGTATGCAAATTGGAGTGGGTCTAGGGTGTCTGGGATGGTGGAGTTAATATGTGTCATAACCAGCCTCTCAAAGCACTTCATGATTACAGAAGTGAGTGCTACAGGGCGGTAGTCATTGTGGCATGTAGCCTTAGACTTCTTGGGGACCGGAATGATGGTGGTCATCTTAAAACATGTGGGGAATACAGACTGGGACAAGGAGAGGTTGAAAATTACCCTGAATATGCCTGCCAGCTGTTCTGCACACGCTCTGAGAATGCACCCTGAAATAAAGCAGTCCTGCGGGTGTTGACCTGATTAAAGACCTTTCTCACGTTGGCCTTGGAGAGCGAGATCACCCAATCCTGTGATGGCCCTCACACCCGGCACGATGTTGTTGTTGTCAAAGCGTGCATAAAATGGATTGAGTCCGTCTGGTAGAGAGGCATCCTTGGGAAGATCACGGTTGGGTCTTTCTTTGTAATCCGTAATGGACTGTAGCCCCTGCCACATGCGGCGGGTGGCGGATTCTGTGTAGTATGATTCGACCTGTTTGAGTTTCTGCTTGTAAACAGGAAGCAGGAGTATGGAGTCATAATCTGATTTGCCGAATGGCGGACGAGGGAGGGCCTTGTATGCTTGGTTGTGGGTAGAGTAACAGTGGTCTAGGACTTTATCACCCCTAGTGGCATTGGAGACGTGTTGATGGAAGTTGGGCATCTTGTGTCTTAGTGACGCGGAATTAAAATCGCTGTCAACCAGAAAAGCTTGGTTGTAAGTTTTCTTGCTTGTTTATAGATTTGTACAGTTCATTAAGTGCCGTCTTGTTATTTTCTTGTCCTGAGGTGGAATGTATATAACAGTCACGATAACAGTTGAAAACTCCCTCGGGAGGTAGAAGGGTCAGCATTTGACCATCATGCATTCCAAGACGAGTGAACGGTGGGTTAACACTTCCACCGTGCTGGATTTAGCACACCAGTTGGTGTTCATGTAGAGGCAAACCCCTCCCCCCTCGGCTTCCCAACTCCACTATCCTTTCTTTCCGGTGAATAGAGAATCCATCGGTGAATAGAGAATCCATCGAGTTGGATAGCCATGGGGGGTATCTTTTCCGAGAGTCATGTTTCAGAACAGCAAAGAAAATTGCAGTTTCAAGAGTCCCGTTGGTAACAAATCCGTGATCGGAAGTCATCCATCTTATTATCAAGTGACTGTAAAATGGATTGAAGAGGTGGCCGGTTTTCCCTTCCCTTTAATCTCACCAGGATCTCCACCCCCTCTTGCCTCTGTAATGCCGGCATTTCCTCTTGGGTAACCCGAATATTGGGTCGGAATTACAGAAAGAGCCCAGGGCAGAGGAATTTGGGTAAGTAGCTGTCGATCTAATGTTCAAAAGTTATTGTCGGTTGTATGAAATAATAGCCGATACATTTCAAGAAAATGAAGTAAAAATGACAAAATAATATGAAAATAGCAAAGTTTGGTTGTAGCTTGCAAAACGTCAGCCAACCAGTACGGTGCCATTTTCAGCCATGTTTGTGAAGGTAAGGTAGCTAGTTAACCTCGTTCCCAGAGACTTCCGCCCAAATGTGCAGTCTATGGGGATCTAGAATATGAAGTAACAACTTGACTGTCTTTTGGCATCTCCACAACCCGCTTGGATGCATTTAAGATGCATTAGTTTGTATCCATGAAGCTTCCCATGTTGGATCAAGAAGGAATAGTGCTATTTCAAGGAAGTCAGATAGTTTTTTCTGTCTGATGTAAAGCCATAGAGAACTCAGATTTCTCCAAAATGTAGGTAAACTAATAACCATCTATATGGCTCAATAACACTAATATCTCCCAATCCCTCAAACTGAGGAGAAAATAAAAGGTGATCAACTCAAGCAAACCGGCCACAATGACAACCTGTGCATGAGAAGAAGCCAAGCTTGCCATGTAACCTATGCTAACGTTTCAGCATAATAAAGGCTATTTCTCATAATAACGTGGAAACGGATTATTTTGTAATACCGACATAACATTATAAAAAAAATTTTTTTTAAGTATATATAAATATAAGAATGAGATAATGGATTATTTTATTATAACGAGTTATTTAATTATTTTGTAATAACGTGATCTTATCTCATAATAGTGATATATAAAAAAATTAATCTGAATGGTAGCAACACACCAATGTCCAGGGTAACATAACCAAAGAATTGCATGCAAAAAGCAAATCATTTCATCGCAATCGAGCTATCATTGAAAAGGTTGTACTGAAAACTATTTGTTTTTATCAATTTATAATTCATTTGTTCTTGCATTTGAAAATGATTTCCTTGCAATAGTATTTATTTTGTTCTCAATACTTTTGGTTTAATGTTTTGTGATGTGTGCAATACTAAGAACTTTGTTCTTAAATTCAAAATGTTTGCTTGATATTAAAGGCACAAAAGTAATTCCATACCATGTTAGCTAATGGTACCACTGGCAACACCTTGATACAGCAGGCCAGTGGGAAAGCCTCAGCACCTTGATACGACACCTGTGCACTTGTCACTATGTTAGCTAACGGCGCCTTCGCCTATGGAGGATCAAACCTTCCATAATTAATAAATAAATAAATGCACACATTAATGGATAAATAAATAAATCCACACATTATTAAATACATGAGCAAGGAAATAAAAAAACACTGACAAATGCATTCATTTTTTCTACATATCTGTATATATTTAATTATTAATTTCTGTATTTCTTCCGCCAATATGATAACGAGGGGGTGTCAATAAAACATCCGTGGGTGGTATCTAACGCAACATTGCTTGATCAATGTCAAGGTGCCCTGCTCGATTGCTTTTGCCTGCTTTTGCACCACCTATGTGAAGCTAGCCACAATAACGATTAGCCACAATAGTGGACTTTGTGGTTTGCCTTCAAAATAAAAGTCCTGCATTAGAACTGATGCAAACAGATACAAATAGTGGAATCATGCCCCATTTGGAGTAGATAATGCTTAACAAGTCTGGAGTGTTGCTATATAAATTCAACAAAAGACAATAATTAGTTAATTTGACACAATAAAAATCAGCTGAAATCGCACTGTGGATGTATTAGACTTCATGATTGCATTGGGGGCATACTGTATGCACTGTACAGTGGCGGTTCTAGCTTGTATGGCTCCCTGGGCGAACCCCCCTTCAGCCCCCCTCCCCCCGCCAAAAAATAAAAAAGCACCATTCTGCACTAACTGTAATTTTCATTCAGACATTTGGAACAACACAAATACATAATCATAACATTTAAAACTACATAAATATACAAATATATACAAAAATAAGACAGTAACATAGACAAATATAAACAAATTGTAGTACATAAACACAAATAAAAAAGCAAATCAAATTATTACACTATTACCCTATTGCTAACAAAAAACACACAAAGAAAACTACATTTCACAAATCCTATATCACATAAATACACAAATAGAATAACACACTTATAAAGAAGAGAACCTGATTATTACACTATTGTACTTCAAACAAAAACACACAAACTAAATTGCACAACTGCCATCTAAACCCTGACGATTTCGCACAAACCAGAAATAAATGCAACAATGTCTGTGAAGCTATATACACTATTATGAATGAATTGTGGTTTATTTGGTATCATTTTGCAGTATGACTGATTGTACTAATTGCATTAGTACTGTACAAAGTTAGAGGTGCGCTATTTGATAGATTCCCCTGCTCCCACTACCTCGGGCTTCCGGTGGGGAGACCTGAGGTCAACCTACCCCCGCCCCCCTCCCCATCTCGTACTTCTGAGTGGGAGACCTTCCCAGGCAGTAGCCTGCCGAGCTCACAAACTAAAATCACTCCGACAAGGTTAATTAACCCACAGTCCCACACGGTGACATGATGTCTTTGACGTGACGTGCAAGTGAGCTATAGAAAACCTCACAAATGTCACCATTCCAATTTTTTGGGTGCGGGTGCCTGGTTCCGCCCCCGGCAAGATGCTGCCCTGGGCGTCTGCCCATTGTCACCGATACCTAAATCCGCCACTGACTGTACATTCTTGCCTATGGATTTTGGGTCCAGGAAATGTTCACAACTGTGAAGAGTTTACATACATTTTAACATTATTGCAGGACTTTAACTGTGGGAAATCACCTCACTACTAGTCAGCCTATTGTGCGTATTGAACATTCATATTGCAATGTACAGCCTTACCTATGGATCTTGCGTCCATGAAATGTGGTATCAGCCTACTCAGTGACACCCACAAAACACAACTGTGAAGAGTTTACACACATATTAGTGTTGTAGCTCTTAATGCAGGACTTTGACACCACTGTGAAATAAGCCACATTAGCTCACCAGTTGACCTACTATGTGGAACGAACATTCATATTCGAATGTACAGCCTTACCTATGGATCTTGGTAGATATATTTTTAAGACTAGCTAAAATACTGACTGAAGAGCCCTTTTTGTCAAACCTGTATATTGATGTGATGGTGACTGAAAGTCAGCCCAAAAATCTTTCACTGCAAATAGGCTGTGTTTTCATAATTTGGCTGATTAGGCTTGCGCACATTTACATTAGTGTTTCATTAGCTACTGACTGACTAAGCTAATTCTTGTTAATGTTTTTGCTGTTGTTGCATTTCAGGTGGAGTGGCATTGCTGACAGGCCAGGGCCCATATTCACAAAGAACCTCAGAGTAGGAGTACTGATTGTAGGATCAGTTTTTTCTACACATTGAGTACAGTTACACTGACAAGGGGGAGGTTATCCTAGATCACTATCCCTACTCTGAGACACTTTGTGAACATGGGCCCTGAAAGAAAGCTGTTGCCCAATAAGCTGTTACTCCTTGCACATAAGACGTTTCACCACAGTACCCTACAGCAGGGGTAGGCAATCCTGTTTCAGGAGTGCCGCATGTAATGCAGGATTTTGTTCCAACTAGGAACCACACCAGACTTTGAGATATGTTTGCTCTGTTCGGTTGGTGTGCCGTAGTGTGGCTTGACGGGGTGTGGCTTGATGCAATGAGTGACGTATTTAAAGGGCAGCGGTGCATTTTGAACCCACAACCCAACTCCTCCCCGTTTTTTACTGGTCGTTCAGTACAGCACAGTTTCCATTCAATTGAACATTCTATTAAGTTTTTATGTACTGAACGCAGCCCTGACCAACCAAACTAATTGATCAGTTCAGTGATTGCCTGGTCTTCCAGGTCGGTTAAATCAAGGTCGGTTAAATCAAAAACATGATTGTGTTGCCAGGGTTGCCTACCACTGCCCTAGAGGTATTACAGTCAATGTTTATCAACTGAATAGTGTATGTGAATTTCCTTATCAATTACACTAAAAGGTTGAATTGTTCAGCAAAATGCAGTAAATGCTATCATGGCTTTCATGATGAAAGGTACATAATGCATTGATTGTAATCTCCCTATCAGACCACTGCATACTGTGACATGGGCCTGGATAGTGACATCTTCTTCAAGCTGCCTGTCTGAACACTGTGGCCTTCAGTGGTACCAGAAGAAGGGGCCTTACCTCGGAGTAAAGCAAGTATCTCTGTCTCCCAGCTGTTCTGGGAGACAGAGAGACTCACTCAAGATGGCACCGACAGACCTGGCGGCTCTGCTTCAAGCTCCTGCTTCTAGCTCCTTCTAGCTCCTAAGCAACTTTGCAGTATTTTGTTTTTATTGTGTGTTATTTCTTATATTATTAGCCCAGAAAGAAGAGGTATTAGGGGTGGACCTCTAACCCGACCCAGGAGGCGTGCACACCATCCACCGCTTCTGAGTATATTACTCGCTAATGTTCAGTCTCTGGATAATTAAGTAGATGAGCTCAGGGTGAGGATCTCCTTCCAGAGAGACATCAGAGACTGTAACATACTCTGTTTCACAGAATCATGGCTCTCTCCGGATATACTGTCCCCGTCCATACATCCAGCTGGGTTCTCAGTAGATTGCACAGACATGAATAAAGAACTCACTGGGAAGAAGAAAGGCAGGGATGTATGTTTTATGATTAACTACTCATGGTGTGACTCAAGTCCTTTTGTTCACCCGACCTCACAATCAAATGTCGACTGTATTACCTCCCAAGAGATAGTCACAGCTGTGTATATTGCCCCTCAAGCCGATACCATGACAGCCCTCAAGGAACTACACTTTGTGCAAACTGGAAACAACATATCCTGAGGCCGCATTTATTGCAACTGGGAACTTTAACAAAGCAAATTTGAGGAAAACGCTTCCGATGTTCTATCAACACATTGACTGTAGTACTCGTGCTGCTAACACTCAACCACTGCTACTCCAACTTCCAGGATGCCTACAAGGCCCTCCCCCGCCCTCCCTTTGGCAAATCAGATCATGCCTCCATTTTGGTAATCCCTTCCGACAGGCAGAAACTCAAACAGGAAGTACCCATGCTAAGGTCTATTCAACTCTGGCCTGACCAATCAGAATCCATGCTTCAAGATTGTTTTGATCACACGGACTGGGATATGTTCCGAGTAGCCTCCGAGAATAACATTGATGAATACACGGATACGGTGACTGAGCTCATCAGGAAGTGTATAGGAGATGTTGGACCCACTGTGAATGTTAAAACCTACCCAAACCAGAAACCGTGGATAGATGGCAGCATTCGTGCAAATCTGAAAGTGCGAACCACCGCATTTAACCATGGCAAGGTGACTGGGAATATGGCAAAATACAAACAGTGTAGTTACTCCCTCCGCAAGGCAATCAAACAGGCAAAACGTCATTATACAGACGTTGCAATTCGACGGCTCAGACACGAGACATATGTGGCAGGGTCTACAGACAATCATGAACTACAAAGGGAAAACCAGCCAAGTCGCGGACACCGACGTCTTGCTCCCGGACTAGCTGAACACCTTCTTCGCCTGCTTTGAGGATAACACCGTGCCACCAACGTGGCCCACGATCAAGGACTGTGGGCTCTTATTCTCTGTGGCCGACGTGAGTAAGACATTTAAGCGTGTTAACCCTCGCAAGTGTGCCGGGCCAGGCGGCATCCCGGGCCGCATCCTCAGAGCATGTCGCAGACCAGCTGGCTGGAGTGGTTACGGACATATTCAATCTCTCCCTATCCCAGTTCAAGATGTCAAACATTGTTCCTGTACCCAAGAAAGCGAAGGTAACTGAACTAAATGACTATCGCCCCGTAGCACTGACTTCTGTTATCATGAAGTGCTTTGAGAGGCTAGTCAGGGATCATATCACCTCTACCTTATCTGACACACTAGACCCACTTCAATTTGCTTACCGCACCAATAGATCCACAGACGATGCAATCGCCATCGCACTGCACACTGCTCTATCCCATATGGACAAGTGGAATACCTATGTAAGAATGGTGTTCATTGACTGTAGCTCAGCATTCAACACCATAGTACCCTCCAAGCTCATCATTAAACTCAGGGCCCTGTGTCTGAACCAGTGGTGGAAAGAGTACCCAACTGTAATACTTGAGTAAAAGTATAGATACCCTAATAGAAAGTTACTCAAGTAAAAGTGAAAGTCACCCAGTAAAATAGTACTGTAAAATAGTACTTGAGTAAAAGTCTGAAAGTATTTGGTTTTAAATATACTTGTAATTGCTAAAATATACTTACGTATCAAAAGTGGAAGTAAAAGTATAAATAATTTCAAATTCCTTATATTAAGCAAAGCAGACAGCACCATTTTCTTGTTTTTCAGACATTATTTACAAAAGATGCATTTGTGTTTAGTGAGTCCACCAGACCATGGGCAGTAGGGATGACCACGTGTTCTCTTGATAAGTGTGTCAATTTCACAATTTCCCTGTCCTGCTAGGTATTCAAAATGTAACGAGTACTTTGGGTTGTCAAGGAAAATGTATGACGTAAAAAAAACTATATTTTCTTTAGGAATGTAGTGAAGTAAAAGTTGACAAAAAATATAACAAGTAAGTACAGATACCCCAAAAAACTACTTAAGTAGTACTTTAAAGTATTTTTACTTAAATACTTTACACCACTGGTCTGAACCCCGCCCTGTGCAACTGGGTACTGGACTTCCAGATGGGCCACCCCCAGGTGGTGAAGGCAGGAAACAACACCTCCACTTCGCTGATCCTCAACACAGGGGCCCCACAAGGGTACGTGCTCAGCCCTCTCCTGTACTCCCTGTTCACCTATGACTGCGTGGCCATGCACGCCTCCAACTCAATCATCAAGTTTGCAGACGACAGTAAGCCTGACGATCAGTAGGCCTGATTACCAACAATGACGAGACAGCCTACAGGGAGGAGGTCAGGACCCTGGGAGAGTGGTGCCAGGAAAATAACCTCTCACTCAATGTCAACAAAAAAAGGAGATGATCGTGGACTTCAGGAAACAACAGAGGGAGCACGCCCCTATCCACATCGACGGGACCGCAGTGGAAAAAGTGGAAAGCTTCAAGTTCTTCGACGTACACATTACTGACGATCTGAAATGGTCCACCCACACAGACAGTGTGGTGAAGAAGGTGCAACAGCACCTCTTCAACTTCAGGAGGCTAAAAACATTTTACGGATGCACAATTGAGAGGATCCTGTCGGACTGTATCACCGCCTGGTACGGCAACTGCACCGCCCGCAACCGCAGGCCTCTTCAGAGGGTGGTGCGGTCTGCCCAACGCATAAACGGGGGAGACTACCTGTCGTCCAGCACACCTACAGCACCCGATGTCACTGGAAGGACAAAAAGATAATCAACCACCCGAGCCACAGCCAACCACCGAAGCCACGGCCTGTTCCCCCCCACTATAATCCAGAAGGTGAGGTCAGTACAGGTGCATCAAAGCTGGGACCGAGAGACTTAAAAACAGCTTCTATCTCAAGGCCATCAGACTGTTAAAAAGCCATCACTAGAGGCTGCTGCCCTATATATATAGACTTGGAATCACTGGCCACTTTAATAATGGAAGACTAGTCACTTTAATAATGTTTACATACTGCTTTACTCATCTCATATGTATATACTGTATTCTATTCTACTATATTTTAGTCAATGCTACTCCGACATTGCTCAATCTAATATTTATATACTTCTTAATTCCATTATTTTACTTTTAGATTTGTGTGTATTGTTGTGAATTGTTAGATTCTACTGCACTGTTGGAGCTAGGAACACAAGCATTTTGCTATACCCACAATAACATCTGCTAAATATGTGACCAATAAAATTTGATTTGATCTATTTATATGTGCCTTTATTTATTCATGTATTTATGTGTACGTTTCTTTCTTTCTAATTATGGCAGGTTTATTCGTACACCATATTCGCCCTCCCCCATACACTGTGTTCAACAGCTGCCCAGTGGAAAGCAGTTACCCATGATGACTCAGAAGCCAATTGAAAGAGACGGCAGGCTTTCCCTGGGCAATTCCTGCCTGGCCCAGGACACGGGTCGCAGAATGACTGGTACATCTGACTGGTAATAAAACAGTTGAATGGCCCGCCAACTGGTAATTAGGCCTACTAGTGGGAAACTCGTCTATCACTGAACTCCAATTTCTCCCACATGCTGAACTCTAACAGAAATTTCGGCAGTTAAATGTAACAAAACATTATTTATAAAAAACAATCTATTCATATGGAGTTTGAACACTATAACAAAGACACTACAGTATGAAGTTAGACAGAGACTGCTTCTCCAATAGAAATCCCAGATCAAGCTTGTAGGCGATGTCATGGTGAAGTTGGCTAGCTAAACTCATGTGCAGATGTAACAGTTTAACTTCAGTTCATTCCCTCGCCCCTTTCCGGGCTCGAACCAGTGACCATCTGCACACATAGACAACTGACACCCACGAAGCATCGTTACCCATCGCTCCACAAAACCCGCGGATCTTGCAGAGCATGGGGAACCACTACTTCAAGGTCTGAAACGCTATTAGCGCGCACCACCGCTAACTAGCTAGCCATTTCACATCGGTTACACAGAAACACTTTATCAGATATAAAGGTCGTCTCGCGCCAAACTGCGCAAGCTGTCAAATCAAAAGCACTTTTTTTTTTCAAGTTGTTTTTGATGAAAATTCAAATGCGTCAGTTTGTCACTTGCACGAGGTTGGAATAATAACATGTTCAACTACTTAAAAGACAGTGGCTCGAATCTAGGTTGTGCCTTTAGATTTGACAAAAATGAACAACTAAGGAAGAATTTGTCCCTTCTCTCAAATCTGAGCCTGTTTCTGCTTGGTCTGTTTCGCAAAAGTTCCCAGAAGTCTTGTTATGTTGCACCTCTGGGTTTATTGACTCTGTGACTATAATTAGTTTACAAGCATGATAGCTGTACTTATGGTTTATGATTGACACAGTTTGTTTGCCATTAGTCAATCAACGTTTCAATGAGTCAAAACACATGAATGCATCTAACTCGTATTTACGACTTTACAACTGGTCATTACCACCATCCCACTTGGTTATGAAAGCAGCATGAGACCCACTAGAGACAAGGTCAAGTTGTATGTTGGCTCAACACGCGGAGAATTGTCAGTGGCGCTTAGCTAAACTTCGAAAGGTGTAACGTTATGCCACCATGAGAACGATTTGGTTTGTAACCGATAAATACTAGACGATTGATTATTCTATTTCCTTTTTATTGTGCCATTTGCTCCATTGATTGCAATCCGCTACAAAACATCGCAAGTTGAGCTGCGAGTGATAGCTTTCACTTGGGGGGTGGGGTGGGATTGTCAGGAGCGGTCCGGATGAGTTCGGAACAGTGTCTGGCGCTACAGCAGAAGGAGGTCAAGTCGGGATCGGACGAACGTGTGCAAGGGGAGATAATATCGAAAGATCAAGGCGGAATGGTAAGTTTGGGCCTTGTGCTAACTTGTCCCCCCCCAAAAAAATATTCCAAGTTCCTCATTGATTACGGCATTGTTGATTTTTAGAGCTTGCAAGAAAGACATTTCACTGTACTTGTCGTGACATTAACTTGAAGCTAAGCATGTTGCGCTAACATTACTGCAATTCCATTAAACAGTCTGCGGTTGACTGACACTTGCATTGGCAGGTTCTGCCGCGTGTTTCTTAGTTGCCACTCTGGCGTGTAACCTCTAAGTACACTTTACGGTAACTAACGTTAGCTAACTGTTTTTTTTTGTCGACACGTTAGTAAGCCTAGTAGGTCGACTAGTTCAACTTTAACTAACGTGTTAGATCCAATGATGTAACTCGCTTAGCCGCGTTACTTGTACCTAGTTTTGTAGCTAACGTTAGTCGAACTAGCAAACACCTGGCGGTATCGTTAGCCTTAGCTTAGTCGTTCCATGTACCTACATTTCATCCAATTAAACGCTACTGTAACGTCGTTGTGTAACCAAAGACCGAGTGTAACGTCTTTGGTTCAACCCATCTAACGTTAATTTAGCTAGGTACAGTAGCTTGCTTAGTTGATTGTTGCTAGCTAACATGGCTAGCAAACGTTAGCTAATTCATGCTAGCTCGTTGGTGGTGTTTGGATGCAGTAGGCAAGGTCTTCAAACTTGACAGTAGGTACAGCCAAAGACGATGGTACAACTAATTGAGTTTGGTAACGTTAGCTTGCGACTGTTGGCTTACGTTAATTTACAACATGTTTCATGCAAACAGTAACGTTAGTTAGACATGCAACTGGTTGGTTTCTTCGAATTTGCATAATCGTTTCATGACGGTAGTATCTTGTTACTCTAGCTAATGTACATTTTCGGTGGTGGTTGAAGGTCCAACGATACCCTCACCCATGGGGTGGGGGGGTGAAACTGATTCTTGATTGGTGTAATGTTTAGTTTACAAAACCTACTAGGCCTAAACCTACTAGAAAGTGGCCAGAAGAAGATCTGGGAATGTTGGGGAGGAAGAAACCTTAAAAGGAACGTGCTCATACGTAGAAAATAATGTAAATTACAGTAAATGTGTATATAGGCTGAGATGTTCTTCTACCCTGTAAAGCTTTATTGCCTATACTGTTTTGCATTTCACATCTATTCACCGAACCTCATTGAGGTAGATTGATAGTCATGCATTCAGTAGTTAGGCCCTAGGCTAATCGTCCACATCCTAAGGCTAGACAGTTCTTCCTGACAGTAGGCCTCTGGGCTGTTAAATAACTTAGTCCAAGTAATCATACTTACTCCAAAAAACCCAGTAGGTTGAAGTTTTTTCACTATGGCACTGGGATATTTCACTTCTCCGTAAAAAAAATCAAATAATAATATGTATGTTTGACAATGTCATGGACCAGGAGTGAGAACAATTTCAGTACTTGTGTAAGGTATCACCAACCCAAAACAAAGGGGTTCAACAGGCGCCGATTACGTTGATTTTGATTAAGGCAGCCCCCGCGGTTTAAATTCACAGTGGAAGTAGAATTTCAGTTGGAACTATTTGTTTTCTTATATTAAAATTGAAGTGATTTGGTGAACCTCACTCGTGATGATTAACTTTGCCTGAGACCTAAAAGAGTTGTTGGCTCCCTGAGCTGAAAGTCTTGTGACATGCAGGAGACCCAGGTAAAAAAAAAAACAGTTTGTCTCATTGGTACTGCGACTCTGCGAGAGGGTCATATGCGAGTGTGGTGATTGAGGTTGTTCAGTGAACCTCATTCCTGTGTTGAGTAACCTTGTCTAAGACCTGAAGACTTGTGTTGGCTCTCCGCAGGCTAAGAATTGTGGCTCACAGTCAGACGTTGGCCTACTTTCTCAGACCAGGATTCTGTTTAACCCAATGGCGTATAAATCATTGGTTCAACCCTTTCACTCAATCATGTTTTGATGCCCTCTGACATAACTGATGCTATTTATGTGGCATTTTTGCTTTCCTGACCACCTCTGTAGCCTGGTCTCAGAGCAAAACATTGTTACTAAAATCTGTTACACTTAATTTAGTATGTTACATTATTTGACCCGTTTAGTATTATATATTACGTTCGATAAGACGATAGGTTACTTAAGGAAAAAACTAAAGCTAGGTGGGCGAATAACGCTAACGTCTAGCAACCCCAGGGTTGCTTTCCTAGCCACTGTGCTTCTACATCTGCATTGCTTGCTGTTTGGTGTCTGGGTTTCTGTATAGCACTTTGTGACATCGGCTGATTTTCAAAAGGGCTTTATAAATACATTTTGATAATTTGATCGAGTGTTATGGACAACTTCAGCATTTTAGCTAATTTGCAACTCCAACCAATTTAACATTTTTGACATGCGTTTTTCTGGATTTTTTTTGTTATTCTGTCTCTCACTGTTAAAATAAACCTACCATTAAAATTATGGACAAATAATTTCTTTGTCAGTGGGAAAACGTACAAAATCAGCAGGGGGTCAAATACTTTTTTCCCTCACTGTTTCATACTAAATGGAGTTGCATGGATCTTAGTATCATAAAATACGTTTTCGCTCTGAGACTAGATAGCCGTCAATGCTGTAAAATAAGTACTTATGTTCCTGGTTGCTCAACAGTGATTGCTATTTTATGTTCTTTGGAATTCAAATCTGCAGCGTATACTAGAGGTCGACCGATTTAATTATGGCCGATTTTTCAATTTTTCATAACGATTGCAGCAAGGAGCCAAGGTAAGTTGCTAGCTAGTATTAAACTCATCTAATTAAAAAAAACAATCAATCTTCACATAACTTGTGATTAACTACACATGGTTGATATTACTAGGTTAACTAGCTTGTCCTGCGTTGCATATAATCAATGCAGTGCCTGTTTAATTAATCATCGAATCTCAAATCCTCCCCCATTTGGCGAAGTAGGCTAATATTAATGTTATAGAGAGGAATAGTCGACGCGTCATATTTCCTATAACTACAACCTAACTTCTTAACTGGGAATATTGAAGAACTGGGAATATTGAACCACCAGCTTTCATATGTTCTGAGCAAGGAACTTAAACTTCAGCTTTTTTACATGGCACATATTGCACTTTTACTTTCTTCTCCATCACTGTTTTTGCGTTCTTTAAACCAAATTGAGCATGTTTCATTATTTGAGACTAAATAGATTTTATTGATGTATTAAGTTAAAATAACTGTTCATTCAGTATTGTTATTGTCCTTATGTATAAAAAAAAATTGGCAGATTAGATTTTTTTTGGCCCTCCAGTAATCGGTATCGGCGTTGAAAAATCATAATCGGTCAACCTCCAGCATGTTGCTGGAACGGCATGTATGCCTGTCAACATGTGTTCATTCGTTGTTCTATCGGCAGAGGGTAGGTAGCGGAAGAGTTGAACGAGGGTTTTGATTTAAGCGACGCTTCAACCAATTGCGAGACTATCTTTGGTGGAGACGAATGTGTGAACGAGAGGTGATGCACAAAGTCAAAGATGGTGGCTAAATGAGTTCACTCACGCAGTTTACCATCGGTGGGGTGGTCGGTTTAAGGGAGTGACTCGCCTAGACACCAATGCGATAGCAGCTGGGTCTGATCTGCTTAGTTTATTGAACCGGGGGGGAAAAAACTGCGAGTTGGGGGTCTCCCTCGCTCTTCAGTCTCTGACAAAGTGTGTCAGTACTTGTGGAGAGGTCGGAGTCTAACAGTACCATAACCAAAGAAAAATCCATTGAGTACTCATGAAAGCTCCTTCACTGTAACATGCGCTCACAGTTTGCAGTTTTGGTATTCGTCCTAATGTGTATTGAACTATGTTGTCGAGTTCCACCCATTGTACGTTTTTTTTCTATTTAAGTGAGGACCATCTTAGATTAGCTGGCTACATTAATTAAATCAGTTAGCTAGCGAGTCAGTACAACATTGGGAGGAAATGTTTGGTCTGTATAGGGGTCTAGTCTAAAGTTTGTCTGGAACTACATTTTATGGCGCTATAGGAAGCCGGCATGGCATTCCTGTCAATACACACTACCGTTAATCAATAGTTGCAATTGGGGAATACCGTTATGCTTTAGATCATTGGTGAGTGTGCAAAGTATCAAACTTGTTAAGAAATGGAGTTGTAGCTAGTAGGCTACATGTCGCAATTGATTTCATAATCTTAAAAGACAAGAACTTGTGTAGTCCTCCTGCCTGGCAGGACATATAATGCCTCTAAATTTAGTCCATTCATTAGCTGGGCAATTTATTTCATTTTCCCCCCATTTTTTTTCTCCTCAATTCATTCCCCATTTCTGATAGTAAAATGATTACCTATAAACCTTGGAATGTGTTTTTATGTGGAACATTGAACATTTGAAAATTACGTATTCATAACGCATCACTCCAAATGGACTTGCATAGCCTACGGTTGATTTATGTTTGTTGATGGTATATGTGTTTGACAGACATCATTGGCTGTCTTGAAAATGATGCAACTTTGGAATCTGAATGTATGTGCTGTAAATGGATGTTTTGACACCTACAGCAGCCTTAAGGAGTTTGTGCTTTTCATCACACAGGTAACCACAAAGGGAGCAGGTCTGAACCCCAATGCCAAAGTCTGGCAGGAGATCTCTGCGCCCCAGAGCCAAGTCCCAGATGAGGGCATAGAGGGCCCCTACTTGCTCCAGATGACCCCTAACTCTGCTGATGTCACTGAGGGTGTGGGCCAATTTAAATGCACCCTGGAGTTTTTATTTCACCACTACATGCATACACAGGCCTTCATAGATCTGTCACCAGACGAGCAATAGCTTGAACAGATTTCTCTCAAATTCTGTACAGGTCGTGTTAAGCACGTGGTTTTAGGCTTTTGATTTGCAGAGTTCAGAGGGTACAATGGCCCTTTTTGGAAGGACTTTTAATCAAGGCCTGAGATCATTCTAACCCTGCTCTGTGGAGGCACTGAAAACCAAGCTCTGTTATGAGACTGGATTACATAGCCTCCCTGGTTCAACCTTGACAGTCTTTCTCCATTCAGACTCTTAATGACCACATGACTCTCCCCTCTTCCTCCCAGGTTACTCAGAGGTCCCTCCTACTGTGGCTAAGGGGTATGGCATGGGATACTCGGACCCCTCCTTGGACAGCAGTGCCCCTTCACCCACAGAGGGGATAGTGAACGGCATGGACCCCCCTGAGCTGGGATACCCTCTCTATGACCCTGTGACTGGTTCAGCAGGTCAGTAGCAGTCCTTTGGTCAGCTCCCTCTGGGTCAGATGCTTTTGAGATGCCATGCTCTGATCTGGCATTGAAGGGAATTGGATACATTACGTTTTGTATTGTCATTGAGTGTTACATCAATTAATTTCATAATGATTACCAATAGTAACGATCCGAGATGTAAGGCTTTGGCCAACTTTTCCTATGCACAAGGGCTGGTACTTGTAGCATTGCAGCCTAGAGTCAAACATGAATTTTGATCTGAAATTGTTTGTGCAGTGGAGGAAAAGCAGCTGCTCTTAGAGGTGAGCATCAGAGAGTGTCTGAAGAAACAGCTGGAGTTCTGCTTCTCCAGGTGAGTATGTAACTGCTTTTGAGAGCCTATTTCAGATGGTTGTTATAACTTAAATACAGTCAGAATTGAAATGTCTATCATTGAACTAAGAAATTCTACATGGTGTTGTAGTGTATTGAGTAGACCTTGGATTTGTACCCCCGGTGATCAGCATTGTGCTTGGAAGGACCCAGGAGCGCTTTGACTGGAGGGCTATCCTCTTCATATCTCTCAATCTATTCACTCCAACTTTCCTACTCCTTCTACACCTCTTTCCCCCTAGCTCCGCCAGCACAGTGTGACTGACCTAATGACTGTGAGATTATGAGATCTGAGGGGAACAAGGAAAAGAAACATGGACATATGAGTGTGTGATTTTCATATCTTCGCGTAACAGACATGGCGTGTTGGTTTCTCATGCTGTGTTACTGTCTATTCAGAGAGAATCTGTCCAAGGACTTGTACCTGATGTCCCAGATGGACAGTGACCAGTTTGTCCCCATCTGGACCATCGCCAGCATGGAGGGCGTCAAGGTCCTCACCACTGACATGGACCTGATTCTGGAGGTGCTACGAGGTACAAACCCATGTCTTTAACCCTGTGGGAGTGGGGAGAACTGAGGAAATAGCCTGTCTGGATAGGCTTATAGCTGTAGCCTGCTACAAGAATGGTCTGAAACCAGCTCAGATGGCTGGCTAAAAATTCTGCATAAGAACACTTAGCATACAAGTTGTAAAGGCTCTTACCAGATGTTGTTGATACACGGCTGGGAACGAGATTAGTGGTGGAAGTAACAATGCGATGGCTGTAACGCCACCAGGAGATGCATTTATAATAGTATAGAGGAATAATAATGCCAATTGTGGTAGTCAAACATAAAACAAGGTAGTATAGTGCCTTGCAAAAGTATTCATCCCGCTTGGTGTTTTTCCTATTTTGTTACATTACAATTTGTAATTTAAATAGCTTTTTATTTTGCTTTCATGTAACGGACATATACAAAATAGTCCAAATTGGGAAAGTAATTTTTTAATTACTTGTTTAAAAATAACGTTAGTGGTATGTGCATATGTATTCACCTACTTTGCAATGAAGCCCCTAAATAAGATCTGGTGCAACCAATTACCTTCAGAAGTCACATTAGTTAGATTGCACACAGGTGGACTTTATATAAGTGTCACAAACTCAGTGTATATATATATATATACACACCTGTTCTGAAAAGCCCCCAGAGTCTGCAACACCACAAAGCAAGGGGCACCACCAAGCAAGTGGTACCATGAAGACCAAGGAGCTCTCTAAACAGGTCAGGGACAAAGTTGTGGAGAAGTACAGATCAGGGTTGGGTTATAAAAAAATATCTGCAACTTTTACCATCCCACGGAGCACCATTAAATCAGAGGGGCAACAAAGAGACAAAAGATAATCCTGAAGGAGCTGCAAAACTCCACAGCGGAGATTGGAGTATCTGTCCATAGGACCACTTTTAGCCGTACACTCCACAGAACTGGGCTTTACGGAAGAGTGGACAGAAAAACGCCATTGCTTAAAGAGAAAAATAAGCAAACATGTTTGGTGTTTGCCAAAAGGCATGTGGGAGACTCTCCAAACATATGGAAGAAGGTACTCTGGTCAGATGAGACTAAAACTGAGTTTTTTTGGCCATCAAGGAAAACTAGGGCAAACGCAAACGCAACACCCCCCCCCCCGAGAATACCAATGTTTTTCATTGGCACTGGGAAACTGGTCAGAATTGAAGGAATGATGGATGGTGCTAAATACAGGGAAACTCTTGAGGGGAAACCTGTTTCTGTCTTCCAGAGATTTGAGATTGGGCCGGAGGTAAACCTTCCTGCAGGACAATGACCCTAAGCATACTGCTAAAGCAACAATTGAGTGGTTTAAGGGGCAATATTTAAATGTCTTGGAATGGCCTAGTGAAAGCCCAGACCTCAATCCAATTGAGAATCTGTGGTATGACTTAATGGTTGCTGTACACCAGTAGAACCCATCCAACTTAAAGGAGCTGGAGCATTTCTGCCTTGAATGGGCAACAATTCCAGTGGCTAGATGTGCCAAGCTTATAGAGACATACCCCAAGATACTTGCAGCTGTAATTGCTGCAAAAGGTGGCTCTACAAAGTATTGACTTTGGGGGGGAGAATAGTTATGCACCCTCACGTTTTCCCTTCACCCCCTTGTTAAATAAACATATTTTGCATCTTCAAAGTGGTAGGCATGTTGTGTAATTTGATTTACAAGGCAACAAAATAGGAAAAATGCAGGTAGGTGAGGAAATTGCATTTGGAACTTCTTGATCTAGTTGAAAGTTAACCTTAAATGATGGATTTTCAAGCACTTTGGGTAGGTATGCCATGAACCTGGCTTTGGGAGCAAACTCACTCAAAGGTGAGAAAATAGTCCTCAGTGTCATTATTGGAAAAGGCTCTAGTAAATCCTAGTGGGTGATATTTCTGACACGTTGTTCAGGGGTCGCATTAGCTTTCAGAAGTCTGCTGCCAAATTGTCTTAGAATGAAAAGCTTCTTTTTTGCAAAAAAATAAATAAAAACTGATGCATGAGAGCAAAGATATTTCATCCAGGTGGAGAAGTGCAACTCTGTTGCAACTGTATGAAGTGTGAAATTAGTCCCTTTACATTCATGATTTGGCGTGAACCCTAACTATTTTATTTTTCTGCGTTTTGACTTTTTCCTTTCCGGCTAGACAAAAATGCTAAATCCTGCGTTAATGAGACCCCTTGGTTGATGTGTGTGGTTTCAGCCTCGCCCATGGTGCAAGTTGATGAGAGTGGGAAAAAGGTTCGGCCCAACCACAAGCGCTGCATCATCATTCTGAGGGAGGTGCCCGAGACCACACCGGTTGAGGTAACCAAATGGGAGAATTCATGTTTTTACAATTTACCTTAGCTCGTTACATGTGACAAATATTGTTATTTTGTTGAACTGTAAACCCTCATCTTCCCTCTATTTCCTTTTCCTTCAGGAAGTGGAGACCCTCTTTAAGAATGAAAACTGCCCTGAAGTGCTTAGTGTTGAATTTGCGGCCAATAACAACTGGTACATCACGTTCCGGTCGGACACTGATGCACAGCAGGTAGTTTCACATTCTTAACTAGTGATGGGGGAAAATCGATAGTTACACATCCCAATAGTATTGTGGATCATATCAATACTTTGACCCCAGTATCGTTGTTGCTAGGTAGTGTTAGCTAGTGCTAGTGTCATGAATTCAGTACTGAGAGAGATTTGCTAATATCTTCAAACAATTATCTGTATTTAATATAAGTTAATTACTGCAATAATGAGGCTGCCCCCCCTAACCTTTACACAAATGCAGAGTACTTATCTAGATATATCTATCGATCAGCAATAAAAGAAACGTCCCCTTTTTCAAGACCCTGTCTTTCAAAGATAATTTGTAAAAATCTAACTTCACAGCTCTTCATTGTAAAGGGTTTAAACACTGTTTCCCATGCTTGTTCTGTTCAATGAACCATAAACAATTAATGAACATGCACCTGTAGAACGGTCGTTAAGACACTAACAGCTTACAGACGGTAGGCAATTAAGGTCACAGTTATGAAACCTTGGGACACTAAAGAGGCCTTTCTACTGACTCTGAAAAACACCAAAAGAAAGATGCCCAGGGTCCCTGCTCATCTGCGTGAATGTGCCTTAGGCATGCTGCAAGGAGGCATGAGGACTGCAGATGTGGCCAGGGCAATAAATTGCAATGTCCGTACTGTGAGATGCCTAAGACGGCGCTACAGGACAGACGGCTGATTGTCTTCGCAGTGGCAGACCATGTGTAACAACGCCTGCACAGGATCGGTACATCCGAACACACCTGCGGAACAGGTAGAGGATGGCAACAACTGCCCGAGTATCACCAGGAACGCACAATACCTCCATCAGTGCGCAGACTGTCCGCAATCGGCTGAGACGCTGGACTGGAGGTTTGTAGGCCTGTTAGGCAGGTACTCACCAGACATCACCGGCAACAACGTCGCCTATGGGCATAAACCCACCGTCGCTGGACCAGACAGGACTGGCAAAAAGTTCTCTTCACTGACGAGTCGCGGTTTTGTCTCACCAGGGGTGATGGTCGGATTTGCATTTATCGTCAAAGGAATGAACGTTACACTGAGGCCTGTGCTCTGGAGTGGGATCGATTTTTGGAGGTGGAGGGTCTGTCATGGTCTGGGGCGGTGTGTCACCCCCCCCCCCAGAAATGTCCGGCAACTTGCAGGTGCCTTGGTGGAAGTGTGGGGGTAACATCTCACAGCAAAGAACGGGCAAATCTGGTGCAGTCCATGAGGAGATGCACTGCAGTACTTACTGACTGTTACTATTGACCCCCCCCCCCCCCCCCTTGTTCAGGGACACATTATTCAATTTCTTTTAGTCACATGTCTGAATCTTGTGTTCATAAAAATATTTACAAATGTTAAGTTTGCTGAAAGTAAACGCAGTTGACAGTGAGAGGATGTTTTTTTTGCTGAATTTATATCTTGACATATCAATGTCATGGTTGGTTCACCCCCCACCCCCCATGCAGACCAGGGAGCATTATAAGCCACTCATTCTGTTATCTGCACGTGGGTTGTTTTCTTAACCCCACCCTGGCTTAGTTTCCCAGATGCAAGAGCGATTTAGAGACCATGAGGAATTGCTCTAAACTCCTCCTGGCTATCTCTCGGTTACACCCACCACATCTTTTCTATGCAATGCAGTCTTCAACTCATTTGTCAGCTCAAGCCATCTCTAGTGACCATACATCTAGATTAGCTGCAGGGAACTAGAGTGGAGACCTTAAAAACAGACTAACAGGACAGAAATATCCTCCAATTTGTTAAGTATTAATTGCTAACTATTAATATTTAAAAAATCAGGTAAATGTGTAATTTTCTATCACACCTGTCAGCACTACCTGTGCTGAAACACTGGTGTTTTTCATCCTATAGCTTGTTCTTCTAGTTTTGAAATAGTGTGCCAACATGTTTTCAGCACTTTATTTCCATGAGTGATCAAAAAAAAATTCTCACGCTCTCGATTGTCTCCCTGCAGCAGACCATAGTGAGAAATGATTGGAACATCATCGCAATATAGAATCACAGTGCATATAGAATTGATACATAGTGTATCGACACCCAGGTATCGTGATGTCCCTGGCCATTCCCAGCCCTATTCACAACTATCCGTAGTCAGTGAAAATGACTTGCAAATTCCAAGTCCTCATTCAATGTTCACACAGTTTTTTTGCGATTTGTGGGGAGAGAATGTATGCACTCATTAGTTAAGTCGCTCTAGATAAGAGCGTCTGCTAAATTACTCAAATGTAAATGTACTTTTATTTATTCTCGCTTCTCATTCCTCAGGCCCACAGATATCTAAGGGAAGAAGTGAAAACATTTCAGGGAAAACCCATCATGGTTAGTACATTTTACATTTATTTTCTCACGTAAGATGTGCTTTTCTTTGATCAGATTTAATTTAGTCAAGGGGAGGCAATGCGTAACATAAGTCAACTGTACAGCTCTGATATCAGCTGATAGGAGTTGGGGGAATGCGGTGCTGTACCTCCCTCACTGTTCTGCAGTCAGCTTTTATGAGGTCAAGTCACTGAGTTTTAGAGGGGGTTGCTGTCTCATTGCCGGGAGCTTGTGGCTGAGCTGTGGCTACACGACGGCAAGGTCACCTTGAGTTTGCCTGCATAAGGATCCGATAAGGAAGGCGAGGCCAGCCAGGCTGCAATCAATTTCTCTCTCCCTCTGTTATATTAGTCTGAATTCCATCTCCCACATTCAAGAAGATATGACATTGTCCACATTTCATTCAACCACTCTTTAGCAGTAGTTATTTTTGATCCTACTTAATTTAAGAGCGACTGACAATGTGAATTTCAAAGTCATTCATTGACCTTCGACAACTTCAATTTGATTTGGTGCGCTAGATCAAGTAGCTTAATGCATTAAACTCCGGCAAAAGCGAAGCCCGCAGTGTTGATCATTGTGCTTGCAAGGACCCAGGAGCACTGTGACTGTGGAGGACTCCTCTTCGGCTCTCTAAATCTCTCGTCTCCTCTCTGACCTTTCTCACTTTTTTTTCATCCCCCCTCTATACCTCTTCCGCCCTCTGTCAGCACAGTGTGACTGACCTAATGACTGAGATTGAGTTCTGAGGGGAACAAGGAGCATAGCCTCCATTTCCTTCTCTTTGTAAATGGCAGAGTGGGGACACAATCATGTGACGCATATTTTAATCTTGAATTTGTTTATTCAATGGACTGCATGTTGTACTGAGTATTAATGTGTGCTAACATGTCATGTGTTCGTACTTCATTCCCACCCTCTTTGCATTCCTACACACACACACACACACACACACACACACACACACACACACACACACACATCTCCCTGCCCCACCTGTCTGTCTCGCTCTCTTTTCCTCTGTCCAGGCTCGTATCAAGGCCATCAACACATTCTTTGCAAAGAATGGCTACTGTAGCGTACTGGACTCCAGTGTGTACAGCCAGCAGGGCCAGTCTCAGTCCCAGTACACCTCTACACACCACTACATGCAGCAGGTGTTCAGCCCCCAGCAGCAGTACCCTCTCTACCCCCTGGTGCCCCCCACCTGGAACCCATCGCCTGCCCCTTATTTCGAGACCCCACTGGTAAGGCCCAGATGAATGTGGTTCCCTGTTCAAATCTAATTTTATTTGTCCCATGTGCCGAATACAACAGATGTAGTAGACATTACAGTGAAATGCTTATGAGTTCTTAGCCAATAATGCTTTTCAAGAAAGGAAAACATTTTCTTAACTCCCTAATGGATTTTTTTTTAAATGAACACGATAGAATTACATAAGAATAACGAGGCTATATACAGGGGGTACGGAGGTAATTTGTACATAGGGGTAAAGTGACTAACTCATATTGTATTACACTTGGTTATAAGATCTGTTCATTCCTAGGCTGACCAGCCCATCCAGATCATGTAATGGAGAGTGTGGCGATTGCTTATCATGGGAACAATGGTGTTGGTTTACCTGTGGCTACTCGGTTCTGAACAAAGAGATCAAATTGAGTCCAGTTTTCAGCAAATGGCTCCTTTCTTAAAATAAAGACATGTGACCCAGTGATGACAGGTCAAAGTGCATAGAGTGGTTTCAGGCTGGAAGACAAGCCTCTTGTCCTGTTCAGACTTGTATGAATATACCATGTGTCAGCTGTAACACACACCCTTAACCTTGCAATCTGGGGTGCGAGTGGTCATGACATTTAGTAATGTAGCACTGTCAGGATCAGCTGTTCCTGTAAGAGCTGTGTCGTAACTGAGGTGATTAACCTTTGTCATTGACTGGCTACACTGATCGTGGGTGGCATTTTTTTTCTTCTCTTTCATCCAGGCCCCGTTCCCCAACAGTGGCTTTGTGAATGGCTTCAGCGCCCCTGGGAACTACAAGACTGGCACTTGTCCCCTGGGCCTCGGACGATCGCCCTTCAACAGCAACCGGTAGGTGTTTTCGCTCAGGGCAAGAACCCCCATCGGCTTCAACTTGATCCTTTATCAAATGGCTTTGACCCAATGATGACACATTGATGCGCATAGAGGTGCTTCAAGCTGTGAGATGAAGGCTTTTGGGTTTCTTTCTCCTCCCTCCCTCCTACTTTTCTTACCAACTCTCTCTTGCGCCCCAAAGTCACTAGTCTCCACACTTGACCCGATGAGCGTTAAGATTATGAGATCTGAGGGTTCAAACAGGTGTTTGGCCATACAAAGTGGACCATTTGAATTCCGACACAGCCTTACAAAATGAGATGCATTCTGACGTTCTGCTTAAATAAAAAAACTGCCGGGTTGACTAGCACTGGGGTGGTTGTTGTAATTGAGCAGACAATGTGATTTAGTACATATATGAATAATTTTTATGTTCGGTAACAAAATAAGACAAATTATATTTGTTAGTCGTTTTTTGGAGTCTGCTGTTATGAATAACTTGTTGCCTTTTACTTCCCCCTGTCCCACAGTGTCCCCCTCTATTCCAGAAAGAATGTAATCAATGCCTTCAGGTATAAACAGTTCTCAATCACGTTATCAGTTGATGCCCCCCCCCCACCTCCATTTCATCCATTCTCATTCTAAAACATACACGTTAGCAAGATAGATAATGTAACTTGAAACTATCAATTTTAATGCTGCAGTGTAGTGTCCTTGAACTGTGGCAACCCTCAACTGATATTTGAGAAAGCTAGCGTAATTCACAAATGACGGTATATGAAACCGAGAGCTCAGGGATTAAATTCAAGTTTGCACTTTGACTACAAGATGCAGAAAGTTCATTTACCATCAGCGTGTGCTTAGCAAACAAAAACCCTTCCCTTATTATTCTATACAGTAGCATAGTTACAATATTCACCATCTTAATGTCCTTATCCTCTCCATATCTGCATGAATCTTACTGGAACAGCTCTAGCTGTTTTGTGATCAAGTTATTGTATCTATAGACTGAATGATGGCTAGCAGTTATGCCTGGTGAGAATGAGATCCAGTTATGACTGATTTCCTTCCTCAGGAACCATGTGAAGAGCCAGCCCCAGCCATGTGATGAAACCCTACCTCCATCTGTGACCCCCGTACCCCCCCTGGTGGATGGCCTGTCTGGCCCCTCCAGCCCTCAGCCACCCCGCATGACTGGGGCTCCCTTGGTTAGCACCCCTGAACCTGGCCCTGCTCTCACCTCTTACTGCCTCAGGGACACCCTCCCACTGGCTTCAGAGGGGATGTCTAATGGAGACCTGGGAATTGCTGGCAGAAGCAGGTCAGTCTCCACAGACAACAAACGGACACCCACAACCTGCTCATACATGAAATGCCATCATCACATTTGGCCTTTACCAGATGGCTTTGACCCTATGATGACAAATCAATGCGCATAGAGGTGCTTCCAAGTTGTAGGATGAAGACTTTTGGGTTTCACTCTCCTCTCTTTCTTTCGCTCAAACTCTCTTCTATCCCACCCAATGTCACTAGTCTATACACTTGACCCGATGAGCGTTAAGATTATGAGATCTGAGGGTTCAAACATGTATTTTTTGGCCATACAAATCCTTCTCAGAACTGCAACCATGCCTTTTACTCTTGGGCTTCTTATGCTCATCTTGGTGATAATGTTTGTAGGAGAGGCAGCTACCGGGGGATGCGCAGAAGGAGAGAGGACGAGCGGCTCATGGTCAGTTACGTTTTTCATAATTTCCACTTCTGTCACTTGTATTCTACACCCTATCTGACCCCAAGCGCAGTTGGATTGAAGCTAAAAACATGTTTCTTGTGTGTGGGTTTACAGAGGCCCATCCCTCTGAGCGAGGTTAAGGTTCCACAGCCCAAGTTTGACTTGGCAACCTCCAACTTCCCTCCATTGCCTGGGTGTACGGTCAGCATGCAGGGAGAAGAGCCCGTGCTGGAGACACGCATGTCTGACGTGGTGCGGGGTGTTAAGGTGGTGACCAGTGACAAAGTAAGGAGAAACTCTTAACGCTATTGCACGTAGTTTTTTTTTCTTGACACAAACAAATAGGCTTACTAACTGGTTATAATTGTTTTTCCTGGTCAGGCCACTTAACCCCAACTCTTACATCTGGCAGGTAGCCTAGTGGTTAAGAGCGTTGGGTCAGTAACGAAAGGTTGCTGGTTTTAATCTTGAGCCGACTAGATGAAACTGCCTATGCTCTTGAGCAAGGCACTTATCCGGTACCAGAGAGCCAAGTCTAGGTCCAAAAGGCTTCTACCCCCCCAAGCCATCCTGAACATCTAATCAAATAGCTACCCAGACTATTTGCATTGCTCCCCCCCTCTTATGCTGATGGTACTCTGTTATCTGTGCATAGTCGCTTTAACTCTAGCTACATGTACATATTACCTCAACTCACCGGTGACTCTGTACCAACTGGTACCCCTGTATATAACTGGCACATTGACTCTGTACCAACTGGTACCCCTGTATATAGCCTTGCTACTGTTATTTTACTGCTGCTCTTTTTTTAAATAAAATGTTTTCTTAACTGAATTGTTGGTTAAGGGCTTGTAAACTAAGAATTTCACTAAGGTCTACACCTGTTTTATTCAGTGCATGTGACATACAATTTGATTTGAACCCTAATGTGCTCCTTTGGTGTTGCTCTGTATAAGCATGTCACCTAAATGACTAAAATGTAATCACTCTCTCATTGTGGTCTCAACCAAATGCCATGTTATTTTTTTCCTCTAAATCAACTGTCCCATCTCATTTCCAGCCTGAGGTGAATAAGGAGTCTGTGGCCCCTCCTGTTGGTACCCAGGAGGGAACTGGGAGCGCGCCCAGTCCTGTCATGCCAGCCCTCAAACCCCCCAACCCTCTAGTTGTGCAGCCCCCAGTTCCAAGGTATAGTCTTCCTCTGGTTTACGGTCACAAAGATGTGCTGTAGGGATTTCTAAGATATTTAAATGTTGGAAATAAACCTTAATAGAAATATTTTCTTCTGTCTGCAGTGTTGCTCACCCGGTAGAGAAGCCTGAGCCTCATGTCCAAAGGGAGGCTGCTAGAACCCCCACACCACCCTCTTCTTTGCCAACCCCATCACAGCCCGCTGCTGCTACCAAACCCACCCCTATCCCCACCAGCAGTCAGTCCATCTCCACGACAACACCAGTCCCCGCTGCCCCCACTACCGCACCGGTAAGACTTCACTCACTACCTGGCTGATTTCACTGGATAGATAATGCATTGGATATGTCAGTTAACACATCTGGTTAAAAAGAGTTAAACGAAAAGCTGTTCTACCTTTTCTTTTTCTCCTCCCCCTATTCTTTTTCCTGTCTGTATTTCACCATCCAACCAGGAGCCAAGGAAGCTGAGCTATGCTGAGATGTGCAAGCGGCCAGCCACCCAGCTCCCAGCCCCCAGCACCTGCCCCAACCCTCCCATCACCTCTGCCAGCCAACCCCTGCAGGAGCTTCGGGTCAACAAGGCCGACGAGCCTGCCGCCTCCAGCAGCAGCAATGGCGATAGGCCAGAGAAACCTGAGGGGTCTGGAGAAGGCCTTCCCCTTCGTGACCCCCTGGGCACATACCGTTCGGGTAACGGCCCTGCCCGATCCGGAGGGATGGGCCTAAAGTACCGGGATCAGCAGCGTGGTGCCTCTATGAGACGACGGATCTCCCCCCACGGCTGGGCTAGAGGGAGTGGGAAGGAACAGAACATTCCACCCCGGTCGCCGAAGTAGTTTAAACCACAACCAACAGACTAACAGGAAAACAAACGTCTATATATGTTAAGACAGAAATATATGAATATATATTATTGGATGAAAGAACATGTGCGTTCTTAATCTAGAAGACCCTCCTGGAGCTCAGTCGGACACACACTGACCTTTGTTTGGGAAAACACTGAAAGCGGTAATCATTTTAAGTGGGGGTGAACATGAGTGTCACAAAACACAAACTGAAGGACTTGTTTGAAAGAACAGTGAGATGCTGACATGTGGCCTCACCTTGGTTAGCTTGAAGAATGGACCCTCCGCTAAATCGATGAATTTTATTTTTATGTGAAAGTTTGGTTTGAGAGAGGGGGGACAAATGTATGGTAAGTAAAGCCTTGTATCTCAAAAATACCAGTAGTTGCAAAATAAGAAACAACAGTTGAGCTGTTAAGCAAATCTAGTTTATATGCAACAAAGCAAAAGATGTGGATATCCACCGATATGACAACTGAGTTGATATTACTTCCTTGTAAAAAATTATATTGAGGGAGGGGTTAGTAGGGTATTGGTCATTAACTGTGTGGAAATGTGCTTTTATGAAGGTTGGAAGCAAGAGATGGCCACATGGTTCAGGAGTTGTTCTGAAAGTTGGGAAGCCTGTCAAGTCAAGCTGCACATTCATTTAGGTGAAGAAACCGTCTTCGACATGTCTGCTTTTAGTCTGGAATTAAAAAAAAGTTTTAACCAGTGGGGAAATGTGAATTAAAATCAATGCATTTCTTTTCATGGTTGACGGAAGATTTTGGTACACCCTTGCATAAGTACAACATTGAAAACTTTACAATAGTGCATGAATACTTGAGCAGTGCAAATTTGGGGAAGTGTTTGTATAGTCAGACTGATGTAACTGAATTGTTATATTTTGATCTTCACATTTACTCTTTCTTCCATACAGATGGTTAAATGTTTGGCTGTGTATGTCATGGGTAAAGGCTCATAGGGAGTAGTCTTCCCTTAGTTTAGGCATTCAGTTATTGAGACACTCACATCCTAGACACTAATGGCGTATGTAACTGGCTGGCTTTTCATGGATTCTACAGTGTTGTACATAGCCATTTAAGAAGAGCAGTTAAAAAAAAAAAGATTGTGGCTTGTGTAGAAGCTGTACCTATTGTATTAATCTTTACAATTGTATTTCCCAACCTATGTGGTCAAATGCAGGTTCAGCATTGATATATACTTTTATTTTATGTCTTGGAAGTCAAATAGAAACCCTTCCACCCCCGATATCTGTTCAGTTCAACATGTTCTATTACCATATCTGTGCAACAGCCTCCCGGGTAGTCTTTCAGGCATTTTGGTTGGTTGTATCATGTAGAGTAGGCTAGATGGTATTTCAGAGTAGTAATGGCAGATTTTAGTGCAATGGTATCCCAAGCATGAAACTGGTCTCTGGAATTCGATGTATTCCAACTTGCTCATTTAAAATGGCAAAAATAGGCCTGAATTCTGAAGCAAGTGAACACTCAATTCTCATAAGGCCGTGTCTAGACTTAATAGTTAATTCTGTTTTAGTATTCTGATCATAGTCCTAATCATGGATTTCCGAACGCGTCATGCATCTACGTGTAAAATGTCTGGTGTCCGTATGCCCTTTTCCCGCGCTATATTAAAATGCTAGTATGCGTTCTACGAACGGTGGAATACGTAAAGTATGACAACACAATTGATGGCTGTAGCTACCAAGCAACGCTAAGGGGATTGCAAACGGGTTAACAACACTAGCCAAACATTGTTTTCCAAAATAGTAGCTAGCTGGCTAACATTTTGAGTCGAGAAAACACGTTCCTTGCGTTTGAGGAACGTATTTTCTCAAGTTAAATTGAAATGGTGCCTCCGTCCCAAAACAAGTTTTCTGGAGACGTTTGGGTGGAGGGCTAATTACGTCGATCACTGTATGCGCTTTCGGTAGGCTGATTGCGTCAGGATTAGATGGTTATTTTTCCTCATACATTTCATGTTTTTGATTTTCTCTTAGATTTGAATATTTGAATGAATATCCAATTATGTTTGAGGTCTGTACATGTCCATTGATTGCTAAAAGGAAACTTGAGAGCATTTGTCGTTCACATGTCACTTATTTGTATTTTATTTTGTAAAACATTTGAGGAACTCAGGTGGTCTCAATGTACTGTTTAGAGTTAGAATAGTGATTACAAAAGGTACAATTTAGACATTTGGTTGGGCATAAGCAGTTTTCCCCTTGTCAGTCACTCTTAGCCATGTCAGCAAATACTTTTTAGATTGGTAAATTAGTCTAGCAGGCTATCTAAACTTGTATTCGCACTGACGAAACCCACCAGGCATGCAGGGCACTGATTTTGTTAATCACTCTCACTTAGATCTCATGTTAACATGGCATAAGTCATTGCACAATGCATAATTAGTCTAGCAGGAAATTGGCTTTAACACTGCACAGATTCCTCTCCATCCCATGGCAGTATATGTTTTATACATTTGCAAAACTCTCTCTGCCCCATGGCAAAAGGTGTATAATTTAGGAAATGTAACTTTAAAACTAAATTATTTCTCTCTGCTGTCAAGAGGGGGATGCATCATTCTCACCTAACCAAATTTATGCTTAGGGGCCCCAAAAGGGTGCATCTTTTCATGAGTGTGGGTCCCAGAAAAACATGATCTAAGGTGGGTCCCAGGCTGAAAAAGTTTAAGAACCCCTGCTTTAGAGTAATGTCTTCAAATATAAATGTTAGAGTTGACTAGATGTGGTGGGCATCAATCTTAATATCTGTTCTCTCTATGCTCTTACAAACTCATAATTCATCATTTTGTGTGTGAATGGATTGAACATCTGGACCAAAGTCAAGCAAGCAAAAATACAATTTTGGGAACTTGCTCAAATCTGTGTGGGAAGTGGCGATCAAATGTTGCTGAAATGGCATTGGCCAGTCATGGCTTGATGAATGTAGTCCTGTTTGAGAGAAGCCACTTCATAAGTGGTCTGAATGTTCTTGTACTGATTTTTGCGCCTAGCAGGCTAGTCTTTAGTCTGTTTGTTAGATGACTGTTGCAATTTTATTTTTTCTCTTTCTGGTCTGCTGTATTAGTGAGCACAGTTAGATTAAATGTTTTGAGAGTTCTGCAGTTTGACATTTTTAAATGTATTGTAACTAATGTACTTTTTTTTGTGGCATTTTTTCCCCCCCCCTAAAATGTTTGATGTAATAGTTGAGTATTCAATGTCTGATTTGAGACTTGGCTAAAGTGAGAATTCAGTGCATTGCCTGGGTGCTAACATGTTACTGCACTGCTAACTATGGAATCACTGGGCCTGTTCTGATTTTTATATTTTACATCCATTTAATGGCTACAAGCAGGTAGTGGTGTTGTGGAATGAAATGCACTAACTTTTGTTTTAATCTCCCATGTTGTGTAAAATCATTTTAGATGTCTAAAGAAAAGTTGTTTTTAGCAGGCTTCCTGAAGTTATTACAGGAGTAGGGGTATATTTCTGTTTTACTGTTGATTGTTCTAGCATTTCTCTACTGGGACATGTGTTTTTAGGGGGTGCAGGTGGGACATAGTAACAGAAGTGGGGTGTGACACTGAATTACTGATTTAGTAGAGGTCTGATCAAAAGTTCAAATAAAGTACATGTTTTGGCCTTTCTGATAATGTTTCTGGGTCCTGAGCTTGCAATGATTTTGGCTGTCTGTATTTTAAATGTTTGTGCCATGCTCAGTAGTTCTGTGGTCTTGTACCAGATGTCGGTATTAAGATGTTTCAGGGTGCTTGTATGACTCTTCACCAGTCCTACTTTTACTGTCCCCTTCATGTCCCCAAAAATATTTTTCAGGCCTAACTAAAATTCCAGTGCCTTCTCCAGTGAGGTTTTCCTTCTCTGCAAAGTAAAAGTAACATGAACACTTTAATTTGGAACACGGCAGATTTTGTTGGTTTAGTGGACAGACCAAAATACATGGCTTCACAACTCAGAATTTATACATGACATTTTTGTGTGTAGGCTGTGTCACAAATAAATGTATGCGCCTCGCATGACAATGCTGAAATTGTAATACGCTGCTTCAACATAACAGCTCTTTTGAAAAGGTGAAGCAAGTCGATTGGTGTGAGCAGGAATATATACATACCGGTTTACTGTCGTGAATGTATCATTGCAAACATGTATGAGAATAAACATTTTAAACACCATTGTATTTACTGAATCAAACTAGTGTGGCAATATTGTTTTGTCATTGTATGAGTGAAGTCCAGAAATATATTTATTTGCTTGGTGTTTGTCCCAAATGTCACCCTGTTCCCTAGAGCCCTACTCTCAGACTGTCATCAGGTTACAGCCTCCGGTCTTAACCTTTTTGAAAATCAAGAGACGAGAGAAAGATACCATAAGACATAAGCACAACATTCACACAACAGCTACAAATACTATGCAAGGTAATGTGTATATAGAAGATAAACATGTCACCAATTAAATATTAACTTAAATAAAGGCACTGATGCCGGTATAAAATTTATTAGACTTGCCACAACTGAATTTCCCTCTGGGGAGAAATTAAGTAATTCTATAGTTTTCCATTTCAGACACATCCTTGGACTCCTTTAGCACTGAGACCTAGGGCTGAAGGTCACACTGGTTCAATCATCAACAAATGCCAAGGCAGTGAGTTGACCTCCCATTCTTTGGATCTTGAATTCCATATAGGTGAGACAGACTGGCTTGTTGTCATATTATACTCTTGAATGGCTGCTGTGGAAATAAGATTGTAGAGTACAAATACAGCAGAGAAAATAGATGAGTTTGTGACAGATTTGGTACCATCTGTTGTTGGATAGCTACAGGGCCAGCTCCAGGCATAACTGACAAGCGGTTGCTTAGGGGGCCCCGGACCAATTCATTAAAAAATGCAGTTGTCACTCAGGGTCTCAATTTACTGTTGAGAGTTAGAGTCGTAGAATAAACCATGTGCATCAGCAGTTTCTCTTATGTCAGTCACTGATAGTGCGAAGCGATTAGTGCTTTTTGAGATTGGTTTGGATTCGGTTTGATTCTTAAAATGATCATGGTTTTCAATGTTTTATTTTACATAAAATGTGTTATCACATTACAATTATTTTAGAACTTAATGGAAATTTCAAAGCCAAAAATATTGAACATTCAACTGCCAAAACATAGAAAATATTCCATTGTCTCTGCAGGTCCACATTGGGTAGACATCAATAGGAAATGACTATTTGTATATTACTTAGTTTTTATTATATTACTATATTTTTTATTCTCTTAAGACATCTTTTCATTACTACTCAGGCATTTGCAGCCAGCCAGTCAGACAGACCATCCCAATGTTATCTACACTGAACAAAAATATAAATTCAACATGTACAGTGTTGGTCCCATGTTTCATGATCTAAAATAAAAGATCCCAGCAATTTTCAAAACACACAAAAATATTATTTCTCTAAAATTTTGGCTACAAATTGGTTTACATCCCTGTTAGTGAGCATTTCTCCTTTGCCAAGATAATCCATCCACCTAGCAGGTGTGGCATATCAAGAAGCTGATTCAACAGCATGATCATTACACAGGTGAACCTTGTGCTGGGGACAATAATAGGCCATTCTAAAATGTGCAGTTTTGTCACACAACACAATGCCACAGATGTATCAAGCTTTGAGGGAAAATGCAATTGGCATGCTGACTGCAGGAATGGTCACCTGAGCTGTTGCCAGAGAAGTGAATGCCCATTTCTCTATCATAAGCCTCCTCCAACATCGTTTTAGAGAATTTGGCAGTACGTGCAACCGGAGTCACAACCGCAGACCACGTGTAACCACACCACCCCAGGACCTCTACATTCGGCTTCTTCACCTGCGGGATCATCTGAGACCAGCCACCGGGACAGTTGAAACTGAGGAGTATTTCAGTCTGTAATAAAGCCCTTTTGTGGAGAAAAACATTCTGGTTGGCTGGGCTTGGTTCCCCAGTAGGTGGGCCTGGCTCCCATGTGGGTGGGCGTATGCCTTCCCAGGTCCACCCATGACTGCCCTGTAATGTGAAATCCATAGATTAGGGCCTAACAAATTAATTTTTTATTGATTGATTTCCTTATATGAACTGTATCTCAGTAAAATTGTTGAAATTGTTGCATATTGCGTTTATATTTTTGTTCATTATATGTGCTTGCCACACTGTACTGTCATTAGTCATCCTGTTTCACTAGCCTGCCTAAGTATACTGCAGAGCTGTCTTACAAAAGAATTTGACTAGTTCTTCCAAGTAGATACGACATACTTTCACAAACTGTCTCTGTCCCTCTCGTCATTGTGTTGTGTACAATCATCTCATGCGGTCTAAACTAATGTAGCAGGCATAAGTGTATCCGTCCAGAGATCTGTATATAATGATGAGATGATCATGTCTCCGCCCTAACAATGGGAGTTGTTGTCCCAAAGAAAAGCACTGAGTTGATATTGGACAGATTTGGGTGAAAGTGCCTTTTCTTTGTTTAATAATCAGCACTGCTAAAACTAAAATGCTTTGCTTACAAGGTGGGGGGGTCCCCCAACCAAATCTCCTTTAGGGCCCCCAAAAGGTTACGGCCGGCCCTGAAAGGATTACAATACATAGGGACTGCAATTTTCCACAAATAGAAAATATTCTGCCTATATATATATGTGTAGGCTTGCATTTACATCAAGCATACAACATACAATGCATCATATTATGTAGAAATGTTATGAAAAACACCGTGATTTGTAAATTGCAGGGCTCTCATCATATTTATTATTTGCCATTTGACGACACATGCAAACCGCCTCATGTTTACATAATCTCGGATTTTTCACCCCAGTAATCCTGTTACGTAAAAAATGGAACACTTTCACCTCTCGCGCGATTTCAACCCAACGCAGGCAGCGCAGTGTAGGAGTTCCAGCAGCAGAGAAGGGGAGAGGTAGGGACGTTGGGTGAGTTTGTAAACATTTGACTTGCTCGTGTTCAGATATCAAGATTTTACCAAATAGCCTTTGTCGGGGAACAGGTGTATTGACCGTCTGTCACATTTACCTTCCCCATCCTGAAATACTTATTTGACGCGCCTCGAATTGTGTCAGTGCTTTAACGTTAGCCTAGCCAGCTAACATAACGTTAGCTAGCTAACTAGCCTGTGTGTTCTGTACAATACCATCTGGCAAGGCGTTAGCTAGCAAGTTTTTAGCTGAAAAAAGGGGAAGGTAAATAAAGCTAGCTAATTTAGCAAAGAGACCACCAAGAAGCCCTTTTAATTCGCTCGGCCGTTATTGCCAATGTGGTTGGTCTGCTGTAACCTTACTGCCTGTACCAAAACATCTCATGTGATGATGATGATGGCCTGTCAGATATTGCATAGTGAGGTCCATTCTTCGTCCTGTCTGACATTATGTTGCTAGCTAGCTATATCTAACTTGACGTGCTGTTGTGATCATTGGCCCATAGTTAGCCATCGTGCCCCTTGTTAGCTAACTAACTAGTTAGCAGAGTCTGTTAGGTAGTTTCTGTCTTAGTTGAGACCATATACACATTAAAACCAGGGTTGAGACAGTCGACAACGGCATGGTGCGTTAATTACGCAGATTCTGTTGCAAACCATTTTGCAACAGAAACCGTTTACTCCAAACGGAAAACGAGTTTTTATATTGGAAAATATTCAGCTTGGTTCCTCCCGGTTTAGTTCCGTTTGCTCCATTTGGTTCTTAAACTGTTTCCGTTGCAAGACATAATGAATTCACCCCATGTGAACTGCGCTGTTTGTTGACAGTCAGCAGAGAGGAGGCCATTTAGCTAGGACAATAACGTTAGTAACTAAAATACGTATTTTACTATTCAAAAACACTAGTTAGTTAAGACTATCACATTTTGACTTGACAGCTGGGACATATGTTTAATAACGTTTTGTCACCAAGAAAATTGTTCATGTCAGCATTAATATATTTGTTTGATACTAACGTTAGCATTTTTCGTTTTTCTTCATTGTAGTGTTAACAAGGTGCTTTAGTTGGAAATACTGAACATGTAGGCAGTAGGAAATCCTTATGAATATCTATTTGTTAACCCTAATGTATTAGCCAATACAGCCTGTTTTAATTTTTTAATCTACCAAGATTTTAGAGGCAGAGACAAAATAACACTTTAATTCTCTTCCTCTCCCATACCTTTTCATTGCAGGCTCTTTGTGTGAGATGGGGGACGATCGACCTTTTGTGTGCACCGCCCCAGGCTGTGGACAGGTAGGGTCTAATTTACCCTCCTTTTCTCTTCATCCTTCACTCTCTTTTCCCACTCTCCCTCCTGTCTTTACAGATCTCAGATTTTAGGAGCCATCAGATTACTTTCACCAGTGTCTTGCATTTTCTTTGTGTACAGAGATTTACCAATGAAGACCATCTGTCAGTCCACAAACATAAGCATGAGATGACCCTAAAATTTGGTCCTGCCAGAACTGACTCCGTCATCATCGCAGGTACTTACCTTTACTATTCCTAGAATTTCTCAATTTGACTGTATGAGAAAATTATGAGAGAAACATTTTTGTCTAGCTATCAAACCAACACCACCCTGTGTGGACAGATGAGCAATCTCTGTTGTTGACAGAGGGGATTTACCTGTACTATGAAGCCTCTAAACCAGTGTCTCCTCTTTCTCTCTACCACCAGACCAGACCCCCACGCCCACCCGCTTCCTGAAGAACTGTGAGGAGGTGGGTCTGTTCAATGAGCTGGCCAGCTCCTTCGAACAGGAGTTCCGGAAGGCCCATGAGGACGATCAGAGGAACAAAAACCCGGTGAGGGTGAGGACGGTGGAGGGGATAGGATGGGTTTGGTTTTTAAACATGGGTAGTTTGACCAATTTATTAATGTTGTGTCTGATTGTTGGTCCCCACACAGCTCCCCACCCTTCATCTTCTGGCCCCACCCCTACAGACCCTGTCTGGGGTGAAGGAGGAGGATGAGGGGCCTCTGGAGGTTGACTCCTCCCCCCCAGGCAGTCCTGACTCCACCTCCAGCATGTCGGACAGTAGCAAGGAGCCAATGGGGAGAGGAAAGGTATGTCCTGGGGGCGGGGCGATCAGGTTGTATGGTTGAACAGACTAATCGATGTGTGTTCTTTCCTCTTGTCAAGTTTGCATGGTAACTTGGGTGAGAGAGAGAGTAAGGAACAGTGGTGGCCAGAGAGTAAAGTAATCACTTAACTATGAGGCAAGTAAAGAAGATGTCAGCAAAAAGTAGTCAATTAGTGGGTGTCTTAGTGGGTTCAGCTCAGCAGCCTGTAGTGTTCAACTCCCACCTGGGTTTCTCTGACTGGATGTGATGTGTGTTGACAGGAGACTCTTCCTCCTCCACGGCCAGTGTTGAGCTCCACCCCCACGCCAACCATTGTACGGCCTGGGTCCCTTCCTATTCACCTTGGTTACGACCCCCTGCACCCGACACTGCCTTCGCCGACTTCTGTCATCACACAAACCCCACCCTCCAACAGACAACTGGGGTGAGTCTAATCTACCAACATCTGTCTATATTTGTATTCTCTCTTGTCTATTTCATTTATACCAATCTCCTGTTCTCAGCTCTCCGACAGGCTCCTTCCCACTGGTAATGCATCTCCCCAACGGACAGACGGTCCCTCTCCTCCCCAGCCCAAATATGACCTCAGTCATATCTGTGAGAATCAATCACATTTATTTATAATGCCCTTTTTACATCAGCAGTTTTAGTGAAAGTAGGATATGTCTAATTAACAATAACAGACTTGATAATGGCAGATATTGGTAAGTGTTATTTTGTCCTCATATTTAGTCTCTTCTTGTGTAATGTGTAGCTGGCGAGGCCATTTAATATGGTGCCCAACATCCCTGGGATTCCAGGCCCTCCGATTGGTGGGACCAGCAGCGGCTCCTCCTCCCCATCTGGGTATAGTCTACACTCGGAGGCCAAGATGGTGAGAGGCGCATGCACTGGCGGACACACACTACACACCACACACAAAGTTAAGGACCAAATAGCAGTGGGCCTACCCGTGGTAGGCAAAGGGTTGCAAAGGGAGGCAATGTTACCAGTAACTATTAATTACCAAAATAACTTGTAGTTTTGCAACCCTAGCAGGGCATGTTGTTGACATCTGTATGGCATTTCTGTGTGTCCATCCCTCTCTGTAGAGGCTGAAGGCGGCGCTGACCCAGCAACAGCATGGCCCGGGGGCTCAGAACGGGGCTGGAGGGGGCACAGGGGGGGTGGGAGAGGGCACAGGGGGGGTGGGAGGGGGGCCAGGGTCCAGCCCCGCTGTCCCCCAGAGACATGAGCAGAGCCAGCAGCCCTCGCAGCATTCTGACACCCCCTCACCTGCACAGCCACAGGTAAAACACATACATACTGATACAATACCTAAGGGTCAGGTGGAATCTGCTAGAGGCAGGGTGGCCTTTATCTCCAGAAATGATAAAAATGCTAGAAAGAACACTGAACAAACTAAAAGCTGCTACAAACCATGTTTTGTAGATGAAATAGGCTGGCAACTCTATAAAGGTATTGATAAGAGAACTTCTCTGCAGATTCCGTCTGACCCTATATATTTGGTAATGCATTATCTCATGTCGCTTGCATGTATTTGCGTACATTTTGTGCACAAACAGTGAATACAAAAATGCACAGGCACACTCATGCATATATGATTTACATATACTCACACAGCAAACCAGCAGTGGCTCCTCCTCTCCATTTGGGTATAGTCTACATTCAGAGGACATGATGGTGAGAGGCGTATACACGGGCACACTTTGAAATACACATTCAAATGCACTTTTACACTCACACACACAAGCTCACACTCTTGCATTTTCTCTCTCTATCTCTCTCTCAAACACACACTCATGCACACACACCTAGTCCAAGGTGTATAACACTCTCCCCGTCCTCCCCAGGTATCCCCGGCCCAGCCCACCGGGGGTAGGAGGCGGCGGGGTGCGGAGGCCGACCCAGATGAGAGAAGGCAGCGCTTCCTGGAGAGGAACAGGGCGGCGGCGTCTCGCTGCCGACAGAAACGCAAGGTTTGGGTTGGCTCACTGGAAAGGAAGGCAGAGGACCTGGCTACCATGAACGTCTCTTTGACCGTGAGTCTACTGCACTATGACTGTAACTGGACCTAGACTGTAACTGTCTATTAGAGTCAGTTACAATAGACCATAAAAGGCAATGAGAAGGGCAAAGGAAATATGTAACTTTTTGGGCGACCTGACCAAATTCACATTGACATATCTATAACCCACATTTCTTTCTCGTTGAAAGCAAGTCTAAGAAGCGGCAGATCTGTTCTATGTGGTTTATTTCTATGCTTCCCATTCTTAAATTTTGTTTTTGTCTTCCTTTTGGTTTTGTACACCAGTTGAAAATACAATATTTTTGGTTATGGAAAAGATATTTCACAGTGGTTTTAGATGGTACAATGATTCTCTACACTATACTTCCTTGTTTTGGTAACTATTAGAATTTTAGCAACCAGGAAATGGCAGAGTGATTTCTGCATAGTGCATCTTTAAAACCATGAACCCGTCTAAGCCCTAATATGATTCTTGTGCCTATGGGGTTTTGGTGTATGATTGTCAGTGGTTGAGAAGACAAATGTTGTGTGTACATTGTCTTGTGTGTTCATGCCTATATGTGGTGTTCTGTTTCTATCAGAATGAAGTGGGTCTGCTGAGGAACGAGGTGACACAACTGAAACAGCTGCTACTGGCCCACAAAGACTGCCCTGTCACTGCCATGCAGAAGGCGGCTGCCTACTTAGGTAATTAAGACAACATACACTACATGACCAAATGTATGTTGACACCAACTCGTCGAGCATCTCATTCCAAAATCATGGGCACTAATATTGAGTTGGTCCCCCTTTTGCTGCTATAACAGCCTCCACTCTTCTGGGAAGGCTTTCTACTAGATGTTGGAATATATCCGCCAAATCCAGATTTGTCTGTCGGACTGCCAGATGGTGAAGCGTGATTCATCACTCCAGAGAATGCGTTTCCACTGCTCCAGAGTCCAATGGTGGCGAGCTTTACACGACTCCAGCCGACTCTTGGCATTGCACATGGTGATCTTAGGCTTGCTTGGCTATGGAAACCTATTTCATGAAGCTCCCGACGAACAGTTATTGTGCTGACGTTGCTTCCAGAGACAGTTTGGAACTTGGCAGTGAGCGTTGCAATCGAGGACGGACAATTTTTACGCGCTACGCGCTTCAGTACTCGGCGGTCCCGTTCTGTGAGCTTGTGTGGCCTACCACTTTGCGGCTGAGCCGTTGTTGCTCCTAAACATTTCCACTTCACAATAACAGCACTTACAGTTGACTGGGGCAGCTCTGGCAGAAATTTGACGAACTGTCTAGTTGGAAAGGTGGCGTCCTATGACGGTGCCACGTTGAAAGGCACTGGGCTCTTCAGTAAGGCCATTCTACTGCCATTGTTTGTCTACGGAGAGTGCATGGCTGTGTGTTCGATTGTATACACTTGTCAGCAACGGGTGTGGCTGAAATAGCCAAATCCACTCATTTGAAGTATGTCCACATACTTTTGTGTATATATAGTATACATGAATCAACTATCAATCGCACAAGTCTGTCATTCACTCCATCTGTTTGATTTTTAATTTAGCCTCATTTATCTGTTCAATCAACTTGTACATCCATTCACCTACCTACCGATCCAACTCATCCATCTAATCTATTGCTTGCCTGTCACCTCTCTTTAAGGGTGAATGTTTCTCTCTCTCTCTGTAGCTGCAGGAGGAGAGGAGAGCTCCAGGGATCCCCCCTCCGAGCCTACGGGCTCCACAGCCTTGGCCATCCAGCACGGGCCTTCGGCCCCTGTCCCCAGCCCTGGTGCCATCACCGTCAACGGGCTGAGCGTATGCGCGGCTGAGGCAGTGGCCATGTCGGTCCTGGCCGGGATGGGGGCGGCCCACCAGGGAGGGGTCCTCATGGCGCCACAGCCTCAGCCCGCCCCCAGATGATGCGCAGGGAGCCAATAAGAACATTAGGAGGCCGGACTGGTACAATTATGTGAGCGATTGAAAGGGACCTGATTTGAAATCTGAAATCCCACCAGTTGTTAATAGAAGGGGGGGTGAGAAGTACTGTCTCCAACCTATGCTCAGACCTTGGATACAGTGTCAGCCAGGAAAGGATGTTGGGAGTTGACATCCTGTCAAAGCCACACAAACCCCCCACCCTACCCCCCAAACACACACTCGCTCACAGCCAATGATAATCACTGAACATACTGAGTCGTCCCGCCCCTTTTGCCCCTTTTCTGATGGATCCCTGCTTGGAAGCACTGTCATTGCGTATGTACATACTCACACCCCGTGACATGCACACACTCGATCACTGAATGTAGTGTGTTTTTGTCTATTTGCAACTCTCCCCTGTCTACAGTAAATATCTCCTTACATATTTATCTTCTTCATGCAGCTGTTAATCCATGGGGAAACTCTTTTTAGGGCTGAATAAGCGTGAGATATTGTTTTCCCTTTGTCATGGAGTGAGCCAAAGTATGAGTATATTCAATGTCTGGCCTTTTTAAAAATTTGTATTATTATTGTTTTTTTTATAGGAATTCTGCATTCTGACAATGTGTATGAAACCCTTATTGACTGCATGGATATTAGAGGAGACTGATGAAGACCACTGTCTGTGTGCTGGTGTCTGCTCATATTATTGCTGGTTTTTATCATACTGCTTTTCTCTCCCACTTTTTAAAGTGATATCAAATGACTGATGCAAACAATGACAATGTCCTAATATAACACTTGAAATGGTTAGGTTTTAGATTATACTTTATGTAGTAATCATCAAACTTTTCATTAGATTTATAAATCATTTACCCAGGCTAAGTTGAGGAAAAAGTAGTGCAATATATTTTTATATTCAAAACAAATATTAATGTTCCTGCATTTAGCTAAAACGTGTGTAGTGAATACAGTGGTAGAATGGTTTGTTCTAATTCAATGAAAACCAATTACATTCTAAATGATAAGAGAAAATGTAAATCTACGACATATTCTTGAATGCAAATCTCGATTAGGGGACGTCTATTAAGAGAAAATGTAAACCTACGACATATTCTTGAATGCAAATCTCCATTAGGGGACGTCTATATGAAGATCATGTCCTACTCTCGGGTTAAAGATCATGTCCTACTCGGGTGCTTTCCAACATTTAAAAAACTATACTGTCTTTTGGAGTATATCACTTTTGTAAGACACGTCACTGAAATACTTGTTATGAAATGTCATTGAGTGATGTCTTTTTTTTTTTCTTCACATTTTGTGTTGAGGAATACCTTGTTTGTTTCATCTTTTTTTAACATGTCAATGCTCTATTCATCATTTTGTTATTGCTGTAACTGAACCCTGCGTCACGTTACCTTTCCCCTTGTGTTCTGTCAAGAGGATGGATATGTCTGTCTTCAACAGTGAACCCAGGGTGTAACCTCCCACAAACTATTATGGAATTTGTCTCCAATCCGTCGAGAGGGTGTTTTTTCCCAAAATAATTACACCTCAAGGCGGGGGAAATTTAACTTGTGTATAGTCTCAACTAATAAAAGATCTCCGGCAAAATAAATAAGTTACTGGCAACAAGGGGTTTAGGTTAATCTTTTTCATGCTTAGTATCTAAGTGCCTATCCCCTTGGTATAGAGCTCCATGACAGTAGGAGCAGAAGCTGTCTGATGTGCTCAGGGATTAGGATGGGCTGGTGGCATACGTGTACACAACAAGCACAGGAAAAGAGAAGGCTTCTGTATGTCAGAGAGCGAGCTAGACCCTGCGTGTGACTGTGTATAGAGCGTAAGGGGAGAATCCTAACTTCCACTAAATAGATTTTTCACTAAGTCTCCCACTGACATGAATGCATGACTAAGTGAAAATGGACTTGTGGAATTTAGAATTAGCCTCTAAAATTGTGTTCCAGACATTTGTGTGATGTTAGTATGTTCATCTTGTCATGAAATTGCAATAGTTGACTGACCGATATTATGGACCATAGTTTCATAAACAGTAGCCCAGTGTGTGTTCAGTCAGTGATGTGTGAAATGCTCATAAACATTCATTTTCCATACAGCAGGATTCACCAACTGGTGGGCCGAATTTGAAATGTGGGTGGTTTTATTTGGCCCCCAAAGTTTTTTTTGATTGTTCATAGTCTGACATAAAAGACTAAAAACACCAGGAAATCAGCTCCAGTGATTTTAATTTAAGAAATCTGTTCCCACGCATAATAGAGAGACACGTGATTGTATACAAATGTAAGCAATGTTTGAAATGATTGTCAAACATCTATTTGGGTTTATTGCTGGCAATTTGCAGTCTACAAATGATTCGTAATTATGTTCCGGCCCCTCACCAACCGCTCAAGAAAATATAGTTGATGGCTGAATCTAGTTGATGATCCCTGCCATACAGTAACGCCAGGGGGAGCAGGCAGTCTATTGATTGATTTCATACTCCAGTCACAACCATTAACATCAGACATGGTCATGTGACAGATTCCTTTGGTGAGTTGTTCATTGCTCACAGTTATGGCGGTGTTAGGGAGTCGAAAGGATGGAGTACTGTCTTGATTTTTGCTTTTCTCGTTGATTCAGGAACTTGTCACCACTTTTAATTTCTTAACATTCTACGTTTTATTCCTGCAACGATGGCGGACCGAGGCGTGGATATGTTGGCACTACCGAAAGAGGTCAAGGACCAATTGGCGGAGTTGGATTTGGAACTGTCCGAAGGTAAGGATTTTAGACTGGGGAAAGAGAAATAGGTGTTGTGTCCCGTAAACGCTCCTACGTGTGTGTCCCAGATAAAAACAACAATCACCCGTCCGCTGTCAGTGGTGAGAACTGCAGTCTATAACCGGGCAAGCACGACTCCCTCCCCCTGCTATGTTGCCGTGGAGGATAAAAACACTGACCTATTTTCATTTGATTAGCTACTATAGTTAATGTAAATCAAAATACCATCGTTATTATTTTCGCCTAGTGTTGGCATAGTGTTTTTGAGAAATGAGGATATAGAGAGATTACTATTTTATTGGATAAGGCTTTTGATGTATTAACTGTATGATACTATGTATAGCTTATGACTGGATTTTTTAAAATAAGGTTTTTTGTTTATTTATACTTTACATAATACTTACCATCAGAAGTAACCATAGCTCTCAACATTAACACAATCTTCCAATTTGCTTTGCAGAGTCAGTGCATTTTTCTCTAGTAGCTAGGATAAAAATAGCCTTCATGTAATTTACAGTGTAAAAAAGGAGATCATAGAGGTTTTCCTCTTGTCAGAAATTAGGTCAAGGCTCTCTTCCTCATCACATAGTTATTGTGTCTGTTTCTCAAGCGATAGTGCTGTTGAAATGATGCTGCACGTTCTATAGACCTACAAGACTGTCGACTGCTAAACTCTCTTGTTAATGTGGGAATTCAGCGTTTGCCTTGTTTTGACTAAAAATAAAAAATAAATAATATGGTGTTATGCAAGTCTCCTCCTTGGTGGGTGAATCACAGTATTGCTGGATCTGTGCCATGCGGTTCAAAGCACCCCGGGGTGCATGAGTAATGTAATGTTTCAGTTTAGCAGAGGAAGGAGAGAGAACGTATGTGATGGAAAAGTAGAGTTACCATTGGTGACTGACTTACTGAAGTCAATTCTCTCCCTGAATCTGCTCCCCTGTCCCCACTGTGTGAACATTGAATAATAGTACCGTTTCACACTGTGCCTATTGAGCTCTTCACAGCTTACCGCTGAAACGCATGACTCCATGGAGTCATCATGGATTCCGACTGTCCAGGTCTCACCCAGACACAGTTGGATGATTGAAACTGAAACAGGAGACCAGGTGTGTAGAAACATTTTCAGTCATTTTCCAAGGCCTCCTTACTATTCTGCCACCACCAGACCTTTGGCCGTGGGTCCTGGCACTTGGGATTTTCTATCAAATCTGCTGAGTATAATTTCAAAATGTGTTTTATTTGATACTAAAAAAGTTACTTTTGTCACTACTCACCTGTAATAATCATTCAAGAGTTGCTTTCTGAAACGTCTCAATGTAAGGACATTAGCCTAACAAGAGAATCATAGTAGAATCAAATAGCCTGTGCACATCATCAAACACAGCCCCCCTGGGATACAGCCACAAAGATGGCCTCTCAGTGGTTACAAACTAATCAAAACAACTCCCACAAAACAACATGGTCTCAGAGCATTTCGTATTAGTCTGTATGTAAATCCGAGACACTCCATTTAGTATGTTACGTTTCGTATGGTATCTATTCATTTGTGGATGTCCATCATCCATTTCGTACGATATGTTACGAATTGCAGTTCGTACGATGTGTTCCGAAAGGCAATTTGCACGATATGTTACGAATTACAAAATGTACAATATGTTACTAATTCCAATTTGTTGTGACTAACGTTAGCTAGGTAGCTAACATTAATGTTATCTAGCTCTAGGGGTTAGGGTTAACTAACATGCTAAGTAGTTGCAAAGTACCTAAAAAATAGTAAGTCGTTTCTAATTATCTAAAATGCA